>NC_086286.1:25083874-25447208 GCF_963924245.1 Chroicocephalus ridibundus
ATCCTGCAATCCACTAATGTGATATTTAATGAGGAGACATCAGTCTGGAGAAAGGTAGTCAATATAAATCAGTGTTTACAAAGTGTGATTAACTCTGAAATATTTCATCAATGCTGTGGTCCCAGGCAGACTCTATGCTAATTATTAGAACCTGCACATGTTTCAGGGGACTTTGACGGACCCTGAGTGCAGCAAACATGGAGCAGCAAAATTGCAATTATGCTCGGACTGTCTCTGATGACAATTTATGCATTTGGTGTGATGACCTCTTGCTTCCCAAGAGGGCAATAAACAGAATGCATTTTCATTAAGATACTAATGCACTTAATCACAGGGGGAAAGGGTTAGAAAGTAAAGAAATACCTTTAAAGCAAGATGTGACAGGCTGATGGGGAAGATACTTTATTTAAAAGTCAGTTTCCTGGTGAAACTTCTGACTGCTGCAAAGTCTGTCATACTGAATGTAGTCATGGGTAATAGGATGCATGGCTGGGCAGATGAATAAGCTGAGCTAAGCTCTTTTATGAAAAGTGCAGTGGTACTGGGGCAAAAGAGAACAGACGTTCTCCCATTTGGACTTGGATACCCAAAGATGCGATTTTAAAAAAAGTAAAGAAAATTGTGCATATGTATTTTACTCATTAATTTTCAGGCTTTTTTTTTTTTCCTTATTTTGAGGGTAAACAATATGTACTAAGCAGTAACAAAAAAAAAAAAAAAAGGAGACACTGCTTTGCCCAGGAGGGCTCACATTTAACGATCCAGCAGCTTGTTCTAGGCCTTAAAGGCAGTTGGGAGAGACCGAGGCAAACATCTCCCCTAGTTTTTGTTATTCTGACAACTCGGTAGGAATGATCCTATTTCTGATGCCTCTCAATACAAGAACTCTGTCTAAAGTATAGAGAGAGGGGAAGATGTCCTGGCTGAGAGATCTGACCCGGCAGCTGTTGAACGTGCTCGATGGGGTGGTAGCAATGATGCTGAGCCCTGCCTGATACGCTGGGCCTGCTGTTGTGGAAGAGGAAGGGTGAAGCTCTGTAGTACCTGTTACAGCTGATTGTGCAGCAAAACACACCAGTCTCCTTTTTGTGTTCTAGACAAAGAAAGACTGATAAAATTAGTGAAAAAAGGAAACGAAGAGTGCTCAGGCTAGGAGCCTAAGCATGTGGCTCAATACACACAATAAATGACAAAATTTCCTCCTCCTACCAGCAGGAATAACCTATGTGAATGGTTTTGCTAGGGACCAGACACAGGCTCACAATAATTGTGTGTTTGTGTATATATTTTATTTTTTCCACGTAGCTGTCTGGATTTAAAAAAAAAAAACTCAAAAAGCTCATCCTTTAATCCGACTTTTCATTTTTACTTGAAAGGTGTTTCTTTTCTACAGCACTGTTTAGTCTTTATATATTCCAAAATTAAATATAACGGCAATCGTAGGAGTACTTCGTATATCTGTTGTGTTGGTTAGTCAGTGATTCTGAATACCTCTCTCTTCCTGGACTTTCTGTTACAGGTAATATAGAATACAGCTGCCCAGCAACGAATGAATGTGAAATCACAAAGCGCAGACGCAAGTCCTGCCAAGCCTGCCGCTTCATGAAGTGTCTAAAAGTTGGCATGCTGAAAGAAGGTAAGACCGATCTAGTCAATATGCAAGCAAATGCATGCAACAATTGTAGGGCAATCAGGAGAGAAGAGAGATCGGTGAGTGTTCTCATCAGTTATTGTAAAGGCAATTTTCATGTGTACTTGCTCTTCCTGACAGTCTGTTTCTAAGCTATGTAATCATGGTGTATCTACATAGATTTCATCTTCTGTGGAATATTTCTAACTATGTGTAGTACAGCAAAATTGTGCTCCAGCATCCAGTCTCCTTCAGTAGGTAACTAATAGAATAATCATCAGAATATATCCTCTCTTTTTCCTTAACGCTTTAACATCATGAATTTTCAAAGATTTCTTTCCTCTGTTCTTTACCCACTGTTAAGCTGTCACTGTTTTGGCAGAAGCACACTCTTTGCCTTCTTTTCCTTATTTTTACTCAGTCTTCATTTCATCAGGACAAACAAAAGAGTCAGTTCTCAATTAAACAAGTACAAATATTGAGTATGTCTACTGAAGTTACTGTAACTACACTGGAGCAAATAATGACATCAGAAGAGGAGAATACACCCCTCTTTTTTTTTTTTTCCTTTTTTTTTCAAAGCGTTTGAGAACCTCTGCCCCTACTTTTAAGTATATGTTGAGTTTCATCAGTTACATTTTTAAGATATTGAATAACAGGTAAATAAATATAAGAAAATGTTTCCAAGAAAGAGTACTGTCTCACCTGGAACCCAATTCATCATTGTTACCGAAAGAGGCAATTCCTTAAGTCTTGGTTGGCTGCCACGTACTTCTGTTGCTGTTAATGAATACACAAAAATACACTTTTATGTGCATGTATTGTATACATTATTATTGTAGTGCACTGTTACCACCAAGAAAGAATAACAGAAGATGTGATGGACTTCTGGGCTAGATAACCGTTTAAAATAAAATCAACGTAATGTTTTCTAAATATTGTCTCCAGTGTAGAGTACTTTGTGTTAAGCAACCACTTTAAAATAGTCGCATGCAATTTTGCTTTGTCAGTGCTTAAAAAGTCAGCTGTAATAGATGGCCGATTTTTGCAAACTGTTTGATGGTAGTTTAAAGCAGGTTTAAGTATACAGCTCTCAGGGTAAAATCCGAGAGCAACAGAGACCAGTGGAGAGATGATCGACAAATTAGGCCTATCACGCACCTACAGACATATTCTTATTGGATTATACTTACTAAGAATAAACCTTGTTCTGTGCAACTGCTTTGGCAGATGCTATGATCCTGTGAGCCAAATCCTGCTGTCCTTAGTCTTACTTGAGCAAAACTCCTGTCAGCTTCAATGGGGATTTTGCCTCAGTAAGAATGGCAGGATTTGACCCTCTCTTCCAGTGGTTGGTGGGAGGGTTCTTTACTTGCCAAAATCCTCATATAACTGAGCACTAGGAGCAGTTACTTAAAAGTTAAATTGTGATGCTTAGACAAACTGTAGAAAGAAAGGAAATGTCTGAGTATGGCACCTTTTGAAAGGGACTTTGTTTCTTAACGCCTTTTTTTAGTAAGCTAGGACCCTATATCACTAGTAACCTAATATACAGATATATTGAGCAACTTGTTTGGAAATGGAACAGTGCTACCAAGAATACATACAGGTGAATTGGTTTAGACCTTTTCTTTTAGATTTTGGGGGCACCATTGCACATCCATTAACACATATATTTAAACAGTCTAACCTGTGTGCAGCTTCTGGGGCTGCATGAGGATGTTAAGTGACTTTTCTACAAATTAGTAATTATCTCAGTTACCAAAACTGTGTGCAGATTTACTATGTTTCTGCACGTGATTTTGGTAACTGACATAATTTGGTTAGACAATTCAGGTGCAGGTTGTGAATCAGAATTTTTGCATGAAAGATCATTGTCTATGGATGCAAATCAGTCCCACAAGTTTTCTTAGTCAGAATTTAATAACTGTCTACCCTAAAAGTACATACCTTTTTCTGAAAGTTCTACAATGACAAAATAACTAAACTCCCTTTAAAAGAAGGTTCCTTTGTTAGCCCCACTCCTGGGCACATCATAGTTCTTCCACTCTTATTGTGTGAGTTTTTCTGTCAAAACACAGGAAGATTTCTACTTATTTTTAATTACTGAGTCTTTTTGTCTAGAGGAGAGATAGCTTACCATCTTTACAGGTATTGCTTACTTACCACCTAATAGGACAACCTAAAAGAACCTACAAGGGCATTTTGTTTTCTTTCCTGCTTTTACTTCTGAAACCATACTGATTCATAGTACACTTCCAGGACTGTACTTGGAATAGAGAGATTTTTTTTTCTTTTGTTCTTCTTGGAAGGTAGGTTTTAAGACAGGTCGTGTTGGTTTTACCTATGGTAATGTCTGGAGACGAGTTTGTGGCTTTGGATTTGACCACGTCCTTTATGTGCAAAATGAAGAAAGTCAATATACTTTTTTTATGTGTAAAGTGGTGTAAAGTTACTAATTAGCATGGACTTACACTGAGCTGAAATAATTCCTATTGTGTCTTAAATGTTTCTTTACGTACAGACAAGGATTTCAGTCCCATGCAGCATGTCAGAGATCATGCTGCAGTAAATCTATTCAAATGTAAACCTGTTCAATTCAATTACCAGTTTATAATAAAATTTGCTGCTGCAGCCTCCACGTTTGTCACAGCAGTCTCTACATGCTGATGGCACAGCATGCCTGGAAATTGACAGCCTAAATCTATTTACAAAAAAAATTTAGTTGCAGAAATGAAATAAAATCAAGTTTAAGCAGCTTTGAAAGGAGCATCATATTCCTTACAAGAACTTCTACACATCTGCCAGTGTGCATCTTCTCCAGAAATCTTACCCTGTTAGTGGGGAGTTTTCTTCTAGAAATTTTCCTTAACAATCAGTTTTTAAATGTAATCCTAAATGAAACAATTACTAGACATTGCTCTTCCCTTCACATTTGGAAGGACTTTATATTACATTGTCATTTTGTGAATTGTCATACAAAATTCATGATAGAAATCACAGTGCCTGTAAAAAGATCCTGAGTTTTATTTTAGCTTTTAGGGCAAGGTCTGAAAACCACTTACAGCAAATATATAGAGTGGCTTCTTTTATGACAGCTGCATGTTATATTGTTTATTGTAGGAAGATAATGATGCTTTTCATCCAGCATCCAGTGTTTCTGTGGGAGACCTTGTGTTAGAAATTTGGGGCTGTGTCTTGGGGTCAAACTCCAGGAGGGAATTGGATCTCTGGTTACATGCAGTACAGGGTGGAGAGGGGGTTTTCTTCACATATTCTCAAGGACGTCGATGGAGCATAGCCACCTAGATCAAGATTCTTAACAGCTTTATAAGTCATGGGCCAGAAGCTAGAGAAGGAAGGGTAAAGCTGGGCTGAGCTGGCATGGGATTGAAGTCCTGCCTCCTGTCTGCGTGTCCTGTTGAGTAGCACAAGACAGTTACTACAGGGCGATCCAGAGGAACACTTCATTTTGGTTTAGCCCATAGACTTGTACTTGAAAACATAAGTCTAAGTGTATGAAGGTTTTTGGAGTATGTGTTATGCTTCGTATTGAAGCATTCAGCAGATGCTGATCAGCCTTTAAACACATGACAAACATAAGGGTGCCGTGTTTTCATTTACTTTCCTAGGTAATGGTGATTAGCAGCACAGCAGAATACACTTTACTCAAAGAAAAAATTTTACATTTTTCTATTTTTAATTCTGTGTGTCAGCATTATGAAAAATCAGATTTTCAGGGATAGCGATTCATTCTTCTGAAATACAGTTTCTTTGACTGTGCTTATGTTTTGGTGGATTCTCTCAGATTCACGATAACACATGAAACAACATAAATGCCTTTTGGTACTATCTGTGGGAGTGCTTACTGACATGTGTCTGTGACAGATCTTAGTTCAAGTTTATTATACTGCAGATCTTGCTCAGAATAGCTGCTGACGTGAAATAATTCCACTAGAGTAATTATTCCAAAATAAAATTACTTTTTTCTTTCAGAGGCAGCATTCATATAACTATTTTTTCAAGAGAATAGCCCATATATTTCAGTTTTCTCCATGGAGGCAAAGCCAAAGACTCAGTTTTATCTGTCCCTACATTGTAGCAAGGTTAAAAATTACAGTTCAGAGGGGAACCCATTGATTGGCGCTAACGCAGCTTTTAGACCATCTGAAATACTGTATCCTGTCTTAGCTCTTACAGTTCTGAGCAGTGCTAGTTCATACTTCTTACAGGACTGTTGACACCGAAACATCTCCCATATATCTCCCATCTGATAACCGGATGTTTTCAGAATCTTTTATGGGTGGTTTGCAGTGGCTGATCTGCATTGCTTGTTGTTTCAGGAAGTGTAGTTTGTAAGTGGGTGATACATAAGGAAACAAATTTAAGTTTACTTGAAAAGTAAATTATACCATAATGAAATGGCAGAAAATTTGGGTTCCTTCACGTATGTTTTTATTTTCCTTATGAATGGACGGCCTTTACAAATTATCATCAGCCACTTTGTACCCAGTTAGTATAGACCGAGTGACAGAATTCCGGCTTAATTAGTCCAGCTATTAAAAATGGAGGCCAGATCCTCACATAGTATTAATGGAAGCTAGTGGAGCTATATTAGATTGCTATGTTTGGCAGGTTTAGCAATCTGTGCTATAGGGAAATCAGCAGTATACCTTTTCGTGTCTGTGAAGCTTTACTGTTGCTAGTATGTTCGCAGTCATTCAGGCTCTAAAAATGAATAGAAACTCTCCAAGCTCGTCATCTGGCAGTGCTGACTTCAGTGTTACCCTTCCCACCATAGTAGCACAGGTAGTATGTTGTGCTTACACTCCTCACTCCCTTAACGCTTCTTATTCATTGGTTTGCTTGGGTTTTTTTACAAGGTTTCATACAGTCCCTCAAAGTGACTTCAGCATCCCTAGGGCAGTGTTAAGGCAGTAGTCAGAATCTGCCTTGTGTTTAAAGAAATTCTGTATTTTAAGTTTTTTTCCGTCAGCACTGATCTGAATAAAAGCAGTTGCTGATAGGTTTTAAAATGCTTGAGCATTTTAGATGGTCACGGTACTGTAATGAACCAGAAGATTGTTACAGATTAGTTAAACTTCACATGCTAAAATTGGGGTTCTATAAAGTATTTTTGCTTCACGCTTTGAGAGATTTCATTAATTCAAATATAAGAATACATTTTTGTTAAAGAGGTATGTGTATTTTAAAGCATAAATTACTGAGTTTATTAGGCAAAGATTACAGTATGAACATCTTTGGCTTGTGTTAAGCAGCAGATCAGATTGAATTATCATATTGATCCTTTCTGGTTTTGACAATCTATGAAAATGAGTCCGATACAGCAAGGAGAACAGGCAGCTTGAGTTTACTCTTACGTAAAGAGATGCACGATATGCACAGGAGCAGATTAATGGATTCTCTCTCAAAATAATAAATAAAACTAAGCAATCCTCTTTATAACTGAAAATGCATTATCACCTATGTTTTGAGGCTAGCAAAAAAGCCTGCTTAATAGGATTCCTCCTAACAACATATCCTTTGAAAAGACCTGTGCATAAGACATTGCCAAGGTAAATTTCTCTCACAAGTCTAATACCATTAGTCTGCCAAGAAGAAAGCAGAAATTATTGTGGAGGAAGTTTTAGTTTCTGCTGCCTTCAGAAATTAGAACAAAGGGAAGGAGAAAGCATTAATGATATTCAAAGAAAATATTTCTGTACAGGATGACAGTTAATAGAACGGCGTTGACCTCAGCGGTATTTCTTATGCTCTCTATTGTAATATTACACTTAAGGAGCTCCTTCATTAATGCAGGATATTAAACAAAGCTTCTGTGTTATAACATCAAGAGATGACACAGTGTGTCTTCTGTTGAAGTCTCTTCTGAATATCGACCCTTTTGTATGTTTCAATGTATTATAAGGGAGTTTGGTTTCTAGTGCCAATATTTTTTGGAAGTCGCTTATCTCTTCCCTCCTTTCCCCCTTTCTACCCCTCCTTTCCCCTTTCTTTTCCCCCCACTTTTCCTTTTCCATCCCTTTCCCCCTTTTCTTCCCACCTTCAATTTCTCCCTTCTCCTTCCTTTTCTTTCCTCTTTCCCCCTTGCTCTCCTTTTCTTTCTTTCATTCAACCTGTGCTTGGTTTAATATATACTGGGACCTGTTAAATCTCCTTGGAAACAATAGAAACTAATCTCTAAGTGTTGTTGGTGTTCATAAGTAGGCCTTTTTCCTCCTAACCAAAAAGTGGCCTGATAGCCCAGTTCACACATTAGAACTGACAGCCCAATTTGTCTGCCCTAAAACACGGCTCATGACTATCCACTCTCTGTAACTGATGAGGAAGGACAACCTATTCAACTGCAGGTTAGTGAGCTCAAGCAACTAGCACTTCTAGTCATACATTAAAAAATACTCAAGAAAAAGCAAATATTGGAGATGTGGATATTCTTTCTGGTTTTAGAAATCATGCGAAAGTACCTACAGCTAAGGCCAGCTGTTGGCCTTCTGAGAAGTTCTCACGATGCTTGTATTGCAGCGTTGTGCCAGTCTGGCTTATGCTCTGCCTCTGAACATTTTTGGTCCTCATAATCTTAGTGAGAATGAAACAGAGAAGTCCCAGCAAGTCACTGGACTCAGTCCTTGAAGAAAATTTCTCTCTTTATAGATAGAATTTTGTTTTGCACTTCTCCCTTTGTACAGATACTCCACTTTCATAAAAGATGTGGTATGAAGTGAATGTAGAGAAAGCGTATGTCTGTGTTTGAGAACTATTTACATTTCTTGGCTTTCCACAGATTTATGAATGTACTTTTTTTCATGTTAGCATCTGTAGGTCTGGGTTCAAAACTGTTTGCTGTCCCACTCATCTGCAGCTTCCTTGGGATTAGATGTTAGGCTTCATTCTGCTCCCACAGTCATCGCTGGTGAGAATCCCAGTGACTGCAGTTGTTTGCAGGGCCAGGCAAGCATCGTTGAAGAATGCATTTGGCCTATAGTTACTTTGTAGTTTTGTTATTAAAAATAGTAGTTTGAAAGATTTTGCATGGGATTAAAATCTATGGTATTTTTCTTAATGTACATACCTTACCTATTACTTCCTCAGAATTAGAGAGAATAGGTTCTGCAGATTCACATTAAATTGGAATACCATTAAAAATTAATCACTTTATGATGAGAAAATGTTAGTACAATCTGAGGTTGTTAACTGAACATCCTCATTTGTCATATTTTTTCTTTTGATCCTAAAATAAGGAAGCAGTATCTTTCTAATTTTCTAGAAATTATTATTCCATTTTCTAAAAAAGATATTCAGTGGGTTTAGCCTCTGTGAACATTTGCTTATGCACTGAAAGTACAGTGACAGCAATATAAGTGATAAGGGAAAGTAGAGACAAGTCTGAAGGATGTAGGACTGTGTAAGATATGGCATCTTTTCCCATGAGCTCCCAGACAAATAGCTGCCTTACATTCTTGGTCTCTGCCACCCATAAACACATACATCAATATGGCACTGCCATTTATTGCAGAGTGCTTGTATTCTTATACATGGGTCCTGCCCTATATTAAATAGGGGTCATGTTGTAAAAAGTGTCATTAATGTTATTTGTATTCTTCTGCAGTGCAGATATTTGCACATCCCCTGCTTGAGGGGAATAGGTTTGGCATCTCAGGTAGAAGGTGTGTTTAGCCATGATGCATATGCACATATGTCTAAAATGCCGCTTTGGAGCCAACCCCGTTTAATCTTTTACTTATCCCTTGCTTGGACAGCACTCCTGTCTCATCAGTAAAACTTCCGCTGTGTAAAATCTTAGTAGAAACAACAAGATGTATGGTAGGATTACTTGGGGTGAAGTGCTGCGATGATGTAGGTGTTGTTAAGTAGAAGCCATGTGGCAGATGTACAGGCAGACTTTTGCTGCTTGGCGTGGATTGGCACCAGAAAGCTTGGAAGTTGAGGCCTCTTCACTCAGCCAAAGCAATGACCGTGTTGAGAAGCACTAATATTGCTATCTGTAGTCATTACCTCTGACCTCCTATAGTGCTAGCCCTCAAATACTTCACACTTCTAAATCTCTGCTGTCCTACAAAAAAAAAAAAAGTTTGAATCAACATGGTTTATTGGGATGTTAATGTAACTAAGCCACAGTCCTCTCTCTGGTCAGTTGTTGTCCATTTTAAGCTGTAGATGTTTTTACCAGTGGTGAGTCTTTGTCACTTCTACTCACTGAGTCACTGTGTGAGGCTGCAATATTATTTCATTTGCAGTTTGTAATGTGGCTTTTGTGGTTGAAAGTCAACAGCCTGAAATCTGAAATAAATGTCATCTTCAGCAGTGAATTGTGATTATGTCAAATTTTGCCATGCTTACTAGCTGTTCTAGTATCTAGATCTCATCTAACCAGCCTTTTCTTTTTTCTTTCTTTCTATTTTATTTGGGTATTTATATGACAAAAAAGGGAAACTATGGTGGGAGTCTGTTTTCCTCATAATAGTGACTTAATGTAACTATTAATCTTTATAAATAAAAAACATAGCTTTATTTTAAGCCTCAATAGTCTTTTAGTAGATTAATGATTCTGGAGAAAGTCAAATATAAGCTATGTTAAATATATTCATTTACTGAATAATATCAGTATTTTCCTGGTTGCGCTTTATTGTTCCAACAAAGTTAATATGTTTATCTGTTTTTCTCTTCTTAAGCATCTGGTTTTAGTTCTCAGGATCATCAGGTCTAAGATCAGATGTCAATTTGATTTACCGTTTTAGTGCAGCAGATCCCAAATCAACACTCTGTATAACTTGCTTGTATGGGATCTTATTGCAGTCCACGTTAAAACAGTTAATAATTAAAATAGTTAATTTAGAAAAATTAAAATACTTTGTAAAAGAAAGTCCACGTGATACTGTTCTACAATCAGCTTAACTTCAGTCTGTGCCCTCAGTGGCAGAATTGTTGGTGTGCTGCAAATGTTTTGCAGCAAAACTGCTTGACTAACAAGAGAGAATGTTGGTAACTTGCCGCATGCTGAGCACATGCAGACCCTAGGAATCAACAAACAGTAAAAGAGCATCATCCTCATCTTTTGTCTCCTTTTCTTTCCCTTTTCTAGCCAAGAGGTAGTCCGTACAGCAGTGTCTCATCTTTTGTCTCCTTTTCTTTCCCTTTTCTAGCCAAGAGGTAGTCTGTACAGCAGTGCTGTTCTTGTCATTTTTAGTCAGCCATATCAAAATTATTTATTGCATCACCATTGCCCTTTGTTTCTGTCTAATATGTCTTTTCAGTCCTGTGGGTGGCTGACTGAAGAAAGGCTTTCCAGATGGGCCATGTCTTTCCTTGTGGTCTGAATCAATCAACAGATCAGTCTTATATCATTTGTTAAACAGTTGTACAGCCACATGTTGCTTTTTGTGACAGCCTGCCAGTTGGGTTTTGCAATGGTGTCCGTTGTCTACATTTCCTAAGTTCTATCACATTTTCATATTTTCGGTAATTCAATGAAAACTATAAGAAACAGGCACCTTAGGTTTCATTGCGTGGCCAATCCCCAGGCTTTTCCACTGAAACGTGAGAAGAGGAACATATTTGTCATAAGTCACCAGAACTAGTGCATTTCTGGGTATAGTTTGTGGAATCAGTTAAGATGAGATGACTTAAGAGGTGGCATAAATACACTTTGGATCCAGATTGAGGGCACCTGCCCATGATTATTGAATGTTAGGAGAGGTCTTACTGTGAACTGATTTTTAAGTTCACAAGCCACTTGCTGATTTCCTTGTCAGACTCTTAATGAAAGTTCTTAAGCGTCCAATTTCAAGACAGGTGAGACTGCTAAATAGCAAAATAGGAAAATTAATGTTTACCTTAAAAAGTAGAAAGCTGTTCTAAAATACCAGTTTAAATCTATTGCTTTTATGAATTCTCTCTCAAAGATGTACTAGAAAAGTTTCGACTAATTTATACTTCAGATGAAGGATCGGGCTGAGAAGGGAAGCTCTAAGTGTAGTGATCTTATAAAGGGACTGAATAGGCTCCTCCTTTTCAACAGCCCTCAAGAGCATCACCCCAAAGTACAAATCTCTGACTGTATTCTAGTCAAAAAGAGAGGTGAGAACACTTTCGAGTCTGGTGTGTACAGGTGTATCTTTGCTGATGCTTTTCATCTGACAGCATGCCACACGCCCCATTGCTTGGTCTTGTGTGAGATGCAAAGGAATGAAGTAATCAGAGAACAAAGCCACAGACTAGCTAAGATGGCATAAGATTCTTCTTTCTTCTCTTTTTATCTTCTCTCATTTTCATGATTTTCTATTCTTTTTCCTCTTCCTACCACAATCATATCAGAAGAATGCTGATGAGAAAATAGTTGCTGCAAGCACATATCCTCCAGGCAGTGTTTTTCTGGTCAGGTGGGAGGGAGAATCATTAATTTCTTGAGGTTCTCATTACCTGACCTGCACTATTTTGCGAGTACTAGTCTGGCTGAATGACTGTATTTCCTCCTGGGCATCCTGGTATTGCTGGAGATATCCATACTGGCAAGATACTTCAGCTCATCTCTAATTAAAATACTTCTTATGAAGTATTCTTAAACACGGCTGCTTAATGAAGTTAGAAAAAGCATTTGGATGCAGAGTGTGAAGGCTTCAAACATTGGAGTTCCTCTCTAGGGAGACGTGTGCAATCAGAAAGCATTCTGAATGCTAGCAATCCATCCCGTTTTGTTCCCATTTGTTTTCTCTAATTTCCTGCCTTTTTTAATGCTGGTTAGCTGAAATAAGTCCTCTTTCCCTGCTCTCCACAGTTCCCTCCCCCTTTATGGAATAGCCCATGACACGTGCCTGTAAAGTGGCTTCTTGGGAATTTGCAAGTCTTTGAATGTGTTATCTGATTAAAGGGATGTATGTGTCTTTAATTCTCATCTGCAGTTCCACCTTTGACCCCATCTGTTAAAGTGGAAAGGAGTTGAGAGTCAGCAAAGTCCCAGATTCAACCCAGATAACCTAGAGCGTGCACATTTGAATGCTTTAACTCTTTGGTTGCCTCTGAAAACTACACACTTAATTAAGTGACAGGTTTCACTGGAAAATGTGGTGGGCCTGATATGAGGCAAGTGAATTGTTTATTTTGTTGATATGCTTAAGGTAAGATAATTTAGTTCTGGCTTCACCTTTTATATTAAAGAACAAATGAACATATAGTTGTGTGACACAAACAGATATAATACCTTGTTTGTGTGTGTGATTATTTTTTAAAAAAAATAGTATCTTGCTTACAGAACAGGAGGGAAAGTTCAAAGCCCCGTATCTATTACACATACTTCCTTTTTGAATAGGAAGCTGAATTACGTGGTTGGAAATGATACTGCAATTTTGGATGGGATTTTTAGATACCTCAGAATAACACAGAACTCTTTCCATTGAAAGATTCAAAAAGTAGATGACACGAGTGTCATTTTCGTTATATTTTGCTAATATTATGCATTTTCTGAAGAACAGTATGATTGTGACATTTCCTGTGCTTTACAGACACATAAGTGACTAGAATACCCCAATACGTTTGGAGCTGGGGATGTTTTCATCTTTCCTCCGGTCGTTTTCTTCCCGAGCTTTCAAACAGTCTTAAAACATTGAAAGGCTTTTCAGTATCCCAGATCTATCCCTGTTCTCTGAAAGCTAGAGCCAAATTCTTCCCCCACTTACATCTGTTCAACTCTGGTGGTTTCACTTATGCTGCGTGACTGTAACAATGCAGAATTTGTCCTAATCTGCCCTTTCTTTTCCGATGGAGAATATGCACACGCAGAGTGAACATAAACACCGTAAGTTGAACTGCAAATAAAAAAAAAAAAAAATATTTTTTTTGGTGTGTGTATATATACACAAATATAGAGAGATAAATAGCACACAGATAGGTTTGATAGTATATCTACTGTACATAATATTGTAAATGGTATCTTGCTGTGCTGGAATCTAGGCAATATGAGTTCAGTACTAAAGTGTTCAAGTTGCACCTGAGCTAGCTGGAGCCTGCCAGCCTCTGCAAGCCCACTGAGAGCATCTGTCTCGCCACCACCTTGCTCACGCTGTGTCCTCTGCAGGCTCTCCGATTCTTCCGACTATGAGCATAAATCATCCACCTGTCAGGAGCTCTAGCTGCCTGGATTATGCAATGCCTGCCTTCATTTGGAGATGGCGTGAGCAGAAGATTGCGGCAAATGGTTTGCATTCATTTTAATGCCGTTCCAGCATCTCTTCGGTTTTAATGAGGGTTCAGGGTGGCGACGACTCCCTGAGACAATGAAAGTCCTAGAGACCCAAGCTTGCTTTGTACGTTTGTGTGGCCTAGTTTAGATTTTTTCTTTTTTGCTTTTTTTTCCCTTTCTTCCTTTCTTTTTTTTTTCCCCCCAAAGAAATGAATGGCTTGAAAATTGAGGCAGAGAACTGGTACTGCACAAAGCCAGCTGTCCACAGCTCTCTTTTTTGGCCTTGTAATACTTTCCTCCAGCTGAGCAATGAAGAATTTAAAAATCAGTCATGTTTAATGTTGATTGTCCATTTGTGCTGTCTAAAGCAGCATAATGCTTACTTGCCTTCACTTAAATGTTTAAAAATCCTACCTTTGCAATTTTTCACTTACAGATATATTGGATTACACTATCAAGTGGAATACCATGTTGTATATCCCAAATTAATACAGCTCCTCTATATAAAGTTCTCCTCTTACTAATAAAAAAAAAATTGACTGTCAGTAAAATTGTCTTGTTTCAGCTTGTTAGACCTGAATTAGTCGAATTCCTTATTCACTCATAACTTTAATCATGAATTATAGGCGGCATAAATATGGGTAATATATTTGTTCGTGTGTGTAAACAGAAGAAAAAAATGCTGGTTGTAAGACAGAAGCAGTGTAGGTCCTTTGAAAGGCAAATGTTGAAGGTGATGAAGGTAAGTTGCACCTTTGCACCTGTAGTATCTGTCTGTCCGTAACCTCAAATAAATTCCGCCAGGGGCTTGCAGGTACGGCCTTTAGATTGTAGCCTTATGTGACCATCAACCTCATGTTTGTACTTGCCCAAAAAACGCTAGGTAGTAAAATACTTAGTTTTAATACTAGTCAGTAGTTAGCAGAGGAAATCTACATGTTTAGTATCTTAACATTACAGGTTTGCTGTTTTTCACAAATATTTAAGGAAACAAACTTGTTTAATAACTTTGAAAAGCATTGTGCTTATGCAACATGATTTTTCTGCAGTGCGTGTGACATGAACTTGTCAACAACTTTTTCAGAGAATATTTATTTTAAGTTTTAGAGCACCCCTGGGATGTAGGCAGTAATACTCCCATTTTACAGTATTTAACCGAAGACAAAGAGAACAAGAGTTGCTTAGTAAAAATCACATGTGGTGTTAGAGGCACAGCTAGAAGTGGAACTTCTGCTCCGAGGTTAATGTGTCATTCAGCCTGGGACTTCAAAGACCGGCCGTTGCCACCCCTTTCTCACCCAATGACTGAGAGAGAGAAAGCTTTATTGCTTGTTGGGTTTGGGTTTTGTATTTCTCTTTATAACGCTTCCCTTTATATGTGGATTCCTCAATCAACTACTGATGAAAAGAACCGTAAAAGGTGATGTCAAATTAAGGCCAGCTTTTGTCAACAGGGAAAATAAAGGACTGTGTTTCAATGCACCTGTATATTTCCTGTTGATATTAATGGAAGATGCTTAGACACACGCAAAGGAATCTATGTTGCCAAAATATTGTAAATTTTCCTCTGGGTGAAAATTTCCCCAGCTGACGAGTACTGCTGGTGGCAGCTGGCCGTGGAATACATAGTGCTGCAGTCTGTACGACAGTCTCGAATCGTAACAGTACTTGGGAGCTGTGTCTGTGTTCTCCCCTCCTTGGTGTGAAAGCCAGAGAATTTCATGCAACCTGGTCATACTTAACTAGGACCACACAGAGCAAGGGAGATTTTTTAATAGGCTGTTTGGGAAAGAGTGAAGACCCTAACGAATGAAGTGTGTAGACTTAGAGATCTTTACTCTGAGCCTTATTTGCTTCTGGTAACAAGCTAACCTCCCTCCCATGCCATTCCCTCCCCCCTCCAGTTTTAATTTGATGGAAAGCCAGCAGCACCGCAGTTTTATGCAAAGCCTCCAGTGAACTCCAAAAAGATTATTATTTCTCACTTTGTCTTTACAGATAACTTTAAAATTTTATGCATCAGAACGCAGGATTATCTGAAGACACAAATGCAACACAACACTGACAAAATCAGATGAAAAATCTCACTCTTTTAGCTATGAAGAAATTAGATTTATCATCAGAAAAGCATTCTCTTTTCATTTTCTGAAAGGTGCTTTTTGACAGACCCTTTGCAGTGGACGTCATGCTCACAAAACATGCTGTCACAGGGCTATTTGAATATGGTGACAGGCTCATTATCATGTTGAAGACAACTGACAACACTGCAGACTAGAAATGGACAGGCTTGCCAATCAGCTGTTGAAAGGATTGCAGTTGAAATAGAGGTTTTTTTTGTTCTGAGAACAGTAGTACAAATTGACTACATTAATTCTTTTTATTATAGTTGCATACACTGTAGTTAAGGGTCCGTCACTGTTTCCATTATAAATCCCTGTTTTCAAGGGTTTATTAGTAGACCATAAAAAATGGTTCCTGTTGAAATTTTGCATTAAAAATATATATTACTCTAACGGAATAAAATTTCTGTGGTAACTGTGTGGAGGAGGCAGGGCAGAGAAGAGGGATTGACTGATTTTTAGCTGAAAATTGCATAAAGCTGAATGCATTATTATTTTTATGGCACCTTAGATGTCCAAGAGTTTTATAGACAGGTTTGTGCCTCAGGAGTTTACAATTTCAGGATGCAGTACTGCCAACACTTATTATGGGATGGGATTTTCTTGGTAGTTTCACTGGAATTAGTCAAGCACCAAACATTATCCCCAGTAGTAGGTATTTGCAGATTCAGGTTGAGTAGTCAAACAATCTTGGACATTTTTTTTTCTTTTTTTGTAACATAAAAATAGCTAGATTTTTTTTATTGTTGTATTAATATTAATCTGGAATGTTAATGATAACCTGAGATTAAGGGAATTTTGCATATATGGTAATAATCCAATTTGAAATGACGCTAGGTTCCACCAAGATACTCTAGTTATGTGGAATTTATCTACTTTAATCCAAAGTGGCAGTCCTGTGAAATCCCACTCATCTTCTAACCATGGAATTTCCTGATGTACCCAGGTGCTGGAGTTTCTGTAGTGCCCTTAAAATTTACTATCTACCGTTTAGCCATCTACAGTGGCATAGTTTGGTGCAAACACAGAAACCCCTGTGTTTTGACAGGGCTGATCAGCTTACTAGTCATCTTCTGCTTAAGTCTAGAACCGAAGATGTTCCTCTGAGTCCCCCAAGAACTTGATCTGGCGGGCATTCTCAGAGCACACTTTCACACCTCAACAGACTGATAGAAAATAAAACGCCCACGGTTGCTTTCTTCAGTAACATACTGATGATCTCACTGCTATGCCTCAGCAACTTAAGGCAGGTGACTAGGATTTTGGAAGGTAGAGATATGGTTTCTGCATCCAGGATGGTTTCTCTGTTTTGTCCAACAGCATTGCCATAACAGTTGGAGAGAGAGAGCTTTCTCCCAGGAGCTGGGATACCTTTTCATTCCTTCAGACAGAGGAGGGTGTTAAATCTGTGTAAGTGCTCTAAACCTGAAGGAGCTGATGTTACTGTATTTTGTAAGAGAAGAAATCCAAATTTGCTTGGTGAAATACCTTCTTGCAGGAATAGGAATAGGAGGCTGTGAATCCGAAATGGAGCAAGGCATTTCCAGGAAGCCTGGACGGGTAGGTCTGAAAGTTCCGTATAAATAGACCGTATAATCTAGATGTAGATGGCAGCAATGTGTGTACATTGGCTCATTTATATTCTGCCCTGAGATGCTTAACTTCCCCCATGCTCTGTACAGGAACCCTGGATCTCTGTTCAAGTTCCAGCTTTGTTTGGTGGGTCAGATGGAAGAAGCTGGGCATTGTGGTCGGTAGGAGGTATATATCCTTCTGTTGGATTTGGTTGTCAAGTATAAAGTGAGATATTGAAATAGAAAAAGACCACATGTAGACCCCTTAGGTATTAAATTAATTTATCACACAGTCTCAATCTTCAATATATTCACTAAATATTTGGTGTGAGGCTGATCTAGAAAGAAGACACAGCTTTGCCCAGTGTGTTTTGCTGAGAGCTTTGCAAGGAAAAATAATTTTCCTTGTAGTTCAGTGGCTTCAAACATTTGCAGACTTAATTGATGCTCATTTGATTACTTGATTTCAAAGCACAATCAATTACCTTAATGCATATCACTGTTCTCACAACTACGGTGATTGCAAAATTGTGAATGTAAAAATGGAAGTCACTTCTGAAAATTAAGTCTGCAGTTCTATTTGCAGTCAGAACTGTGACTGTCGTGAATTACAGCACTGCAGAGCAGAGGACTGTATTGTCATATTGCCAGCACTATTGTATCAGGTCAATTGTATGCATATTTAAAACGTTTAAAGCATTTACTGCTTCTCTGATGAAGTCAGTCATCTGTTTCTAGGAGGAAACTTATTGAAGATACATCAACTGACGCAGGATGTTGAACCTAAAAAGTAGTGTTCAGTTGCAAATTATTAAGAATTTTTTGTCTTTTCATGAAATCATGGCTCTATTGAAATCAGTGACAAAGCTGCTGTTGATGCGGGGCAGCCAGGTTTTCATGGAGAGAGTAATTCTTGTGGTTAAATCAGAGGATTGGAATCAAGACCAATTTCTATTCCAGAACAAGTCACTTCTACTTTTTGTGCCTCCAGCGAAAATCTAATAGATAAAATAATGTGGAGCTATCTCACTGGCATGTTGTGAGGCTTATTGAATTAATATTTATGGAACACTTCAAGATTCTTTGATAGAAAGTGCTGTATGGCTGTGTACTATTACAATACAATCCTGAAAAGCAAATCAATCTGGAGTTAGTCTTATCCAATTATAACTAACTACTGGAGCTGCCTATCATGTTACAGAAAAAAAAAAAACAAAAGTAGAAACAAATCATAAGTATTTGAAAATCCCACAATTATTTGGAAAACTCTGGGCTTAATATTTCAATTGACTTTCAGTTTTTATGGTGATAGGCCCCTTTTTAATACTTTCCCAGCTAAATTCATTGTTGAAACCAAGCATAATGTAGTAACTTTATGTGGTTTGGGAGAGTGAATTAATATTTTCTTCTTCTGCTGTAAATTGCTTCACAGAACACACATCCTACACCTAACCTACTAGACAAGTAAATAGCATTCTTTGAATCATCGATTCCGATAATTCCTTGTATGAACAAGTATTATTAATTCATTGATGCGGAGGTTTTTGTTGGCTAAGTATTTTTATATTTGCTTTTAAAAAATAAACAAATATTCTTACCATTAGAAGCTGCATTGATTTAAAATGAGCTTTACATGAGGGTGGACTAATTACACAATTTTTCCTCTCCCCAGTCAAATTCTCATTATCTTAAACATCCCTCTGAAAAGTTAGCAGAAGTCCTAAACAGCATTCTTTAGAGAGAGTATTATAAGCAAAGCTGCACAGAAAAAAAACCACCCAAAATTGTATACGTACTGAAGAGACACTGGTTGAATCAAGTTATTCATATAGTGCAAACAAAGCAGCTTATCAAGCGTGTAACTTAATTTTGCCTATCACCAAGTGCAGAAAGAAAACTCTGAAATCTAGGCTATGAAGCCTGGAGGATATCGATGTTTTAGTGAAACAGTGCAGGCATGGAATATTCTTTTTCCCCAGGACTGACCTAGTAAATTGTGCAAGCACCAGGAGAAATCTTGCCACCTGTCCCTTATAATCAAGGCCTGTCCCTTACTTAGTCTCATTTCGGTGATATAATTAAATGACACCATTTTCCCATTTATGTTGCATGAACATGCTGCCAGAATCCTATAGTCTTATCCAGGTATCCAGGAATGTGACTTAATTTGTTTCATCTAAAGCCAAAAAAATAATCATTTGAACGTGGTCCCTTGCCCTAATAGCTAACCCAGCATGGTGTATTAGAATACTATTGTTGCAGCATTCATTGCAAAAATCAATAATCCACTAGATGGAGCAGAATAGAAGTGTAAAAACTGAGTTAAGTCTGGTATTTTAAGAAACAGAATTGAGCATCAAAGTGGCAGGACTCGGACAAAACACCAGAAAAATGCAATGGTAGTATTTTTGCAATGCCTAGTTCTAGCAAATCAACTAGCTTTACGGTCATTTGTGGATTAAAGTTACAATGCTCCTTTGGTGGTCTCTGTAAGTGATAAAATGAGGATTAATCTCTGCTCTAGAAAAGGTGATAAGAAAATTTTGGGGAACAAAGATCTTTCTTGAAAAGAGAATTATTTTTTTTTCCTTTCCCAAAACAAAGGTGGGTTTTGTTTTTGTTTTTGTGGAGAAACAAGATGAAATAATAAGACAATCAGAGAAACGAATCATAAGATTGAGAATCAGGTAAATGAAAGAACAGAAAAGAAGTTCTTCAGACATCCTGGAATTCATGTCATTTGTTCTGAATCTCTTGATCCTTTAAAATAGGACTTGAAAGCCCATTAGATATTGGAAACTAGTAAGATGAGCTTTTCTAACTACGCTGTCACTTCCAGCCTCGTTGTCAATAGGAGTCTTTTTATGAAAGACAAAAATGTTTCTAGAATCATGGAAAATTCAGGATTGCATGGCAGATAATGTTCTATAAAACCATGTAAAAATTTGGTCTTTTTGTTCTTTTATGGTTTGATATTGGTTAATATTGTGAAATGTTGATAGCAGTGCTTCAGGTTTTTTTTTTTAATTTCTGCAACATTCTGAAGTCGTGATCCCTACAGAGAACAAAGTGTTAGCATTAACATAACTTGCTATATTTTTAAATGAGTGATATTCTTTTATTCCTCTCTATCCAGCTATAGCAAAGCCAAATTGCAAATTTTACGGAAACCTTCAGGTTGCATGCTGGAAAGAAAGAGATGCAAACTCCCCTTTTAGACTTTGATGTGTCTTTGTTTGAAGGAAGAGGGAGAAGTAGCAAAGTGAAAAGAAGGATGAGTCTGATTGTCTATTAAATAAACAAGTCTACAAGGATGACATCTTTAAAGTTGTGCACTATATGAAAAGTCCAAGCACTGCATGTGTATTTGCAAATATATTTTCATTCAGGTCAACTGAGTTTGGTCAGTTGAAAGTCCCTTAAGTTTTAACCTGTTGGAAACTGGTTTTGCCAGTAGCAAACATCTGTGTATAGTCGTTATTTTCCAGAAGTCATTACTCATTATTTTGTGGATTAGCTGAATTATCAAGAACATGGAGATTTTGGGTGTAAAATCACAATCTTTTTCATATAAATAATCCTTACATTAATATCCCCTTAAAAGATGTGGGGGTGACATGATGTTGATGGCAAACATATCAGCAAGTAGGTTGATGAACGTGGCAGAAAAGGCTCCAATAGCAGAATTGAACCAGTCTCTACTGCCGGTGGACCTTAGGCGTGACTGAAACCCTGCTTATTCTGTCCCAGGTCTTCTATGAAAACGGGTAGCCAATTATGCCAACGTGAAGTGGTTGTTTGATGGAAACACATATGGGAAAGATTGCTCTTAGTGCTGGAGTTATATATTTTGCAAAGACAAGGGAAGATACAGTCAGTATTTCAGAGAAACGGCTATCAAATTTGGTTTGCTGACATCTGTGAATGTGCTGCTTTGTTTAAGCAAGGCTTTGAACCCAGGTCTCCAGAGATGAAAGCCTCAGACATTAACCAATTGCAGTATCTCACCCTCAGCTTTGTGTTTAATAAAATGCTTTATATAGATGCAGGTGAACTTTATTTGCTTAATATTGATTGCTTTGCCTTCTTTGAACAAAGAATTGTAGGAACTTTGATAAATAAATTTAAAAGTTGTCCAGTTCCATAGTATCTTCTGCATATTTCTTTGTATCTGAAGCTGCGTTCTTCAAATTACAACAGAGAGGCTTCCCACAGAATAAAAGTGGAGACGATATTTTCTTTTTTTCTAACCCCCCCCCCCCAATGTTTTGATTTATTATGGCAGTGCAATATGAAGTTTTTTTTTTTCTCTGGGAATGATTCTTATTCCTGTTACTTCCTGTCCTAAACTACTACACAACATCACTGCAAACAATCTGCTGGATTTCTCCCCATGCTTATTCTCTTTTTTGCTAGACGTGATTGATTTGTGAAATACTTTGGGATTTGCTGTTGCAACAAAAATAGCAGGTGTTAACATTTGTAGTCATGCACACACTTTGGGAAAAGAACAGCCTAAACTTCTTGCTTTACAAAATGTCTTTTCTCTCTCCTCTTCTGCTCTCTCCTTCTCCCTTTCCTCTTACAAGTCTAATTTTTGTCCATCAGCAGATGATTTTTTTCTTTATTTCTGGCAAGTGTTCACATACACGTTTAATTTAAATCAGTACAATATGTATAGAATGAATATCAATTTTCTCTGAAATGTCAATTTTAGTCAGAATGGCTGATAGTTGTCAATTTTTCTTAAAACTGTAAAACTGTTCTGCTTTGCTGTAAAAGATGTATCATCGTGAGCCCACCGATTACAGTCCACAAAGGTCTTTGTGTAATACAGTCTTAAGTTAGTGCTTCTCTCTTGTTCCCTATGTTGGCCAGACACCAAAAACCTTCAGAGGTCATGTTGGGACAGGATCTCCAAACGAGCCAGAAGCTGTGCACGAGAGTTGTCCAAGTGCTTTTTAAAAGAAGAATCATCTTGGTGCATGGTGGTTGTCACATAGTCTATAAGTAATCTATTCAACTAGCGTTGAACCTTTTTCTTTATGTTATAAAAATTAGTATGTGAGCCTGAACTCTGTTCTTTATAAATATTTCTTTTTGCCGTCTCTCCTTTTCCAAGTACATCTGTGCTAGGACACCGTTTGTTCAGAACCCATGAATGCCCATGGACTGGTCTCATGTTACTGAAATACAGGTGTCCATGCTCAGCATGTCTGAAGGAAAGTAATTTTAATCTCAGTTTTATCCTTTCTCTTCTCTGTTCAACAGTTTCAATGCACGCAGAGGGGTAAGATCCATGAGTGGAAAGTTCTACTGGGTGTCACTGGGGATGGGTTGAAGATAACTACAAAGATCATTGGCTGTAGCAGGCTTGAGTCCTCAGTAAACCACTGGTTTTGTGAAGGCAGTAGAGTGTGGAAAGGGTGTGAAGTCCTCTCGTCTCTCTTTTTTCCTCTGTGTTGGGCAGGGAAGAAAAGATGTTGTCTGTGTTGAGGGAAAATTAGAGAAATGAGAGAATTCTTTGTCTAAAGAACAACAGGGCAATAACCAGTTAGTCACTTTTATGTTATTAGTTTGAAGTGTTTATTGCTGAACCGGGGAGTTTTACCCGTTGTCTACTGTGTGATAAAGTAGGTTGCAGATGGCTTTGTCACACCCGGGCTTGGGAAAGAGCAAATGAATTTAAGTAAAATTAATTTGTGTCTTGTCCTCAGTTTGCAGAACAAAGTTGCAAATTCAGTCACAACTGATGATATAAGGCAGATTCAGTTCTTTGCAAGTGTACGTGTTTGCTACAGTATGTAAAGGAAGACATGGAAGCTTAAGCACATTATTCTACAATACTGAGGAATATGTTTTAATCTCGTGCCAAGGTGTACACTGGGGTACAGAAAATGCTCGCTCTGGCGTCCTTGGTTTACAAGTGCTCGCAAAATAACTTTTGTTAAAGTTAGCAGGATATGAAGGTGAAGGGGGTTCATTCTCCTTTTTTGCAAGGAGCATCAAGAATGAACAAAGCAGTGACAGCAAAAAAAAAAAATATGTTGAAGCGATTTGGATTTGTAGGAATACAGGCTGTGAACTTGTTTAGGATGTTTCCCTACAATTACTTAGAGAAATGTTTTCTAAATGTTTCTATGCAGTTCTCAGGAGAGGTTTTTTTTTTAAGTGTTAAAACTTTTGTGAAAGAACAGTTTAGACCAGTAGTTAAAAAACTCCAACAAAATAGGAATAATGTTAAAAAGAGGAAAATATAAAACGTCAAAAGGTGATGAGACTGAATGTTCTGATGGGATTGTGGAAACTGCCTAATTT
Source organism: Chroicocephalus ridibundus (assembly GCF_963924245.1). NCBI lineage: Eukaryota > Metazoa > Chordata > Aves > Charadriiformes > Laridae > Chroicocephalus > Chroicocephalus ridibundus. The sequence goes on from NC_086286.1 coordinate 25,107,731, forward strand.
GGAAAGATGTTTTGTAAAAGTATGCCATCACACACTGAATTTTGTAATATTGTTTTGTGGGGTTGTGTATGTGATTGCATGTGGCTTATTAGCTCTGCAGTGCTCGAAAGTCCTGCTCAGGATTATCTTGTTAGAAGAGAGAAGTCAGTTTTAAATTGCAAAACTAATAGACTAATAGAAGAAGTAGGTCTTAAGTAAGAGCTGCCTGGCTCTCAAAGGGACAGTCTGTGGTAAAAGAGAAGTGTTCAAAAGAATAATTTTCAGGTAGATATTTGTTTGCATATTAATAGTTATGTGCAAGCAATGAAAGAGCAATTAAATATCAAATCTGTGTGGCAAAGAAGCTACCCTGTGCAACATGGTTGAGGGTCCTGTGCTTAGAAAACTATTTTGCAGAAACCAAGTCTTCAGTAGTGTTCTTAAGGTGTTAAATTTTTCATGAGCATGGGTACTTCATCTATTCTGTTGTCAGTGTATACTGATAAACAAAACCCTGAAGCTTGATTTCAGTGATTTTTAATTTTAGTCCCACATTAAATGCAAGCTCAGTTTTACTATGCTACACATATTATATGATGGGTTAAATAGCAAGAGAACAGTAATAGCTAATCTTTTTTATAATTATAATAATAATACTCTGACTTGGCCATCAAATGTTAATGGCTGTTGTCTCTTGTACAACAATAACTGCATGCTTGAATCATTTCGTGGTGCAATACAATATGTACATTAATTTTTGCATCATGTTTTAACAATGTGAATTTTAGTGTTAAAATCACAATACTAAATTATCAATACCATTAATCAGCAGTATTGATTTACTATGCAAATTTAGTTATAAATTAGGCCTGATCTGTAATGCATTGAACACTCTCTAAAATTGAAACTTTTATGGCTGAACCTGGTAAATGAGAGAGAAATTTTCTAACATTTTTCTTTTGATTAATTTTAACTGCTGTATAATTTTGTTCAAGTACGAGTAGTGGCATTTTCACACAGAGCTGTGGTATTTTTGGATTTTTGGTTTGTTTGTTTTTATTGAGGTTAGCATCAGAAAGCATAGGCTACCCTAGCAACGTGTGAACTAGAAATGAAATAGATGTGTCTATTCATTCCACAGATAGAAGAAAGGAGCAGTAAGCTAGCAGTATATTTGCCAAAATAAGTGACAAATACAGATGTTTCGGTAGGAATAGAAAATGTTAGTTACACAACTAATAACAGAAATAGCATTGTTTGCATTTAAGATACATAAAAAGCAAGCCCTTATATTCTAATTGGACATTATCTCCTTAAATTCAATTTCCTCCTTTTGCTCATCCACATCCCTTTTGATAATAAGGCTTCGCCTTGCCCTGTAGAAGTTAAGAAACTGTTCTGTCCTCTCCTGAAATATTTCTGCAGTGATGTGCAAGGTACTAATTATGCCACTACTTGTGACAGGCATTCTTACACTTTGCTGTAGACGCATCATTCAGCTGTGACCCGGATGGTTTGCCCAAGCGATGCGTTTGTAGGCTGTTGATAAAAACAATTTAACTCTGAGACCATTGGACTTTTTACAGTCTAATTTTGGCCATATGTGAGGGTTACTTAAATACAGAGATAACATTAATCTTTCAGTAGCAACAAGTGCTAGCTGTGGTTAAGACCAGGAGCTTAGCATTCCTGTATTCAAAATGTTGTTGCTGGACTTGAGTAATACAGTATGTGATCATTTCTGAACATTAAATCTAACCTGGATTGGGTTCAGCTCAGCTACATGATACCACGTTGCCTCACATGGCACTGTTTTACCTCTTCGGTCCTTGAAGATAAGGGACAGTAATTAGCAAGTACCTCATTTAATTGGCAGGAGTTCATATAATACCAGTCCGTGCCCTCATGATGCTTGCGTAAATAAGTGTTTCTATTTCTGTAGACAGTAGGCATTTGGATTTTTTTTTTTAACAATATAACTGCCTGGGCTTAGTGTTACAAATCATGAAACATTTTGTTTATGCATTATAAATAGTGATATCTATTTATAAATCAAAGGCACTGTGTTCTCGCTCTATTCCTAGGAGGTCTTTGGTTGTGTTAGCATTACCCACACACGTGCTTCCATTTTGTTGCCCGGGAGGCTAAATAGAAATATATGACTCTTAGCTGGCCTCATTAATGAAACAACAGATAAGGGTTGGGTGCAGAATCTGAAGGAGTCACTGAAAAACATCGTAAGCAGTGAGGGGGAAAAACCCAACCCAAACAAACCGAACATATTTTAAATTATTAAAAAATGTTACTTGTGGGAAGCAACGCAGAGTTTTATTTAGGGAGGGAAACCCTGAAGTGGCAGAGGATTCCTAAAGGGTGGAGAAGGGTTTATCTCTATCCCGCATAGTCATGTGGGGACAATTTATTCTCATCTTTGAGGAGCAGGAAATATTTTAAAGTTAATAATGTTTCTGCCACCTTTCTCTCCCCTCCTATCATGCTTACAGTCAAAGGTGAAAGCCTACCCTGCATCCCCTGTGACTGGTACAGAATCTACATCAGAAACAGAGAGATGAGGGAAGGAAGAAGAGTGGAATGAGATCAGCTCTGTGGTTTGCGACAGCCTATAAAACTAGAAAAGCCTTTACAAAAGCCAGAGCTAGATAGAACTCATAAAAAGCCAGTAATCTCCTCTAAACATGGGCCAGTTGGCAATCCTGTGTTGTGGTTGTTTGTGATTACAATAGGATATCTTGCTGCAAATCAACAGATGATTTCTAATATAGTCATATATACAAACAGTAGAGAAACATTTGTTGCTGTTTCTTTCAAGCCTTGTGGACTGGATTCATCCCTGGGCAACTCTCCCTGCCCCACTGATCTTGCAGTTTAAAAGAAACTGGAGATTGTAGTGCAGGGAAGTTTCTGGAGTAACTGATATCGATACCTGTTTTGTTGTGCTCCCCCCTCGCTGATAGCCTGGGATCTCTTCCGCTCAAAGTACCTACAGCATTGACCTTGTTCATCTGGGTACTGTAGTGTTAATCCTAATACTGAATTTGAAGTAATTCCCCTAGATAGTTAGTTAGTAGCAAGAACAGTGGTGCAGTGAGGAGAAACACTGCTCTTGCTTTGTTGCGTCATGGTTTTATTTCTGAGCCCCCTGTTTTATAGGGGCTTTTTCCTACGTATGGTATCCGTGCTGGCATGCTGTAGGGTACCGTTCCTTAGCGAGAGCGTGTACTATTACCCAGCACAGCTGTAGGCAGAAGCTCTCGCAGACGCCTCTTCTGCACTCCTGACATAATAGACCTGCTGACCCCGGGGCCGCGCAGCGCTCTGGTTGGGGTGAAGTGCCGTTTTGCTGCCTATGTAAACTGTATACATGACTGGCTCCCCCCCGCCCATGTCAAACGGCTGCAGAGACCCTGCCTTTAATAGGCAAGGTTAGAAGGATGGAGTGTGGCACATGGGCTGAGTCTTCCTTTTTATATATCGGTAACAATAGGGTGTTGACAGGTCTTGAAGCCTAGACAGGCCACGAGGGTCATCACGATAAGGAAGGATTAGTGTATATAATTTGCCAAATATGGGGCCAGCCAGTAGCTGGGATTTTCTGCACATGGCAGATTATCTACAGTAGCTTCGTGGCATGCACCTTAGCTGCCGTCTATATTTATTAGCAAATTTACTGCAGCTTCCAGTTTAGGAACTATATGCTAAACAGGGAACGTATGCAAACATGATGAAAGAAGTTTTAGTTTACATTTCGAGTGAAGAATAAAAATGGAGTGTGCTGTATATGTTTTAAGTATAAATACTTTTCAGTGTACCGTATCTGGTTTTCCCCTAAGATTTTCACTTGAGAGATTTTGTATGCATCTTCATTCTTTGTAAATAAAGCTGTTTCTAACTTAATTCCCTGGAGGGTATAGTTATCCAGCCCAAAGATCAATGGTCAACAGAAAATATAAAGAGCCCCTAGATCAGATCTTTGACTGCTTTGTGGTAGATAGCTAAACTGCCCACCTTAAAATGTTAAGAGAACGATAAATGCTGTAAATTCTTGGCTGTGGTGAAGAACTTGTTAACCCCAAAGTTACTGGAGATAGATACAGGCAAAATTGAACAACATTGCTGTGTTGTAAACCATATTTATTCCTTAAAAGAAGAACAAGAATATAGGCATTTAGTAGCTTCTTGCAAATATTCTCCAAATCAGATTTTCACTGACAATGTTAATTTGCAATTTGGGGCGAGTTCGTACTTTTGATCTTCTAAGTGATACTATGCCAATTTATGGCAATTTGTACAAATGTTTAAAAATTAATACACATGCAGTTACTTTTTTCTTTATGTTTACATGAAGGTTTTATTTATGGCAGTTTCTTTAAAGTAGGATGCCGCAGTCCCTTTGTGCTTCCTTTCTCAGTACCTTGATAAGCTCATCCATTAAACAAAAGAGCCAGTGTAAATAAAATTTTGCAAGTCATTTGAGGATGCAGCAAAAGACATAATTGACTTTTTAGTCCATTTTTAGAACAAACTCTCTCAAGGCCTTTTTTTCCTCACAGGAATACTTCCCACTGCACTGGAACTGACAAGACTGTATGCTTTACTTTATTTTGATACTGACATTTAAACAATAAAATAAAGCCATTTAAAACAAATAGTGGTGCTTTAAGTGTCTGAGCTGTCAAGATATCAAATTATATAACTTGGAAAAATCAGAATTCATTGTTAATGGTATGCACTTAACACAAAGGGTCGCTGGAGTACTAACCAGATATATTTTCAGCTACCATGTTGGAGCTAACAGGCTATATTCCTTTAGATAGAATTGACTATATTCGCTTAAATGGACTTGACTCTAGTACAATCACTGTATTCAAATGTCAAAAAAAAGAGAAAGAGGATGTCACGTAGGGTCACAAATTATGTTGGATTTTGACAGATTGTAGCCTTGCTTTACAAGAGCAGTAACATCTCATTTGTCACCGTTTGATCTGTAAGTGCGGGAATGAGAGCGGAAGGCCCTCCATCTCCACCGCAATTTAATCGCTCTGAGGCCGACAGTGGCAGCTAAAGCCACCTGCCCATGCACTGTACTGCTGATCTGTTTTAATTTAATCGTCCGTCAGCTGGGATGAAAGCATAAATCGTCTCCCTTTGATCTGCAAACGGTGTGGTTTTTTTGTAAAGCATGGTGCAGAATCAGGGAGGCAGTTTTCACATTTAGTGCAACATAGACAACATGGGCTTGAAAAGCTTGTAAGTGATATTTCACTGTAGTAGTAAAGCAAGAAGTTGCTCTTTTTGTAAATTGATACGAAATAGCGTAAGCTTTTCTTACAAAAAATGGGTCGTAGGGGAGGTTACTGATTCATAATATATTATTTAAAATTGAAAAGCAACCTTTACCCTTAAATAACTTGAACATCTGTAAAATTCTGAAGAACCTTAAATCACCTTGTTTACGAGAGGAGGATAAGCAAAATTATTTGATGGTAACGCTGGATCATTCTGTGAACTCTTAGCTGTATACTGGGCATGTTATTTAGTTACATTATTGAATGTAAATGAAAAAGGGAGGATCTTTAAAAAGAAAACAAAAAACCCCTCCCTTCTCCAGTGGAAAATTTTACCCAGATTTCTGGTGTTGTTGGAAGTTTTGTTTAAGGCCAAAAAGTTAATGTTATTTGCACGTCAAATGTGGTTGGTAAGCCAAATCCTGCTTTTGGCTGTACTAATTAAATCCTGTACCCTTCCACAGAACGAACCAGAATGAATACAATTGAAAGTAAAATGGTAACATTTGGACAAAACCTTTCCCATTATTATGTTTTCCTACAGAGTCGCTGGTGAGCAAAAAGGCCTGATTTCTACATCGCGCTTCTCCCTCTCAGCCCCTTTTCCCAGCCCTTTACAGCTTCCTTTTTCTGCCGTGTGCTTTCTTAGATTTTGCACTTGGCCTCTCTCATGAGGTATGTCATTCATAATTTTGACGTTGTCCATTTGTGACAAGGACCACCTCCTTTAGCTCCTTGTCAATCCAAGCTGGGTCTTCCAGTCCTTCAATCTTCAAATATTATGAAGAAACACAGCAGGGGAAGACTCACCCCTCAACTGTAAGAATCGTGACTTGACTGACCTCATAAATCTTTAAATGCACCATCTTCTGTTTCTCTCTTATGATGGCTTTAAGGACTGTACTCCCAGTTCAAATTCTGGATTGCCAGGATCAAAATCAAAATCTCACAAACCCTTCCCAAAATTCTTACAAACCCGAAGTGTTGTATATATTCTCTGCAGTGTAATTTTTTTGATTGGGATTGGAGGTACAAACTGCCCAGTGAGATTTCTGAATATCTTTCCATTGGTCCTGAGTCAAGACTGTGACCTCCCTACTTGGAGAAGATATTTTTGTGGTCAGATGTCAAAACTGGGAAGTTCCCTTCCTAGTAACAAACGCAGTGTGTTTTCTTGACTTCTCAGAAAGCAGAGAACGCAAACCAGAGTTTGGAAGAACCCCCTCTTTTTGAGGGACTAAACATCTTTTATTTACTGAACAATCTTGCAACGTTTTATTGGAGAAGGTTTTCCATCTCCATTATTTGTAGCAGGATTTTTTTTTTTATTTGGCAAAGGATTCTGTCTTGGGATATAGAAGTGTTTATGCTTTGTCTTGTAAAGTTCTATTCAGCCTATGCTGGAATACAAATAGTGAAAAATTGCCTTTGTCCTTCTTTTGCTTTCATTCCTCATGAAAATTTTGTCAGGCTGACAATATAATAAATAATTACGGAGTTGCTGTGGCCCTGGAGTGGGGAGGGAGACAGAACCAGGCTGCTGTCTCACAGAGCAGATTCAGCTTATGGTCCAACTGGGCCCTCACCACTTTGAGAGCACTGGTTTGGTCTAAAACCCACAAACTCGTTTTCTTAAGGAAAGGAGGAGAGAGAGAACAGATCAAAAACTTATCCACAAAATCGGCCTCTAGAGGTGGCCTGGTGATCCCTGGGGCATCAGCTCACACAGCATGAGACCGAGAGAAGACAAATGGGCCAGACTGTTTGTAGCCCTATAGCTGACCCTTGTCTCGTCTATGAGTTTTCTGCTACAGCTAAGGTGGTAGGGGTCCTCTGATAGCAATCAGTGGTGCCGTTCTGAAATTTAAGTGTTAAAAGGTTGCTAACAAAGCACGTGAAAGAGAAAGACTCCTATACTTGCAAATATTACAAATCGGTTTATCTTTCTCAGTTTCAAAAATGCATCGGGAATATCATATGTGTACAGGCTAGTAACAGCATACAGCAACTGGATATTAATTTGCAAAGTTGAGCATTATTTGCCTAATTTTCTGTATAAAGTCTGATGCAGGAGAAAGCGGAAATTAAGGTTGGCTGAACTGTTGTCAGTCCTGACATTTTCTAACTTCTGACTTCTTGCCTTTGCAGGCCAAATCTGGAGTTGGCTATACAATGTTTGTAACTGTACGGATTTTTAGATGGAATAATGAAGTGCATAGCCGCATGCACCCTGCGTGGTGTAAATGACGGTGACAGTTATCTTTAGTCGTGTGTAGGTAATGATAACACAAATAGCAATAAATGTCATACAGCCTTATACTGAACTATCATCTAATCAGTCCCAGGAAGGTTTATTTAAATGTATTTAAATAAAAGCAATCTAAACTAGCAAAAGATGACAAATTAATTTTCATACTAAATTTTTATCTGAGATGAAATTATTTTGCAAGTTTGAATAACTTATTTTCCCTAAAGAGAAAAGATTTCTACCAAATTTGAGTCTTCATGATGATGGGGCATTGCCCCACTGAATTTATAATTGAGCTGATAAATTAGCTCTTCATTTTTGACTACTGATAAACAAAGGGCACGTTTTCTAATCCCATTGCAGCAACTGGCAACACTGTCACTGAGCTACTGGGTACAGGATGAATGTCTTTGCACTAAGCCATAACATCCTGAAAGATATTTCCAATGAGTCTGACTTTTTAATTCCAGCTTTATGAGAGATGATGTCAGTCTAGTTTTGTATCCCCTTCATACCTCCAGTCCTTTTTCCTCTTACTATTTTGGGTATTTTTTATTAGCTTTTCTATTGGAATTCTGAAGTCCACTACACTGCAGTCAGATAAGTACAAATGTAAACCACACCATGCTGCTATCCATACAGTCCTCTCTTGAAACTCCAACAAACACAGATAACTCCCTCCTGATAATATCCTTGTATCTACTTAGACTAAGTAGTGTAATGAAAGTGAAGGCAAAGACACAAATGGTTTACAACATATGAGAGGTTTGTGGAAAGTGCAGTAACAACTAAGAAGTAGGGAGAAAACCGTTCAAGAGCTTTGCTGGTTATTTATAGGCTCTCACTGGTCCATTCATTTGCGTTGCATTTGTGGTGTTTGTGTTATTTTTGCCAGAGTGTTCTTGCATTCATTCATACTCTCCAGTCTCCTGTGTCGGCGTCACTTTGAACAGCAGTCACCAGAAAGAGCAAAAGCAGTAATAGAAGGATATGGCCACGATACCCTGAGGGCAATATGGTGATAATGTATAGATGATAGCACTTCTATCTTTATTTTTCTTTATATATTTTGGTGTTTTGTTTACAGCTTGAGGTATATGGCTTGTATCTGTTTACATAGTCTTCTTCAATGTGGGTGTAGTTCAGTGTACGTTGCGGGTTGTGGTGGCACCATTATATACTGAATTCTGTATGTGCATGTACACATAGACAGGTCAAACCACCTGCTGTCTACTCGTGGCACACTTGCAGCTGTAGCTTTTGATCTTTTTGCACTGTGTTATATAGTATTGGGAGACCTCTTTTGTTCCATGGTATGAGTTGGAGCAGAGAGTAGACACTCTGTGGACCCACTTAAACCAGGTATTTCTTTCTATGGTTGCTTACCGTTACGGAGGACAGGATTCAGTCAGTCAGATAGTTTAGTCCCATGTATAAAAGGTCAGTTATTTTAGAGCTGGAAAATCAGGGAAACCCTTAACTTCTTTGCTAATACTTTTTAAAATGATTTTTAAAGTGGACACACGTATTTGCACACGACTCACCGAATGTTGTGAATTACACATTCAGGAGGTCTCCATGATCTAAATGGCAGTATTAAATATTTACCATAACTATATAGACCATGGCAGCCAGAAATTTATTATGGGTACAAATAATTTTTCAGCCTGTCTGTTCTTAGGACAAAAGCGATAAAGCAAGATATTATTTAAATTGATAAAACATGCAAACAGAGCTTCACTGGGTTTCTAGATTCATATTAAAAGAATAAATATTTCATCAGTGCTACTAATTAAAGATTGGTCAAAGATTTATCCATGTCTCGTACTGCAAATACCTATCAGACCTGATTAGAAAAAGTAACATTTGTCGTACTGACCACTAGTTGAAAAAAATTTTTCCACAAAGCCCACTTTACCAGACAATGATAGTTTTATTAGTCTTTGTTTAGTGAGGTGTTGCCCAAGAATTCAAGAAGCTAGTTTCTGGTAGAAAAATCAATAAGAATTCACTTTTTAAAAGGCAGGTCTTCACAATGGCAAATTCTGTACCAGGGGAAAGCTGTTAGAAAACTACCATTTTACTAATTAATTTCCATGTGGATAATGGATATACACCAAGGAATGGAAATAGATAGAGATCTTGATAGAACAGGCAAAAATTAAGTAAAGCCTAATGGTAATATATCTTATGTCCTTTTTTATAACATCCAATAAAAAAACCCAGAGCCTAGAAATATTTTTTTGTAGTGACACTTTCTAAATTAGAAACCTGGGATTTCCCTTATTTGATCAAGTTGGAAGTCTGTCATTCTGATACATTGTTTCCATTGGAGACCTAATAACTGATTCTTTCAAGACAAGCATTCAAGTAATTAACTTTGTTATGCAGATAATATTTGCAGAGTGGGTGAATATTTTTTCCGAGTGTTCTTTAATTCTCTGGCAGGTTAATAAGGCATATTCCACTGTTTTACCTACCTGGTCTACCTAGTCTGGTCCTTTCTTCTGTAAGCAGTCTAAATCTGTCAGGCTACTTGAATGCAGAATTCGGCCCAAAAGGTATTGAGGTCAGGCAGTAGCTTGGAAAAAAGCTGCAAGTGCTCTTTCTGTCTCCTTGTATATGTGTCCGGAAACCTTTTGTATGTCCTGTTTTTCTTTCTCAGGCCTAAGAATTTTTTATATAAACTTTAATTTAAATTTTTGTTTTAGAACCAAAATAGTGAATATAATGGCTGAAGATGTTTCTGGCCGTGAGAATATGGGTTTTTTTTCCAATATTTTTTCCTTTTCGATATTAGTCAAAATTCTTTAGTTTTCATAAGTGCGATGCAGGCACAATCTGGTTGGTATATTAATGAAGAATTTGGTTTTGAAAGTTTTTTTCTCCAAGGGACCCAAGTAGATATATGGATCAGTCCTGGAATTTATCTAAAAAGAAGTTACTCCTCTCTGTTACAAGGAAGAAGATTCAGAAGTTATGTAAAGCCTCTGCTTCTCCAGATGGTTTATTCAGTGTATTTGATACTGTTTTCATTAATGAAAACACTGAATAAGCGTTAGTTTAAACACTATCTTTAGTGACCTACACAAACTAGGTACCTGCATGTGTTCACGATGCACTCTCTGTCTCGTTTGCGTCTTGTTACTTACCAGGTACATTAAAATTCCCATTTAAATTTCAAAGGAGTTAAATAAACCATTTCTTTCAGATAAATAGCTGATTTTGTTCCTCTCATGTTATATTAATATTAATATTATGAAGTCTTCTGTACCCTTGCTTTACTTCGTGACTATCTGATAATTGGGTTGGCAGAGTAAACCTGGGGTCATCTTGTTTAGCTTATCTGCACAAGAGAAAGAGTGGCAAATAATAAGGCAAAGGAGCAATAAAATAGTGAAAAAAATTGAAAGGAAGATTTAATCTTTGACCAATTTGAAACATATCCTAGACAATCCGTGGAGAAAAAGATAAAGCGTGACTATGAGTAAGTTAACTAAACACATTACAGTGTGTGAGAGCAAATGGAGTTAGTCCATTGTACATGTTTAATTTCCTATTAGTCTCTGGCGTTTACTACTCCGGTCTGAGTTGGGGCATCTGTAAATTCAGTTAAATACAGTGCATTGTCTAAACATATCACAGCTCCAATCAGTCACCCGGGCTGCTGATAAGAAGCCTCTTGTATTATTGAATCTACAATAGGGAGGCTCTGCAGGCACAAAGATAACAGCTAGGTATTTCACTTTAAGTATGAGAAAAAAACAGCGACTCGCCTCTGCTGCTACAGCTTTGACATTTATTACTACCCCCTGATTTGTTTTATACTACTGATGTGAATTTGGTTTCAGGTGCTTTATATCTCTTCTTATTCCTAACTTAAGACCACTATCTGGAAACGGTAAGGAAAAACAAGTAAACAAAAATGAGCTTTCATAGTATTACATAGATAGCAACAACTTGAGCACTTTCTAGTGCTTTAAGAATGTCTTCTTGCTTTCATCTCTAAAGGATGAGGCAGGCTTTTGTTTACTCTTTCACCATTTTGTTCCTTTTGAATTAAAGGAATTTCATCAATGACACTTCAGAAATGCAGCTGCTCTAGAGGAAGAGAGAATCTGGTTATAATAGTTTGGGGGGTTAGAATTTTCTCAATGTTTTAATAGATTAAAAATGAGACATTTTCATAGAGCCCTTGAGTTGGAAAGAAAATAATAAGCAAGTTCCATCAGTGGATACCAATGCAGGCAGAAATACTACGGCAGCATGTCCGGAGTACATTACATACAGAAAGACACTGCAGATATATATAGGTTTGGTAGTGACTGTCTTTCAGGGTCCTTTATGTTTCTCAATGTAACAATGTCTTTTTAGTAATAAAATTTTGGCAAATTTTAGGTGTTTTAAGAAAAAATTTGCTCTGCCCAAATATACTACTCAAGCTGATTTTTTTTTTTTTTTTTTAAGTTTTGGCTATTGTCAAGAATAAGGTTTAGTAAAAAAGTAAAAAAAAATTAAAAAAAAAAGACTTTTTTAATAAAACCTCATGCTTTAGTGCAAAGAACTGGGATTACGGGGGGACTGGTGATTGTCAAAGCATGTGCCTCTTGCTTTCCCCAGAGAAATCAGTTCAACTTTGGCCAACACTATTGGCCAATTTAATGTGACTTTGAACGAGAATATATTGTTCAGTGAGTATAAACTCATATACCTTATTTCCCACAGCATATATATCACTATTAATGCACCAAGGATATATATGCACATGTCTATATACAGTAGAGAGTATCTCTATATATCATATCCTATAACATGTATATATTATTTATTTACTCGTAAGCTATATTATATTTAAAATTCAGCACTTCTGATCCTGACATGTCATGGCAGATAATTTCCTGTTGTTTTTGTCTCCTAGAAATGTGCCCATTTTATACTATAGTTAATATATATGATATTCTTAATTCACTGGTGATTGTATAGGTTTTATTTCTGATTTAATACATTTCTAAGAGGCTGTAATTAATTGTTCAGTAACTTTGCAATAGAAAGTTTGTAGCTTCTCAAACATTCATCATTATTTCCTGAGGCTTCTTTTGTTGTACACATATGTTGAATTACAGCTGCATTTCTTGAAGTAGCTTACATGAGTCTGTTTAGTCTGAGCCCTCAGTTATAACTAAGTTTTATTTCTGCTGCCATCTGAGTGGTAACTGCATAAAGTTCACTTTACTACTTGACGCTACGCAAATAAAATTACTAAAGGAAATATTCCAAAGATCAAAATAACCCCAAACCCCTCAGGAAGATCCCTAGTAAATGCAAACCCAAAACAAATGGAAAAAAAAAAAAGCTAAGATTCAGCTCTGTCTTTTGAAACAAGGCATAGCAGTACATTATGTAGATGCAAGTTCTGAAGCAAGTTAATGCTCTCTTCTGCTATGTGAAAAACAGGTCTGATTAAGCATTCAACATCTTGTCTCTTTGACTGCTAGTAGTGGAGTTCCTGGTAACAAATATATTGTGGCTCTCTATGTGAGATTCAGCAAAAAATCAGCAAATTTAAGGCTCTTTTTAACTTTCTGCATAAGCTTAAATCCTTTTTGCGTTCAACCGAACACAATTAAAAGGCACTCTTGAATTGGTCAGTACGATTCAAGAACGTCAACTGATGGGCTTCTAAAGGAATACCACATAGTCATCCACTGTAGAGAGACAATTGCAGTCATACATATCCTGGACAACAGAAGGGATATGAGGGACTTATTTGTAGTAGGAAACAAAAGTGTAGAAAAGCCTTTTTCTGGGCATTTTAAAATTAAAGGTATGTAGTATTGCAGCTTTTTTTCCGCTTGCATTGAAAGAAAATGCTTGCAACTATTGCAAGAGTTTTGGGTCTGTACCATGGATTATTTGCAAAGCTGATGTTGGTTCGCATTTGTAAGATCACAGTGCTGGGCTTTATTGTTTCTGATATAGTGAGCATCAACGGTATGGCTAACATGGCAGGCTAGCACATCTGCTTTTAGTGTTAAAGGTACACCTAATGTACGAGTGAAGCTTTATGCAGCCAAAGATAGGCATATGAAGAAGCAGCTAAAGGAGATGGCAGGTAGGAAAACTGTGAAGGGCTACAAGTTGATGATAAAACCACAGTCAAAAACGGTGATTAGGCTGCAAAAACCAATATGTGCATACATACTAGAGTACAAAATTGCATCCAGTAGACAGAAATTCAAGGTGTTGCCACGGCTTCAGAAAAACCTGTTCGTTTTATAGAAAAAAATGTAAATCACTTTTGTACATGGATACAGCCGCTAATGCACACCTGTAGCGATCAGCAGGGATCTCTATACTAGTGAGATCTTTGGGGACCAAGGAGAGATTGCGTTTACTGTAATCGAAGGTTGAAATTACCAGGGAAAGCCAAGGTATTCGGTTCATGAGAATTAATGAAAGCCAAATTTCTGAATTTGTTTCATGAGAATTAATGAAAGCCAAATTTCTGAATGGCTAGAATGCGGAGGGCTAAAAAGCATCATGAATTGGAGTTACCTGACATGAAATATTCCAATCTAGCAAAGCCAAAGTTGATTACAACACTGTTTTATACAAAAAACACAACCATTTCCAACTTCTCAGCAATGATTAGTAGTATTCCATCACAGTTCTCTTGGTATTTACAAAAGAAAGCTACCAGAACAATTCTGGAGAAGGAGAAATACTTCGGTAAAGCTTCATCGGTGTAAATATTCAATTTTGTAATGACTATGCTTGTTTTGGTGTATTTTCAGCTCAAATGTTGTTACTCCTTTAACATTAGCCTTTGTATTAGAAGGGGCTAGTTGCACTCCGGGTTAATTTGCTGGTTGTCTTAAGCGGAAGCCTCAGTTCAGCAGTGGTTTACATAATGGTAATTAAATATTGCAGTTCTTGCATTTGGAGTCTATCCACATCACCAAACCAGCATCCAGATTGGCATAGCTTGAAATACCAGCATCATCTGTGCCAGGATTTCATTATCCAGCGTGTTACAGGTTGGTTACAAATGTATGTCAGGGTTGTTTGGAAAGCTTGTGAAATGTCTGTTTGGACTGGCCTCCAGTTTGTCTCATCAGGTAACTCCTAAATTTTCAGAAACATCTATGTGTTTGGCCTTGCTACTGGAGTTGTCCCTGGCTCAAAGCAATGGAATGAGACAGTCTCTTTCCTGAGGGTCAGAAAAAGAAGAAACATCTGTATCACACGGATACACACTGAGGCTTGATGCACAAAAAACCATACTGCTCCGCCACTCACTTCTATATGGTTACTCCATACGGTTACAAAGATGACTGTGAAACAACTTTGATGCAGGCATTGAACTTTCAGTAAAATCAACTGGGTAAGCAGAAACTTCTCTAGCGTCTTCCTTGCCACGGTGAAATGGAGTAGTATCGGTCTCCGTGCTTTGGCCCAATTGCAAGATGAATATTATGTGTTAGAATTTTTCATTGAACATTCCGTATGGCATCACTAAATCTGTAATTAAAATGCAATGTTATTCATTTATCAATAGAAAGGGTGACTACTTTTTACTAGTTGCTAAACACCATAACTGGGAAAATATGTAGAATAATCACTGTTTCTAAAAGACATTTCTGTGAGAACAAATTTAGTTGTAGGAGTACAAGAAGAAAGGAAAAATAAAACTTTGTTTTTCCTTTTGTAAGCAAATGAAGGGTCTAATGGGTTGGACCTCTCTTCTCTTACAAGACAGTATATATGATCGGAATAACCAGTTTTTCTTCAGTTAATATAGCTGGCTTTTTTTTTTTTTTTTTTTTTTTTTTTTTAAGAAGAAGATCTTTCTCTTCCCTAGTAGACAGGCTGTAACTAGGTATTAGCAGTTTTGGGAAGGTTAAATTGCTCTTTCACAGATTAGGATTTGTTAACAGATGTGGTTATTGGTACTGTGTGCTTTCCTAATCCCTCTTCAGTATTGGTGCATCTCCAACCCTACCAGTTTAATTAACATTGAAATTCTCGTATTATTTTGGTGTGCTGATTACAGGCAAAGACTAAGTGGAAGTCAGATTGGCATCCCAAGAGACTTCAGTGTTAACAATGCAGAAAGGGTTTTTTTTCCCTTTTCTCCCCCTTCATGAACTCCAGATAAGCAGTAGGCCCCAGTTAGATTTCATTACTATCACGCACTCTTCATGGTCATCTTTTAATATTTGAAAGGATCATTTGTTAACTGGAAATGGTCAATTTTTTTTTCTTTGGCTTTTGAAATATAATTTTCAATTTTTAATTTGATTCATTTAGATGAAATCATTAATCAGGGTTGAAACTGAGTTAATTTTCTGGAAAATAAATGAGGTTGTTAGAGTGAACGTTATTAAGTGGGCTCTTTGCAAGAAAGGGATAATAGCTGAAAATATGGAAGACTGAGAACTATAGCAGTTGAGGAATAAAAAACAGAAAGGTTTTTTTTTCTAGCTAAGTGCAGTAATTTTTTAAAGGAAGCTAGGCATAGGAGGGATATTTCAGAACTATCATTATTAAAGTAAGAGTTATAGAGTAAATGCTCTTATTAAATATACATGTGACTTATAAAACTACAGAGACAGAATATAGATAGCAATTATAGAAAATGCTCTTTATATTTTTACAAACAATATGTTTCTCCTAAAGCTCAGTGTTTGCTATTCCAAGCAATGCCCACTTGACTTTTGAGACAGAGAAACATTTAGTAATTCAGCAGAGGTACAGCCATCCAGGTAGAAAACTTCAGTAGAAATGGAGTGCAGGCCACTAAAGCATTTTTTTCAGTCTGACCCAGATCCAGATACTGGCCTTGAGAGAGTTCTGTTTGCTTCTTCTCTGGAGTTTACTGCATGATACAAAGTGATTAAGATAGCCAGCAAAATCTCTTATAAACACAAACCAAAGAAGAAGGGATTGGACTAGACAGGCAACATCCTAGATTTACCATGCAAGTTTATTTCAGTTAACTGCAAAATTTGTTTTGCATTGTTTCCTAATGTCATCTATTTTCTGTTAATCTTCTATTTAAAACAGTGCGCTTTCCCTCTCCCCCCAGGAAGATAGGGCTGCCTGCTCGTTTTAATAGGAAAGAACTTTTTCCCTTCAAGTGTTCCAATTTTCTTGCTCAAGAATTATCATAACACTGAGCACTTAGTGGTCTTAGGTCAAAATTTTTGATGGAGCACTACAACCCTGTTTAGGTTTTCTTTAATGCCCATGTGCTTGTTAAGGACCATTTCGAAGTCCATTATTGTGAATGAATGGTAGAAATTGTAGGTGTCTTATCCAACAAGATGTTTCCTTGTAGGTGTTTTTTAACTGTCCTGTCCAACAAGATATCGAATAGTTGCAACTACTTTTAGCTGCAGAGGGAAACAGGAGTGGGTGCCACATTAAAAAGAAGAATTCTCAAAGGGAGAAGGCGGAAAAGTTTCTGCGGTGGAGCAGAAAGTCACATGGAAATGGAAATGATTCTGGACTGTAGTTGCTTTCTTTTTGTGACATACCTTTCCATGATAAATGAAGAGAGAAAGTAATAATCTAACTTGGGTTAAGCTTGAAGTATTTTTCTTTTAAAGATTTAAACCTCAAGGAGCACGAGTGCAGTTTTCCTTTCCCGTTAAAAAGGGACAAATGCCAGCAGCCAAAACAGAACCCTGGCAGACACAAAAGTTGAGTTTGTACATCGTATCTGCTAACAATGTTAACTAAAGAGATGATAACTACAGACTTTTAAAATGTCCAAAATAGTATTTGAAAGATGGTTATTTTGAGACAGAGCAGAAAAAATGTTGACTTACAGTTTCATTTTCAGTTACATCATCATGATGTAATGGATCACAGTGAGGTAACAGCCTCAGGTGAATAGAGTGTAGCATGTTAATCCAAAATAGCAGCTGCATGGTATAAATATTCTTGGGCAGTACTAATTGGTTTTGAGCTATGTGAAGCAAGCGCCTCTTCTAGGAGTAGCAAAAGTACTTCTCTTCTAGAATAGAATAAGAGAAGGTCCCAAAGTCCCTCCACATGATTAAGATCAGTCACCTGTCATCAATTAGTCAATTGCAATTAGTTACTACTAATGGTTTTTGTATCCAGCCTGCATTATAGACCCTACATGCTAATCGGAACAGATTAATGGCTCGACCAGAGAGGCCAGAGGCCCCAGTTCTTAATAATATCATTTAATTATATTAAGAATAGTAGGTTTATGATAGTATTATGTAGATGCTATGAGAGTATAAAGGGGACCTGCTAAATCTCAGTAGCATAGTCCTGTGACTTGGAAGTTAATAGGCTGTTAAAACTGCTATAAGTAGCTGAAGCAGGATCAGGCCAATGCTGTGCCATAAGTTGTTTTGAAATCTATCCTGTGTAACCTGTTTGGGTTTAATGGTATTTCTTTCAATATGAAGTGTATTTTGGTATGCAGAGGCTATTTCTCATAGAATATATTTCCAGAACTTCTTAAAAGTCCAACCCAACACATTCCGTGATTCTATGAAAATCACTCAAATTTTAAATTAGGTTTTAAACATTCATGTTGAGAAATCATTTGTTGTTGTTTCTGCATGACTTTTAATTTTGCTACTTGATTTGGTTATAACAATGGCTGCTTTTTCCCCAACTCTACAAAATGTTTGCAGAGTCGTGGTCCCTCCCACGATCAGAGCCACTTCAGACTCTTACACTCATAAGTGAGTAAGGTTCCTGACAACGTCTCAAGTGTTTACATAAAGTTGTTTCCGAGCCAGGCTATTTCCAGGACTTTGGTGTATTTGATACTCGTGAATATCAAATAGCTTGTGGTGGGGAAAGACACCAGGGAGTGTGAAGTTGGGATCGGGGCAAAAAGATGGCAAGGATTGCATACTTGGGTGTGGAGAGAAGGTCCCACTTTGTCAAGCTAACCGTGAATGGCTTGGTTACTAAACAGCGCTTTGCTACTTGCTGGAGGCAGTTTCTAGCAGCTGGCTTGGATATTGGCTGTGATTTCAAAAGTTGGTTCTTTTGAACCTAATCAAACCATCTCCCAAACCCCCTTTCCTGTTTATGGTGTAGGAAGCCCATCTCTGTCCAGCTTGCTTTTCATGTTTCCTTCGGTGTTCAGTCTTAGCCGGCTTTGTATTTTCTTTCTAGTGGTTTGTAGTATCTTTGGAAACAGCCATTTGTAATTCTTTCTTTCTTCAAGAAGTTTCTTAGAGAGAAGGTTGCATTGGATTTCTTATTTAAAAATATCTTAACAGAAATTTGCTGTAATTTTGGCATGGAGATTCTGCCCTCCAATGGTCATTTGGAGTTTCTCGGTAACCTTCAGTGTTTGTCTTATGATAGTGTTAAAAAAGTCATTACCATTACATACTTCACATTAAAGTCTTTCCAGTCGGGAAGGGCTGTTTTGCTTCCCTCTGCTATGTTATTTACTCTGTTTTCAAACTGCGTTATTAAAACTCTGCAGTAATGGGGAATTTGCTACATAGAACAGCCCAAAATGTACAATGTAGAGCAGTGGACAGTAACACCGGCCCTCTGAGGATGATGAATCTAGAAATAGTAATAGCTGTGGTAATAAGGTGGTAAGACTAGATTTCCAGCATCTTGAAGAATGACTCCATGTAGAGAGCACCTTGAGGGAAACCTCTGTATCTAAAACTCCTCGAGGACTTTTGCAAAATGACCACTCCTTATTCCCACATCTCTTTCCTTTAAACCCATGCTTCTGGTAAGATTTAACTGCAGACATCTGTATTAGTTGGGCCTTCATGCTGAGCTGAGCAAGGCATACTTCTCTGGTACATTCCTAATGTAGACAGATCAGTAATACAAGTACAGCAAATAATTTTTATTTGGGTGTATTTTGAACCAGATGTTATACACTAGGAATACCTGTGCCCTGGGCCACCCCTCACTTGGTTCTCCACCTGGCCAACTACAGCTGATATGGAAGCAAAGTATTTTAAGAGGTGGACAGTCAATTTGTTTTGTTCCTAAGGACACATTTTATGTAAGCTTTTAAAAATGGAACAAATGTTTGTAGCCACTAGATAGTAAATGGCTGTCTGGTGAAACAAATTTAATGTGTAAAATCTAACAGCAGGGGAAGCCTTTGTAAAAGTTTGTTTTTCTTTCACGTCTCCTTATACCACAGCAAACAGTGCTAGGAATTGGACATTCATATAATGCTTAGGATGTCACTGAATGAAACACGTCAATTCAGGTTTGGCCCAAGTCATTCTCTACACAGAAGCGAACATATGCCACTGATTGCAAAAAATTTTAATTTATTTGCTATTTGGATAAGGAAGCTGAGGCTGCAATTCACATGTTTTTGAACGGAGTGCGCTGGGATGGGATAAACCATCTGTCCTGTAAGTGAGATGCTCAGCTATGTGCAGCTATTGATAGTAACACGGGTTACTGGCTAGCAGCGTTATCTAGGCAGTAGCCAAAGGTTTAAGAGTACACAAATAAAAATTACTTTAAATGACCATTTTTAAGGGACTTCTGAAGCTTTTACAGAAAAAGCAGGGTTTGTGAGTGCAGTAGTCCTGTTTCAAGTTTCTTATTTAAGCTAAGTTTACCAGTTTAATTTCAATCCATTTCAAATGCCTTGATAACGCTTTGAAGACAGAAAACCGCCCCCTCAAGCTCTGAAGCTGAGCAGTGGCCCTTTTTGTTTCCACAAGCCGAAAATAAAGTGTTCGCCTGAGCTCATTTACAGAGAGTAGAGTTGGCAGCCTTATCAGGAGAGGAGAAGGGAGCTCTGAAGATGAAAAGCTATCGCTGTGACAGAAGTCTTTATTAGGTTGGGCAGTAATGGAACGTGGTGTACACAGGATAAAGTGATGGCTACCTAGAGCATTTAGGGAAAACCAGAAGAGTAATAATGTTTTATGTTGTTCTTAGGCTGGCTTCTTTGGTGATCCCTGTGGCCCAGGGACGTTTGGAGTGAAAAAGGGGACAGTGTAAACAGGATACTGTCTCAGCTTTGTTCGGTGTTTTAGCCTTTGCTGATCATAAAAAAGAGTGAGTCAGAAAAAGGAAAAGTAAAGATGAATCATTATGTAGTTTCATAGTTATTCGGCATTCCCTGTTGTGCCAACCCTCTGCTATAGAGCTTGCTAGGAGACAGACTTTGACTGAAAATCCTTTTATCCAGTTTCACACATTTGTCAAATCCCATTTGACAATGACAAACCCCAACAAATAATTCTGTTGTTGAAATTCAGGTTTCTCAGAATAATTTTTTATATAATTACGATGCTAAATATATAATTACATTAAGATAATACCTTAGTTTTATATATGTAACCTATATGAAATATAATTATCATGAAAGTAAAACATTTGATTTTTTCAACTTGTTCCAGTGAGTTACTTCCTTTGCATTCAAGGTGAGGTTGCACTTTTCTATCAGTTTCTACAAAAAATCTCTGTGTTATTGTTGCAAATTTTTTTTGTAGTGGTTGAAAAGACTTTGTACAACAAATAACTGATCACTCGAGCCCATTGAAGTTAGTGGAATTTTTGTCATTCACTTTTCTTTCTGTGGATTGGGACTGTAACATGTCATATGTACTGTATAACCAGCAGATAAGCCCTCTGATGCCTTCTTAGCCTATAGTGACCAACACTATGAATTTCCCAAAGCCCATCTCAAGTCTTTGCCAAGGGTGTGTGGTTTAGCGTAGTGGGCAGTAGTATTGCATGGACCTGTATTCTACGTGTGTTATTTAGCTCCTGTTCACTAGGACTGAGGGGGGTAAAATGGCACTTAGGACTGATGCCTGCAAAAACCAATGTGTGCCCAGGAAACAACTGGGGTGCACATTCAGAGCTGTGTATATGTGCATCCATGAATAGGGGAAGGATTTCCTGAAAGCCACTTCACTCAGCAACTGCTGATTCCAGTTTGGAAATACAGTCTATAACCAGGGTTAGTCTTATCCTTTTAAGATGTATTCCTGTGACTTCAAAATGCTGTGTTAATACTGTCTCAAGGGCTTAAGGAGTTTTAACTTGTCTGTTCTTTGTATGTGAACCAACTGATCCGAATTCGGCCTGATGGGCTTTTTCAGTGCAGGGGGCTCTCTTTCTAAGAGTAGAATGCAGTGGCAAAACTGCTGACTTTCATGGGAGTAGGACTGGAACTTACTGTCATCATATAAAAGATCAGCTTTATATTGATAATAAACAGTATAATTCCACTAATCTTCCCTCTGTCATCGACAAACTGTATGGCTTTTTGTTGTTGTATTTACTTCAGAATTTTATCCTGTTCATCTGTTAGATTTCCATCTTCATTAAGGATTCTGTCTTCTTGCTAGCCCAGGATTAAAGTCACAGCAATGTTTTGTAAGTAACGGTGTCTTTACAACGCAAATCCTTTAGAACTAGTGGTACTGTAGCTAAAAGAAAAAATGGATAGCTAATTGTTTCTATGGTTCTTACAAATTTCACAGCTGCTATGAAATTCAAATAGAGACCTGCATTGCATTTACAGGCCTCTCTGCCCCTCAGTAAAACCAAAAAGGCTTTACATTAAGTTTTGAACTGCCTTCTTTAATGCCTTTAAACAATAGACCAATTTCTTCATTTAATTAAAACAGTAAAAGTTGTACCTCAACCGTACAGACTGACAGATGACTGTAGTTGATTTGGGTCACTTTTTTTTATCACAATTCACAATAAAACACAGTGCATTTTGCTGGAGAAGTAACTAAGAAAAAAAAAACAATGAAAAAGAAAGACAAATGGCAGTAATATTGCTTACATTAATTAGGCGGGTATGTTGAATATTATTCATGATGGAAAAAGTCTGCAGTTGGGATTTTAGTGGCGTGGGAGTTTCAGTCGGTGTTTTCTCTGAGTAGGGACTTGCAGGCATTTGTTCGTCAAGGAAACTGTATAAAATCACCTGATTTTAATAACAGGTCTTTGTGCAGTGGAACTTGCCACTGATCTTTAAGCATGTCCTCAGGTGAGTTGCTCTTTAATATAGAATCCAGTAGCCAGCACTTGAAATCCCAGTCCATTTGGTTCACTGTGACAGTTCCCAACTGTGTGGAGTTTTGACAAGGATTGTATACCTTAGTGGCATGGTGTATTCCGTGACTTAAGAAATGAAAAGCATAGAGTGCATCTCTATATGTTTAGTACAAAGATTAAAGTGTATTCCTCGGAGCAGAAACAATGGAATAAAATGGGACAAACAAATAACAAGCATATGAAAAGCTTTTTTACTCTATCATACATATTTATGTAGCTACGAGGATAATTTCCCTATCTTTTAATTAGATAATTTTAAAAATCAAGAAGTCTGTGTGGAGGATTTTTAACTGTATTTTAACGCTGTTTTGTGGAAATGGCTTTAAATAAAAAAATGAACCACACCATTCTGGATGTAGAGAAAGTACCAGTCAAAGTCACAGAAATCTGGCTCTGAATTTATTTTAACTTTAGTAAGTTTTTTATGTGGAACTTGATTAGAAGTTGTACTAAAACTCACTGTGAATGTGAAAAGCACTGGACAAAGATAAGATTCCCAATTTAAATTTTGCAATATGTTATCATTTTTGATTTTTGCTCATAAACTTAATGTAAAGGTCCAGACATCACTAAAACTCTGCTGGGTTGATGTCTTTGAGGTGCCTGGCCAAGTTTCCTTTTGATCTAGTGCTTAACTGCAAGTTAACCTAGTTCAAGAAATACGAGCGTACCATCACTGAGAGAACAACAGACCCCACACAAACTTGGCACAAAGTAGAGAAGTTTACTATACTTCCACTCTTCGTAGATAGTTTGAAAAGAAGATCACTGAGCAATCTAAAAGGAAAGGCACAAGCTGGAGAGAATAATAAAGAGGTATCAATCCACCATGCCACACCGTCTCTGACACAATTGCATGACAAGTGGAAAATAACTTAACTCTGTAAAATGGGGGAAAGGCAGTAAAAAATGAGTTGTGTTACAGTTTCTAAAACCTGCTTCAATTCAAGAAACAAATGCTCCTGAGCATTGCCAAGTTGTACGATGTTCACATAAATCTCCCATGTCAGCAAATGGGAAACGTAAAACCTTAAGAAACAGTATCAGAAAAGATCAGATTTCTTAAAACCATTGAGATCAGTGATTAAAAAAGGTCCCATATTCAGTCCCAAAGACCGTCCTCATAGGATCCATCCTCAGTGCCATCTGTTTTGATTTTCTCCGACAAATGATATGGATGACTATTCCCAGAAGACATATTGATGTTTCCTGTAACTGACGTACAATTTCTCTGGATATAAGCATACTTATAGGCGTGTTCTTGCATGGTCAGTTCCTTTCTTTTCTGCAGGTTGAATAAGTTAAGGCTTAGAGGAAAAACATTTGAATTAGTTGCATTTGAAAATACAGGCAAGATCTTATTCCTGTTATGCCATTATAATAATGTAATAAGCAGTGCTCTCTTGTTCAAAACTTTCCATGTGTTTTATGCCATTCTTCTGAATATATCTAGTCCAGATTAAAATTAGTAGGAAAAAAAACACATCTAAAAATGGATCCAAATTTGACCTCAGGATCAAAATACCTCCTAGAACAAACAAAGTGCATTGCAGAGGGAGGTTCTGATCCAAAGAGAAAGCTGTAAGGTCAAAGAGAGGGAAAAGAGGAAGAGGAAGAGGCAGGCTTATTTTGCTTAAAGGACAGTCCTAGGGATAGTTTTGGATCTTATGGGAATAAGATGAAGTACAGGAAAATGGCAAAATCTAAACACTGAAAACTGAACTTCACAGAGATTTTATTTGCCAACAGCTCTCAAGACATTTACTTCTTTGGGTTCAGTTTCCTGTTTTGGTATGAGAAGAATTACATGTGTAAGGCAGGATAAAAGAATGAGTAAAGAATTCAAACTCTTAGCTTTTATTAATCATTAAGCAATGCAGTGAAATTTGTTCAAGTTACACTGTGATGTGCAAAGCACACCCAGCTTTTGATGGTGGTTCTCTCGAGTTCCTGCTGGAAAAAGAGCAGTGTACTCAATGCAGCACATTATGGATCATGTCACCTCCTTTTTCTTTAAGCCTATGTCTGTTTTCCTAATCACAGAGGTGACAGCAACTACATTTTTTCATGGGGAACTCCTAGGACCCAGGGAACTCATCTGTATTCAAGAACTACTTGACTGCCCTTTGTACGCAGTTAAGAGGGTAGAACGTAGATATATGTGCATCTGTTTCTTTTGTACTTTCTTTGGTCAGATCAAGAAGAATGAATTAGTAATAAAAAAAAATTATGTATGTCTCCTTTAGATACACGTTATAGTTTCTTAATCTGACTTTCAAAGGAACTAAAGAAGCCTTAAAATTAAATGATGATCATGCTGAGAGCTTTTCTGATACTCTTGGCAATAATGTCAACTAAATATTTTTCATGTGTTTTATTTCCACTTTGCATGAATATTTTAAGATGTGATTGTCCTCTCTTGACCTAAGAATTTGAATGTCTTTAATATCATATCAAATG
This sequence comes from Chroicocephalus ridibundus, assembly GCF_963924245.1. Lineage (NCBI taxonomy): Eukaryota > Metazoa > Chordata > Aves > Charadriiformes > Laridae > Chroicocephalus > Chroicocephalus ridibundus. The sequence goes on from NC_086286.1 coordinate 25,132,805, forward strand.
TATGTAACTGTTTCAAGTAAAATACTACATGAACTAGCCTGTATACTCTGACTATATAGATAGGAAAGGTATGAAGAAACCCAGAAAGTGAACTGAAAGTTGCAAAACAGTGTTAGGAAACTTCTGTTGAAATGATTGCTTCTGAGGGCAAAAGAACAGTATTGTTAATAATTCAAAATTATTAATGTTTCAATCTAAAAAAAAAAAAAAGAGAGAAAGGAAAAATAAGGGGGGAGCTAAAAGAATCCCCTGTTGAAATATGTCAGGAGGAACATATACTGCAACAGCTGAAAGGCACTATGTGATTCATGGGGGGGACATTGGAAGAGGTGTTTCATAATATTTCCAAGGCTCTTTCTGCTAGAAATGTTGGGTTTCTGATGAAGATGAAATACAATTCAATTATTACTGAATTTTATGGTGAACTAGTATGGTAAGTCTTAGATGTTGCAGTGGATGTGGGTTGACTTGTATGTACACTTCATGGTTAAGTTGCTCAAAAACTATCCTTGTGATTGATTATAGATTGATTATACACATTTGTGTGTTTTGTTGGGTGCTAGTTATAAATATCCTGAAATTTCTCTAGGTTTCTGTTTGTGGGTTTAATTAGGTTATTTTGTGCATAACCTGCCATCTTTTTACCCAGTAAATTCTGCTCTTGTTTTAGCCTTAATGTCTTTTAAACTGGATGTGACAGTCCGTAGGAATGAAATCCAGGTAGAAATGTCTAGTTATATGTTTGAAAGAAAGAATGACTCCAATGTATGTTTTTTAATGGGAGGAAAAGAACTTTGGGAGAGAAATATGAGAGAAAGCACAAAACTTTGGAAGGAACGCAGTATTTGGAAAAAATACAAGTCCGTGAAACTAAATTGTTTGCTTTTCCTGCCCTTAGAAGTGACTGCAGAAAGGTACAGAACTCAGCAGAATGATGCTAGATTTCCAGTGCATTGAGTGAGAAGACCTTGGTCTCTTGTAACCATTCTTGAGAATGGTTAGGCAGGGTAAGCATGTGCCAGTTTACCCTTTGAGAAGGGTAAACGTGCCAATTTAAATAGACTGTGCTTGTCAGGAATTGTTGACTTAAAAATAATTTTTTTTTTTTTTAATTCTGCATCTGTTAAAGTTCTATATGAAAATAATTCCTGGGGATGAGGAAATTTTATGCCTTATTTCCTCTTTTAAATAATGTTTATGTAATTATGTCGCCCAATTACTTGTATTAACATACCCTTGTACGCTTTGTACAATCTTTCTTCATAGCAGTTGCCATTACAATTTAAACAAAAATATTCTCCTCAGACAAACATCCTTTATATAAAGGCATTTTTAACAGGGAGGAGTTGTTTCTTGTGGAAAAGAATAATTCTTGTGACAACAATTGTTGACCTTTTTCCTCTTTCTTTTTGTTTTGTTTTGTTCATTTAGTCTGGCTAAAATTACATACATATTCATGTATTTTAATAAGAACAAAACATCACTCTTGGATATTTTCCATAAATTTGTTCTCATAAGCAATTTGATAGACATCTACTATAACTGTAATGCGGGAAGTTTGCAGTAAATCAGTCTGCCTGGTTTAGAAAACTAGAATTTATTAACCCATTTCCCAAAGGCCAAACATTACCTATGAGATTAGAAGAAAATTGTCACTGTTTTCTGGTTTAGAGCAGGGGCATTTTATAATCAGAGTATATTGTCTAATTGTTTCAAAATTTATTGTGTTTTATGAAAGCGAAATCAATTTACCTCGTAGTATTAATTGTGCGTAACATTATGGACAGTCAAAAAGGCTGGAAAACACCGAGAACATTGTAGTTACGTTTTCCAGCTGGGATTTTCTGCATTAACTCTGATCCACTCCTAGTGCTAACTGTGAAAGAATAGTCAATATGCAGGCTACCCACTATGCATTTGTACAGAAAGCTGCCAGTAGTAGTATCAATAAAGTGGTATCACTAAAAAACTTTCCATTAATTGCTCAAGTAATACCTTGAGATGAGATGCAGAGGCCGCAAACAGGGTGAGCTGTCGCTCCAGCGTGTGAGGCAGTATGTCAGGTTAGGAGGACAGCAGGATATATGAACTAAGGTATAAATCAGTTACACTCTGGGCATGAATGAAGTGTTAAATATGTTCAGGAAAATACTTAAAATTCAAAATAAAGAGTTACTTGGATTTTTTCATTTATGTCCACAGAACTTTGCCTATACCCATTAACTTCTCGTGTTTCATTTTCTTTTCCGTTGCTTTACCAAGGTGAAACATAGAATATCTACACTTGTTATAGGAATTGCAAAAATTTAATCTGATGCTCTTTGCAGGTTTTAGCTGGTAGAGACAGATATTATCTTAGTTTTTTTTATAAATATGTATATCAGTTTCACTTTCTGATTCTCATGTACGCGCAATTCTTTGATAGTGGTACTCATGGAATAACAGAGGAAAGTTTATATAAAGTCAAAGGAAAAGTGCGTTTTAAAAACATTTGTTTCGGTAGTGTTATGTAAATATACAAGTATACATTTAAAAATCTAAAGGCTTTAATTGAGTTGGCAGCATCCTCTCAACCAGGTCTTCCGCTGACACCTGCAATATTCTCAGTACTCTGGAAAGGTGTTGGGGCAAATGTTTGTACGCTCTGATACTTTGTATAAAATACAGGTACTTATCAGGGGGTTTAATAGGGTTTTTTATTATCAGGGTTTTTTATGGACCCTACCTATATACTCATCATTAGATATGCTACTACCCAACTTTTTTTGGGGAAGAGGCACATACTTTCTTCCCGAGTGCTTTTTTCCCGGTGTTCATGAAACTGCACACGTTGGAATGTTTTTACCTGCCACCTTCAGAAACCATAATATATGCAAAGAACGTATCTTCCTTCTTTGTTTCCACCTTTCAACACAATGCTACAAGATAACAGTAACAGGAAGCAATTCCACCACATTGAGTTTGTACAGAATTTTCTTTCTTTTACTGTGCTATGTCTTGGTTTGATGCCCATCTAGCCACTTGATTTTGAACTTTTAGTTTTGTTGTTGAACAATCATCAATGTAACCCACTGCAAATAGTGAAACAAAAAAAAAAACCCCTTAAATTTATTTGTTTGCATTACATCTGAGATTTGCAGGCAGGAGCAATACTGCACAGGGGGATGCTGTGATGTGGTCTGTCAGTACCTTCCAGTCTGAACATACTGACCTAGATCACTGGGTTTTTTCCTACCTAAGTAGCAGATAAAGATTCTCCTTTCTAAAATAAGCAACCGCCCAGAGAAGTCAGAAAGGGAGTAGAAACCAGGAATTTTAAATTCCTCAGAGTCGTAAAATGTGACCGTCTGTACTATGAACTCATATAAGTCACTGTTGAACTTTACCCTTGTAGCAGGTAGAATTTCAAGAAACAGAAAGTTACAGTACATGGATAGGAAGAGTAAATTATGGAAAAGCTGTGTCATTTGCGAAATACGCCTGAAACTAGTAATATAACATCTTTTATCTTGAAGTTAGAATTATTCTGTAATTGTACTGCAAGAGTACGCTTGAGACCCCAAATGAAATCCTTTTGTGACACTCCTATCTAATCGTGAAAAAAAATTTGCAAACAACATAACAATACAAAAGACAAAATGCTTATATTTTAGTTGCAAAAGTAAAGCCAAAATGTAAGAATATCTACCACATTTTCATATAAGGTTGATGCTTAGGGTTTTTTTTAGCATCAGGCTGGCATGCACTCATTACATAATTTTAGATGTTCTAGTTTCTAATACAGTCTTCTGTATAGGTAAAATTGATGAAGTATACTTAGACTATAAATCATGATAAAATAGAATACTCCTAAAAATGTGTTAGCCCCAGCCAGAGGCTGTGATCTGGTTTCAGGTTCTTGGGCTGTTTTCCCATGGCCACCTGGTCTAGATTTTGTGGTGCTATAAAATAGCATGGAGAAGAAAGAGGGAATAAGTTCAGAACTCTGCCATACCTTTTGAGGTAACTTGAAAGATGAAGCGTGAAATTGGTGAGGTTCCACAAATCATGCTCTTCAAAAGAGTAAAAAAAGCAGGGAAGAATTGCACAGTGCTTCACCAACAGAAGTGTAGTTCATAATTACTCAATACATAAATATGAGGAAAGATTGCAGAGAGAGTTAGTATTGTTATGGATGTGCTAAGAGAAAAGACAATGTGAAAATCATGTTTCCATTAATAGCCTTGGAAAATTCCAAAATTCTGTGAGAACACATATTTTTACACTAAGGCCAATTTAGACTTAACTGGCAGTATAAAACCACCTTAACTGAAAAAATAAGTCTTTCTCACTTTGACAGATGAGTGCTATTTGGAAATTCTGCTCATCTTACTCTTGTACTTTTCAGCACAGACTGGCTACTCAAGATAGAAGAGGATAATAAAACAGAAAAGAAGAAAAAAAAAACCAACCAAAATTAGGGAGTATGTTTGTTAGGGTAAAGAACTTTTAATATTTCAATGAATTGTACACGTGTTTTAAAGCTCTGCTATGATGAGAGCAATCCTTTAGTTTTCTCTTCTGTTCCAGCAAAATGAAATTATTTCCTCTAGATAGAAATCCTAATTCTAAGCAAGCTATTATTTGGTCTCAGTTGAACTGATATGATTTTATATATAAAATCTGTTTCATCTCACACTATTAAGAACTTTCCTGTGACTTCTGGATCTCAGATTAATTCCAGAATCCCACACCATCCAAGGCACTAACTGAAATATTGTGAAATTGCATATTATTGTATCTGAAAAAGGGTATTGAGATCTTGATTCATGCTACCGGTACTTCACAGTCCGATTATTATAATGCATTTCATTTCGATCTTCCCATCTCTCTTGAGAGTCGCCAGCAAATGGTCCAGAACTTCAGTTAGACTTCTTTTCTATTAGAGTTGTCACTAGCATAGCTCTTGAATTCTTTATAAGCTTTGATGATGTGATCTAGAATAAAGGCCTGCTTTTGACCTTCAGGCATTGATATGGCCTTGCTCAAACTTACTTTTTGACCTTTCTGTTTCCTGGCGTTCCATTCCCTCTCCTTGGATCATCAGCCAAGCTGACTTTCCCAGTCTGCGCTTGTCACCTTAAAATAATGGTTTCAAGTGTATTGATGCAGTAATGACTTTACAGCCCGGCAAGCTCCACTTCATTAAATTGGTTGTAATTTGAACTCTGAAACAAGATAGCATCTTGTGTAACTATATTTAAATAAATTATGGTAAGAATGGTGTTAGTTAGTTAGTGAAAGATTCCCTTTATTTATTCTTATACCTTGTCCCAGGATGTCGTATGCATAATTAAAAAAATAAGGCATATACTATTACATAGTATGCTTATGATATATAAGCACATTGATGTGAAATTTAATGGTGCAATTAGCAACAGTATTTTCTTTGTTATTCATAAAAGCTTTTGCAGTATTTTACACAGCTTCCTAGTTATTAGTATATTAGTAATCCAGGTGATGTGGAGAGAAGCATTATGCGATGGTAACTGTTTCATTTCAGAAACATCACGGCTTTATATATTCACAGCCTTAGGTCTGCATCGCTTTTCCCTCACAGTTTACAAATACGCGCATTTTGCTGCAACATAGGCTCTTCCTCACTTTGGAAAAGTGAAGGAAAAGAAGTGGAGGTTCTGTAGCCTGTATTTGGTGTCCTCATTTCAGTCTCTTCAAAATCAGCATGAGTCTAGCGTAATTCTAATGAAGTTCTGGTAGTATGACACTTAGAAAAGATGAGATTTGGGCACTAGGAACTGAGTTCATAGAGTGTATCTCTTCAGGAAAAGGAAACAGATTTTTTATAAGTTCTTCAGTGAAGTGCAAAAGGTATTCTTTTGTAATATTTGAGAGCTAATAATGGGTATTGCATGTTTAATGCAACAGAGTAGCTGTCCTGTTTTTCTTTTTTTTTTTTCTTTCTTTCTGCACATTCACTTCTTCCTGAACAGAAATAAAAGGTTCAAGGCTTGTCAGCATCAGTTTATAGATAGCTGTTTAAAAATAATGAGATATTGGGTATTGTAAGGCTCAGGGCTGTCTTGCCAGACTCATTTATTTCCATTCACCTTTTGTCAGAATTGCAGACAGAAGACATTCAATTAAAACTTGTCACTTGTTGCATGTGACCTAATTTGTATTTGTGAGCGTCACAGATTAGGATACTTAGCTTCATATGGAACCATTAAAAATGTAAAGCAACGGTAGTACTCTTAAACATTTTATGCCATATTTTCTTCATCTTTGCTTATGGACCATTCTTCAATGGAAATCACTTGCGCTAAGAAATAATAGAATTTATTTACACAAAATCTCATTTGCATGGGAAAACTAAGTGGATTTTATGCATGTTCTTTTATGTTTTAATGCATAAATGACAGTGCACAAAAATTCAGCATGTAGATGATTAGTTCATGCAAAGTTAATGTTCCTTTCAAGAGAGGTTGAGTACTGAGCTGTGTAACACATTTATCAGTTCTTTGTTGAAGTGAAAAAAACCCACTTCTGGGCTTTAACCAAAGAGAATTTTTTTTTCAATTCCTTTGCCAAAATCCAACCTTCTTTTCTGCCCCTCCCGGGAAAAAATGCAGACTTTCCAAAATGTTACTTACATTTGGTTGCCCAGAAACATTTTTAATTATTAAACAGGAGCAAAATCTGAAATGAAACATTGGTTTGAAACACTTGTTTTACAAAAGCAATATTTTTCTCTTTTGATTTTTCAACTGGAAAAGTTCACTAAATATTTTAATTGGCCCAATACTATTCTTAATAATAAACTGTTTGTTGCAAATCTTTGTCAGAGGAATACATAAATTAAGCAACTTATTCATGGTCACAAAGCAAGTTGGGTATTAAAGTAAGAAACACTGTTTTGTCTTTCAGTCCATTATATGGTCAGGTTCCTGAACTCAATTGTTTTATAGGCACCTCTTGAGGACAGCCAGTTTTATCGTATATTAACAAGTACTTTTTGGTACTGACTGAATGTAAAATAGGAGGATGATTTTTAGACTTCCTATGCTACACTAAATAGTGTATTTAATAGTGCAGATAGCTATCAGAAGACAAAACATTAAAGCCTTCCCCTGATAATTGTTAATTCAGCTGTAGATCAGGAAAGATTTAATTTGAGTCATAGCTTTTATCTTCTTCGATGACTTAGGACTCTGTTGTCAAAATATTACCTGCCTAATGGACACATATTTTACATCTCTAGCTCAATTTTTACCTGCACATGGTATAACCCAAATATTTTGTAAACTGATTCCAGATGCTCTCTGGCATCCTTATAATTCAGCACATAAAACAAATGCGATCCAGATGAAAAGATAGTTCATATTATCCTTTTTCTTCGTGCTGTGTTACTTACTGCATGTTTCTACTGTGTTGAGAGAGGCCTTTTGTGGCTTAAAGTGGAAGTATTTTTTCCACTACCAGTGTTTCAGGCTGCAGGATTAATGGACTGGCCTCGCACTTCTTTAATCCCAAACGGTAGATATTACTGAATTGTCTGAAGAGTAACTAGACGACCATGCATTCTTCTATCTAAATACATTCTGTCTGTGTTCGTGGTGGAAAATCAACTGGTTTTCCTGTTCTATGTGAATAAAAGCAAAACCCAGAGTTTATAATATTCACCCAGGCTCACACAGCAGTTGTACAGATCAGACAGGATGTTCGAGTGAACTGGAACGCTCTATCAAGATGTTGTCCCAAAAGGAGAAGAACATCAGAACCTGCAATTAAAAGTTATTTTTGCTCTTTCCAGTTTTGCAGTTAATCTGGGGTTTTTTTGCCTCTGCTACTAATGTTCCTCTAAAGCTCAGCAAGATGCAGTTATGTGGGTATCCATTCTTACTGGTCTCACTGTAAAATTTAAGGCAATGCTGGGAATCTTACAGACATCTGTAGAAAATGGATTCTTACCCAATTTCATATCTCAAAAAATGAGATAGGAATATATTTTGTATATAAAAAATGCTGCATTAGAGGTGGAGCTTGCCAGAGCGGCATCGGTGTAGAACATAGCTGCTTCCCATAAATCTCTCATGTAGGGGGGACAGAAAGAGAGCAGAATTTGAAATACCTATAGGAAGTCAAAATTGAAGGTTTGATTCTAATCTCAAACCTGTTGTTTACTGATGTACTGGAAGGTAGAGAGGGAGTTTTGATTATTCAGGTATTAGTTAATTTTTAAGTGAATTAGATTTATTTTTTCCAAAATAAAAAGCTCTCCCCAATTATAAGTAGTAAGCAATTTCTTACAGGCAGTCCTGGTGTTAGTAGATCTTGATTTTGAAGGATTGGGCTAATGCCTTCCAAGTTAGACTGAGGATTTCCAGAGCTCCATGGAAAGGACAAGAATGTTTGTGGGACGAGTGGATAAACGAACACGGGAGACTTGTAGCGAAGGTAAAACAGAGGGGATGGAAAATAAGAAGAGAGGGAGATTATAAAGGAATAAATGGTATACTTCAGGTATGGCTTGGATCTGTATGGAAAATGAGATGACACGGTTAAATAGGATTATCGTACTCAGGACCTGAATTGCAAAAAGAATGATACCTTGGGTTAAGGGCAATCTTTTTTATTTCATAGCACCAGTCATAGTGGGGGAGGTGAGGGAGAAACAGATGAAGAAATACAGAGGAAATGGAGGGTTCAGGCTTGTCTATGTTAAGTTTGTTCAGACTGAAGTACCTGGCAGGTAGCTCATTTTGTACATCAGCTCTAGTCTGCAAGATTATGTGGACATTTTCACTTTAGAGTAAGTGCCCAATGTAATTTTGTTGTGTGTTGGTAAGCATTTGGTAGAAATCATGCAAAGGTTGTGTGAAGAACCAGGAGGTAAACCTTTTTTGTAGCAGCTTGTATAGTGACTGTGAGACCGTTTTTTTTTCCTTAAAGCCAGCTGGAGGAATTCTTATATTGTATTAGCATGTGTAATTACTTTCTTTTAAAAACATAGCTATTGTATTGATTTACATAGTTTCCATTTCTCCAGATATTATTACAGTTCTAGTCTAATCCTTATCTTCTGAGCTGTGTAAATCATGTCAAAATGTGTGACTCCCCATTACTCCTGAACAGATGAGTTTATGAGTTGTGCTTATCCTAAGATGTAAAGTGAATGTGTTGCACTTGATTGTTGAAAGTAGCAAGCCTGTTCTTTCTATTTGTACCCTGTGATCATCCCTATTTTTCTCATTAGGGCTTTTGTTTTTATTTTTCTGTTGAAGAATTTTAAAATTAAACTGAGTGTCGGAGAATGTGGAGAATCAACTTGCTTGTTTTCAGCGGAGCTTTATGCGGTGTCATTAATAGGTGTTTTGACGCTAAGCAACTGTAATGGTAATATGTCCAGTGCAATTCATTCGTACATGTGACGTGAGTTTATATAGGTGGAGTGGATATCTTTCTTTTCATGTTACGGATGAGGACTGGTAGGGTGAGTGAACTGAGTTGCTAAAGACTCTGGCAAGCCACGTGCACAGCAGAGCTAAAGCAGAAGTCTACTTACCTTCTCCCTGTACACTAGCTAGATACCGTGATCTCCTCCTTAATAGCTGGAGTACAAACTATGTGTTGAATTATAGCAATTACCTATGTGATCAAGATGTTAAGCTCCTTCTGCCCCAAATGAAGATCTTTGTGGACAAAATTGGTTTTCTTTCTTTCCTTTGTTTTTCTAATGAAGAACGCATCAGCTGTTACTGTTTTGAGAGCAGATAAATATATCTATGTAAGGAATTCTGTCATACAAGCTATAGAAGTTACAGGGAAAAAAGCATGCATATACTCAGGAACCCCTGGATTTCAGTTTGCTACCCACCAAACTTCGAAGTTTTTATGGAATGTCAGACGGGTATACTTTCTTAAGCGGTGTCTTGCATTGTGTTTACTTCTGTAAAGACTCTTGGGAAGTGAAATACCACTTAGGGTGTGTTAGATTATCAGAAATTTATTCTAAAATAGCTACTTTGTAATAGTACTAGGAGCAAGGAGAGCTTAGGAGCAAAAATTATGGTAAATTCTGTCAGTTTTAATGAAAGGGTTATAAACCTCTAATTTATAGTCTATTGGTATTATGTTATCAAAAGTGTTTTCACATTAGAATTGGAATTAGTTGTATTCTAGATTTAGGTAATTTTAAAATGTGCAATACCATTACTCCCCAGTTATTTAGAATTATAATGTTTTTCTTTTAAAAAAAGAAAGTAGCTATACTCACAGATATAGCCACGTATAATAGGTGGGTGCATGGATCTATGTATGATTTTGCTATTCGATACTTGTCTGGATTTCCTTCCATTGAGTATGTGAATTGCTTGAATGTGTATCTCGGCAAATGCAAAGGAGGTAAAAAAATTGTTCATCTTGGTAAATTTATATTATTTTAATTTAAGCTTCAGTTCCATTACTTTTTGATTAAACATACTTCTGTCTGATGCTATCCATCTTTTATCACTATGAAATCTGCTCCCAAGCAGAAAGAAGGATGGCATCTGAATTATGCAGAAATCATTTTCTATCTATTTTTCCTCAAATGGTGGGCAGTCTTTTTTATAATCCCACCAATATCGCATGTGGCTTGTTCTAATCCTTTCCCTATTTCTGAATATTCAGCTGTCAGACCTTGGTCTTTTGCTATTTGTTTTTATGGCAGTGTATTGTCCTGGATGTCATTTGCTTCAGGTGTAGCTCAAACTCCCGATTCAAGGGTAGAGAACACTGACTTATCATTAGCTCTGAAAAGCTTTGAACTATCGTTTTTTAAAGTGGCCTTGTAGTTCATGCATTTCCAAGTATAACTTTAAAAACAAATGAAAAATAACCAGGTTTTGTTCATTGAATCACTGTGAATTTTATCAAATAGCTTAGACCACAAATCGGCCACACGTTTGGCAGCGATATAGGTAAATATCATAAATAAGATTTCATTCATAATTGTACACTGACCTGTTTGGGTATGTGGTTGATTGGTTTTATTACTTATGTAATGTGATTCACAAAAATATAATTGGTAACATGCAATGGGAAAGGTACTTCTTGAGTTTGAGGGAGTGAAATAGAGAGTCTGCTACAGTAAACTGAGTGAAATTTCACTGCTAAATAGAGGTGATCGTTACCCACCGTGCTGGTGAGCAAAAACTATCAAGCACTGTTGTGTACAATTCACTGCATTATTGGTTGTGTCCTTAAGCCAAGTATCTCCTGTGTTACTAACCTCTATAGATACCAAGGGTCCATCTGGGTGAATGAGAACCCCATGGACACAAAGCCTTCCCTGCTGGTAGCAGAGCACGGAACAGGATTTGTAAACCGCTGTCTTCCTTGGTCAGCTATTGTGTGTTCTGCTGTGTTAGTTTCATGCCAGCTTGGAGAGTACGAGATAGAATAAAAAAATATAAAAAACCCCAAGAAATATAAAAGAAGAAGAAGAAAAAACAAACCAACAAGAGTTGGCCTTGGGTTTCTGGCTAGTTGGCAAAATGGCTTTTCTTCACCAAAACCCAGTCAATCCTCTTTGGTTTTTGAGGATGAAAGAGGACTGGCAGATGTTTCCTGGTAACTCGACTGTGCTACCAGCGCAGGTTCATGGGCAGTACGTAAACTCTGTGGTGTATTCTTCCGGCTCTGCACGTGAACTGTAACTTCTTTGGTGGTGGCTTCTCTACAGTCCAGAAGCCAGTTCTGGAGGTATTTCCTGTGAGGGAGAGATCAGGGAGGTGGGAAGTAGTAGAGTAGGGTACAAGAATGGCAATGGAAAAGATAAATAGAGGGAGGAGAGCTAAAATAGACAATGAAAAGATAAGTGAGAAAGTGAGCTACCCTTTATTACATGGCTCACAGGGATCATTGGTATGTAATTTGTCCTTGCATTCTTGTCTAGTTAAATCCATGTCATCAGGGACAAATTTTGCCCTTGGTATTACTTGTGCTGTTGCCCTGCGTGTGTGCCGAGTTTTTCAACTTCAGTGTTATGTTACTACTTGGTTCTACTGACATTCGTCCTGGTTGTCTGGAAATCTGCCTGGGTGACTCAGAAGGAAATAAAAATACTTCATTGTTTTATAGACCTACCATCTTTTTTCCACCCTCCTTTTTTCACTTTGTTCCTGAGAGCAGCTATAGCTTGTTTCAGGAAGGTAAACTCCTATATATCCGTACAAAACAGGTAGCAGAATGGTTTATTGAAGCAATGAACATTGTGGAGGTAGAACGCAAATGTTAATTCATCATTGATGACATCTAAATGAACAGCCATACAATTTCTTTCTAACCCTCATGAACCATTTCAGGTCTTTAAGCCACATATATGTTCTTATTTTACTAACGATACTTACTTGGTATCCTCTGGCCATGTTAATCCATGTTAATTAAAAGCATAGGTTTTGACTATCTAAACTGTATACAGCACTCTTTGTTTCTAAAGTTCTAATTCTCTGTACTTCTCTACTCATAATCTTAGCCTTGTATATCCATGGTGTTTATTACAGCTTTGAACTTCTGATTCCGGCAAAGACGACTTAAGATGACTCTTTCAAATGGAAAATAAACTTGTTAGCTGTTTTTAATATCATGGAAAAAGGAACAAATGGTTGTAAACGAACAGGAAATTATGTTGTATGCATAGTCTCATATGTGTGAAAATCTACAACTTGCAAATACTTGTAGTGTTGCTTTCCCTTGCTTTCTAAAATTAATATTTTTGAAATAAACATGCATTTTAAACAAATACGGCCTGGAAGGCAGGAGATAGAAGATTGTTACCTGAAAGGCATCTTCATAATATATTTAATTACATGTTTGCTTATTTTTGCCAATGTAGGTGTCCGCCTAGACAGAGTACGTGGAGGTCGCCAGAAGTACAAGCGCAGAATAGATGCAGAAAATAGCCCATACCTGAACCCTCAGCTAGTTCAGCCAGCAAAAAAGCCATGTAAGTACACGAGATGTACAAAATTTCTCTTTGAATACAAGATTTTGATTCCTAGCCCCGTTCGCTAAGCTCCTTCTGACTGGGACAAGGGTTTGGTCAGAAGATATTACTATGAATATTATATCCATTTAGCTGTTAACGTATTTTGTTTTAAATAGGCTCGTCTTTCTCAAGTGGAGTTGAACAAAGAATATTTTTACAGGTGGAAGTGTATAAAAGCATGGTTTATGCAGTGCAAATTTTACATTTACAGGTTATCTTTATTTTCAGTGGTACATAAAATGGTTCATACTGTGATCATTAGTTCATTGAAGCTTCTAGTTTCAGATTTCACAAGAAAGTGATTTTTGTAGTTTTCACTAACTAAATGAGTTTGACTGCTCAACCTCCCAATGAAAATACATTAAGAGCCTCATTAATTTATACCTATAGATTAATACACTACCTAGCATTAGATTAAAACAGCAATATGCCACACTAATAACAAGCATAGATTGGTAGTTTGGGCTCTACTACCCTCATGGATTTTTTTGCGTTGTTTTGTTATGTGTTAATAATGTCCTTGATTGTATCTCGCCAGGCTGAAATTAAGAGAGAGAGAGATAGATGATCATCTCATTGCTAAAATACAAGTTCCATCCTCTTTGCGATTAACTAAAAATAGTTAGGGGTTTTGCTTTGCAGCTTATATAAACTCAAGCAGCGACTGTACTAATTCCATGAAGTAAATTTAATAGCATTATAGCTGTAGTGCAAGAGGCTAGTATATTACCCTGCAAAGGCATACACGCCGCATCCACTGTTGTAAACTCTTCCGAATTCAAAAGAGAATACACACGTCCAGTTGCTCCTGCCGAGAAGGTGAATTTGCTCCTAAAACAGAGAAATAAGCCAGAGAAATAAGGAGGGCAAGCTCCTCCTTGTCTCCTGTTTGCCTCTGCCCCTGTGCCTCTGACAACACGCGTGTCAGTTTTAGGCTCTTGAAAATACCTGTCTGTACGGCAAATGGAATTTGTTTCCATTCGTGTTCCCCAGTAGGGGACAGTGCTGTGTACAATACGTTTGAGCATATGGGGATCTGGAGAGCAAATAAACAGTCTTTGAACTGTAAGTGAAAGGGCATTTTAGCTGTGTCAAAGAAAAAACCGGCAGTTTTACATAAAATTAAGGCTTAAGTGAACATATGGCATAGTTTCCTTTTGCCTTTCCAAAAACATTATGCTGATTATATTCCTTCAATTGTCCAATCTGGCATCTTCTACTCAGCCTCCATAAGCTGTCCCACCGTTCTGTAAATACAATCTAGGGCTGCACTAAGCAGATTTTGCACATTATAATAAAAACTTTCTGATAATACAATAAAATTTAATAAACTCTAATGCTTAATTTCATTAGAGGTTTAGTTTTCCTGGGTGCACAGATTGTCAGTTTTTCATTTACTTGATATTGTCATTGAGTAGAAATGTTAACAACCTAGCATACCAAAAAACCCAAAACCAAACAGGAAAAAAAAATAAAATCCAATCCAACCCCCGCCCCCAAGCCCTTTAATATGAACAGAGGTTAACGGTGTTGTACTGAAACAGAAGAATCTGTGTGTAAACCCAAGATTACTGCAAATTGGTGCATTACATTACCTTTAAGACGATAACTACACCAATTTTTGTAAGGTCCATTTGTCTGAGATAGACTAACCTCCCTCCTTATAAGTCATTACTCATTATCGAAGTGCCTCCCTTCATTTTCCTCAGCTTGTCCAATTACAAACATTTTTGTAACAAACATTTGTAAAACTTAATTTTCAGATTCTGCCAGATAAGTGTCAAGACTTGAAACAATTGAATCGGTTTTGTGTGGAAGTAGCCTGGGAGATTTTCTGGACCCTGACTGATAGTTTGTGCATAACAAAGGCAGAGGAATGAAAATTGGGTTCTATTGATTCTAATTAGGGAAACATTAAATAAGATTTACCTAGAAACAGTGCTCATGGCTATTCGATCTCCTGAGTAATGGAGCTTTCTGAGTACATTCAAAATTTTTCTATGGTCTATACTAATGCACACTCCGATACAGCTTTTTTCCCCTATAGGGAGAGAACAGGTGTTTGGAGGATCTTTCCTACTTCTGGCCTCTATTGGATTTTCCAGCTTCACCATGGAATCTAATAGCTTGCATGTAGATCTTGATTGTGAAAATAAAAAGAATTTGAGATTTTATGAATCCTGAGTCAAAATATACAATATTCCTGAATAATCTATAAAAAGCAAGGAAGCTATTAAAAAAATGAAAGATTCTTTGGCCATTTCTTATGTTTGCAGGGGAAAAAAATAAAGTTGGGGATGTGAGTGCTTCTTTATTCATTTATCACTGGTTAAAAAACCACAAAATTGAAGTCCTCAGCTACATGTGTTTTGATACTAAGTAACTCCAAGTTATTTTTTTTTTTTAATACACGTAAAAATTTTGAAATTTGAGAAGAAGCAATGTTATCTTTTCTCACTGAAAAAGATGATGTTTTCTGTGTGAAATTAAACAGAATACGAAAAGACTGTTAAAAAATAAAAAAAATGATGTGCAAAGGCTGTTTGCCAATCTAAGGTAAAAATACCATCTGTCATCTTTAAATAAGAATAGAATTCCTCATTAATCAGTTTGATAATCAGTAGAATATTGAGATCAAGAATTACTCAGTTGGCATGGTTCCTATAGTTCATATAAAGCATAAATGTATCCCCTTGTAATAAAACATGCTTGATGTGATGGTTTCCAGTTGGCTCTTGCACTTACTTTATGAAGGGCTAACATATATCACAACTTCTGACACACAAATTTGGAATAAGGCAAAAATCGTGGGGACAGTAGATCAGAATCAAGGAGTCTATGTCACAAAAGAGCAGTAAAGTATCAGAAATCTGAATCAAGTGAGTATTTTATGGAAATCTGTCGTGGGCT
This sequence comes from Chroicocephalus ridibundus, assembly GCF_963924245.1. Classification (NCBI taxonomy): domain Eukaryota; kingdom Metazoa; phylum Chordata; class Aves; order Charadriiformes; family Laridae; genus Chroicocephalus; species Chroicocephalus ridibundus. The sequence continues at coordinate 25,148,742 of NC_086286.1, forward strand.
GGTAGGGAGCCTCTCTGACACTCCTGGACAAGTCACATCGCTGTCAGCTTCCATTGCAGCTCCACCATAGGAGGACAGTGTGGTCCATCCTGTGACTTACATGCAGAAGGGGAAAATGATACCAGTTGTGTCAGCTTTCTCTGCAGTCAGAAAATACTACTCACACCTTCTCGCAGTGGAATCCCATTTATATGACGCTCCCTGGCTCTTTATCCCAAAGAAGGGAACGGATTAGTGTACATTCACTAAAAGGTGATGTTTGGGCTTTAAATTCTAGTGGTGCATTTGAGGTCACAAGAGGTACCTACCATGAAAGATAAAACGTAAATAAATTGAGAAGTATAGTAATGTATCCTGTATTAGGAGGCTTAATGAGTTAGTCCTTTCCCCATTTTTCAGTTCTGCCTTCTCAGAGTAACAAATCAGGCTCCTTTATAGAGATAAGATACTTCCATTGTGCCTTCACGTGGATATAGTGCTTATTTAATGTTTATCCTACTTATAGGATATAGAATAGTAACAGTGTATTGTAAGTCATCTTCTTTTTTACTCTTTTTTTTTTCTCCCCATTTTTCCTTATAACTTAAATGATTATTCCAAATAGATTTCACAGTTCATCTGGATGAAAAAGTAAATATTAAACACATGAATGAAAACGCTATATAGATAAAAATAACCAGTGTGTGAATACAATGAAGTATCATTCTTTGCACAAAACCAGTTTTCTGAGGTAGGGGGTATGCATCTATTGATAATTCCCTTACTTTTACACTCTTTATTCTCACTGATTTTAGTAGCTATTCCTGACTGGCTCTTTTGTACTTCTGGAAGCTAATTTTATACATGATTCTGAATTTGTGTGTTTCACTGAAAAGCAAATATATGACAACATGCCACTTTTCTCACAGCATAAGCCCCAAGGAGTACAGATTCATTCTTAACCTTTTAACCGGCAGGATACCCATAATATAAGATGTGTGGGATAATGAGCACGGAGAAAAGTCCCGAGACTTTCTGTTGCAACAGTTCAACAGTGACATCTAAAACAAAGAACGGTAGTTGGAATCACTGATGGAAGTTAGAGATTTCAATGACTGACTAATTGCTTGTGGTATTTACCCCCTCAAAAAATAACACCTGCCTTTAGGGAGGGGATGGGGGAGGACTGCAGGTAATTAGAGCAATGCAAAACTTTTCTATTTGCACAGTCCAAAATACGTTATAAAGCACGAATACTTTTCTACAAAGTTTATATTCCAATATTAGGAGGTGATCATGTATTTCTACATTCCATTAAATTTACTTTCTTCAAAACATACATGGCAATCTTGATAAACATTGCTAATGGATCAGATTTATTTATGCTGTAACTGGTTCTAGAAGCCAGTGAAGTTACAATAAGGTTTAATTAGGCCCATTATCTTAAGACAAATTCCTGTGCCCTTTGAAATATGAGCCATCTGTTTGAAAAGTAAAATGATGCTACTGGTGATCTTCTGCTGTTCTGGACCGTTTTTACAGATAACAAGATTGTCTCCCATTTGCTGGTGGCTGAACCAGAGAAGATCTATGCTATGCCTGACCCCACTGTCCCAGACAGTGACATCAAAGCGCTTACCACTCTTTGTGACCTGGCAGACAGAGAACTGGTGGTGATCATTGGATGGGCTAAGCATATTCCAGGTACATACAGTATTTATTGCTAATATATGACATACAGAAATTGTCGCATGGGTTATTCTGTTGTGGTAAAAAATATGATTTGCTCTCTCACTAAAGTGCATAAAGTTTTCTTAAGGCTCCAGATTATTCACACAGGACATAAGTTAGATGATAATATATCCTACCCTGGAAATAGTGTTGTTACTGCTACGAGTTTTACGTGCTGCTCAGTGACTGAATTTGTTTCATGCTTTACTTAATAATAAGACAAACTTACCTTGCCATACAAAGCGTTAGCCTGGTATCCTGGTATGAAGGGTAGTGTAAGTGTTCTCCTCTGTACCTGTACTTACAGCTGAATGTTAAGTCTAGTTTCTCTATTCCATAAAGGCAGCACTATCTTACACTGACCATAGGAGGTTCAAAAATTCAGTTATATTTTGGCATGCCACAGAGGAATTGTTCTCTTCATTGAATGAACTAGTGTGAGAGCTGGTTTGTAGCAGCAGTTCAGTAGAAAGAACTAAATTCTACCAAAAGGTCTCCTCTCATAGCTTAGTACTTTCTTGGTCTGCATGAAGTAGACCACAGTCCTTATCACGTAAACTAGTGGATATTACAAAAGCTAACTGGCACCCCTGTTAGCAGCAAAAGTGGGGGTCATCAGAAGCAGTTTCTCAGAAGGTTAACGATTTCTTCAGATAACATTTGAGGTATATTTTTGTTTGACTCAATTCTGAGGTATTTATGCTTGCTCAGTGGACTAGCAGACAAGCTTATAAAGAGTTTCTAGAGTTCTCAGTCTGTCACCTTTCATAAATGGTAAATTCACATAAAAAAGATTAGCTTTTTTTCTTGTTTCTTAAAGTATTTTTTTTAGTCCAGCAGATGAGTGAGTATGTTTGTGTGTTTTCATCAGCTCGTTAGTTTTCTAATTTTGATAGTGGAGCCTTATTGAACATAAGAATTTGTATCTTTTAATTCCTTCAAGTAATAAGAGTTCCTCATTTTAGATTTGGGAACACCTTGAAATTTGAATAAATAATCCAGTCAGATGCTTTTTTATCAAAGTTAATTTTATTTCTAGTATCAAACGAAACTGCAAAGAAATAGAAAGAAATAGTCTTCCTGGGTTTTTTTTCCCCCGTGCTAACCAGCACAAGGCCTCCGTTCTTCTGGTAGGTGCTTCTGGGCCACTGTAGATAAACACTAACAAAGAATAGTAATAAAATAATTTGTACATTTCTGGAAAGTTATTTTACTTCCGATGAGCGCCAACAACCTACAGACTGTAGAATAGTCAGTATGCGACACAGTTAAAATTTAGTCGTTCTCTTGTGCCACAAATGGTGTATAAACAAGCTTTTGTATCACAAGCAATGTTTTTCTGGTACAGTTAACTTATTTCTGTCTCCTTAAACTAGTTTGTCTTTACGCTTTGAATGCTACAGTAATTTCTTTAATCAAATTGATGGAAGTCCCTTTCCCAGCCCACACTGAAACCAATTTATTGGTCATGATACGCCAGCTATGTTGCTAACAGTCGTAACGAACTGTCAGGCAATATCGCAGTGAAGCTAATTTGAAGTCATTAGGTGTGCAGCGTTCAGGCAACAATTTGTTACAGTGGTTAGGAACACAGCTGACATTTCTGAATGGCTTTGTTCAGAGTAGTTCTAGATGAGCTCAAGCAAATTGTAAACTAATTTAAACATCACTCTATATTATACTAGCTACTTTGTCTTACACTGGTTGCTAATAAAGCACCCCAAATTAAGTCAAAATGAGTTAAATAGGTGAATTTGAGTTTCATCTTCGGAAGATACCTAGATCACCTTAACCAAAATAGAGCAGCTCTCAAAGGAGTCAGTCTTGCTTTATAGTAGTTGTAGGGGAACTTTCATCGGTTTGATTTGTGCATATGTTGTGTAGCTTTGATTTGACTGGAGGGGCAGGAAGAGCAGAGGGATGAGACTGAGCAGACTTTAAAATGATGGCTTTGGTTGGTGTGGAAAAGGTATGCTGTAAACTGGCCTTGAAAATTTAAAGTCTGCGATCTGAACCAGTTGAGGAACACTTCTGCCATGAGGCAGCCTTTTATTACAAGGTAAACTCAGAAACACACCCGCCGTAGCAAAGCCACACTAGCTAAGTTTACTCACCTGACTCCATTTGGGAATGAGAAGGAAAAAAAAAAAAAAAAGGAAATAAAGACAATCTTTTTATAACCCTTCTGGTAACAGAGGGCAGTGATAAAATCTGTACTTGTTGTCTGGCATTTGATGACAAAAATCAAAATGCAAAAGGGCTTGACATGCTAAAGGGCAAATGTGATGAGCTTTTGTAGCTTGGTTTTGACTGATGGAGTACTGCTGAACTTGGACTGCCTGCGCTCAGCTAATGTCTGGCACAAAACAACTTGTAGAAGAGCCTGGATTGGTGCTACCCGACTGTTTTCTAGGCTACCAAATGTTACTGTAGGCAGAAACATAACAGAATTGGAAAAAGGATGAGTTAGAAAAAGGGTGCAAATTGTTTAAAAGTTCACTGTAGCTTAGCAGACTAAGTAAATCCTTGGTGTAAATCTCTTGGAATCGATTAATTAAACCAGTAGTGAATTTGTGCCTAGCACAGCAAAGCAGCAATCAGCAAATCTTTCTTTACTATAGTGATTTCTTACGGTTCAGTATAATTAAAGGCTCTTATATATCAGGTGCTTAATAACTAATAAAGATCTCGTCTGTAAAGCATTGTAATTCAAAGTAAAATTTGTCTTTGTGGAAGAAACCAAAATAATGTTTTTGCTATTCTAACAGGAAGTCTTTTAATGAGATTATCTGTAAAAAAGTAACAATGCCATGTGCGTTCTGCTCTGGCCAACTGTTTCCCATTGCAGTCATGGACGAAAAAATGTTTTAAAATCATACAAAGTTCAAATGCTTTCATAAAATCATTAGTATTTTTGTGCTATTGGAAACATTTCAATAGTTGCTTTTATTGAACAAAAAGTCTATGCCATCTACAAAAGGAAATATTGAAAGAAAAAATATATATGGAAAGCCTTTATCAGTAAATAGAATTAGTCTCCTTGCATTTATAAATCAAATAAATGGAAAGTGTGTTGTTATGAAACATGACCATGTCTTATCTGAAGAAGAAAAAGATCACAATGGCATTAGGAAATGCTTGACTTTAGTTAGAGGAGCGTAAGGGCACAAGAACAGATGATGGTGCCCTAATAGCCCTTTTTAAGAATGACAGGGCCCCGCCATTAGCATCCTTTTATATCCTTGGAAATTGCTCATGCCTCGCTTTTCTGGTTCCTATCTGCCTGACTCTTTTTTATTTCTCTTTCAATTTCATCCGCGCTCGGATAAGCGCATGCTAACACAATATGATTGAGCTGTAAAATGGAACGCTGTCGCCTCTAATCTCTTTTATGTAGATATGGAGGTACTTCCACACTCCACTTCATTCTCTCTCCATTGTTGGCCTTTTTAGAATGTGTTGCCGAGTAATGGAGGCTCAGTCAAATATTAGAGCTAGGTTTCACAGGGTGTGATAAGAAGATTATCAGCCCAGCAGTCAGATCTATTGTTGTTCTTTATGTCAGATTAAAATATTCCGATGTACTGTAACTTTGTTAGTAAAATACTGAAGGTGCTTAGGGAGAGGCTGGTGCTGTCTGATGAGACAAACCTCATATTAACTGAGCTAAATAAATTCTAAATATATTTATGAAGCCTCTGCAAGACATTTTATTTTATTTTATTTTATTTTATTTTATTTTATTTTATTTTATTTTATTTTATTTTATTTTATTTTATTTTATTTTATTTTATTTTATTTTATTTTATTTTATTTTATTTTATTTATTTTTCTACCTTATTTTATTTGTCTCTTAATAAGAGAGCCCTGCTAAATTCAATATTTAAGGGTGGTTGTGTTTTCTACCCTTTGCATTGTATTTTGGGGAGATCCCATTTTATATTGACTGCATTACATTAATTAAACTCTTCCAGTATGGGGTGGAATTCTGCTGATACCTAGTCACAAGTATCAGAGTCATTTAGGCATGATTTCTGTAATGTAACTATCTCATTGACATTCAGCAAAAATGTGCAGTGTTCTTTCATACTAAGTGGAGGCAGGAAACATTAAGCTTTTAAAAATGTGCATAACAGGAAGCTAAAGACAAAATGTTCTCTAAAAAATTTGCATGCATGAAAAAACATCAAGCAGACCATAGAAATCAACTTTTTGCACTTAAAATGAAAAATTTGTTTGGAAACAGTAAATCAGAGTAATACATCAAAAATAACTAGTTACATTATTTAGTAAAATAAGCCTGCTTGTCTTCAGCCGTGTCCCTGTTTTGCTAGCAGTAACGGTGTTCAAGAAAGGGAATAGTCAGAAATTGGTACTGCCACTGGTGCTAGTATTAAAAAAAAAAAAAAAAAAAAAGAGGGCATGATGACGATGTTGATGGAGCAAATCCAAGGATGTTTTGAATATTTTAGTGTTAATGTTTTATGAAACATTATTGTTCCGGCACGCTCTTTGTGGAGGACAATATTTAAGCTTTCCTTTCCAAAGCAGCTCTCGGGGGTATACTTTAGCATTCTAATACTGAACAAGAATATGATTTGCTGCAGAGTTGTCATTTCTAAAATGCCTTTTTTTCTCATCATCTGTTTCAGAAATACTACCCCATGTAGGTAAAAGTCCGGGGAAAAAGTTGACCATAATCACCTTTGGAAAGCTAATGTTCAAGAAAGCATGAGAGCGTACATATATGGTACATCCATGCAGATATGAATTAGGTATATATGTAGCTGTTCTCATCCGCCTAGTTGTTTATGAATCTACATCTTAGTGGACGTACAGCATGTGTTTAAATGATAGAGAAGAAATGCAGAATGCTACTTCATGGTAGTATTCATGTTGGTAGGACTTGGAAGACAGACTGAAATCATATATTGGAACTACCTGGTGTATATAATCACACACGTTTTATCTATAGCCAGCATCCTGTTTATGCCCAAATCCTTCTTTGGATTGTTACTGGGGCAGTTAATACAGAATCTCAGCTCTGCAAGGGGAATAGATGTCTTCCTGTCTGTCTGTCCCATGCTGCTTGCTGCTGTAAAAATTGTTTCTGCTGAGGTTGAGGCCTTCTTTAGTCGCTTGTGCTGCTAGCTGAATTCATGAGTATTTCAGACAACATGAGGACTCCTGCAGCTATCTTAGAGCCCCCTGTCACGGGGTGCCTGTCACTCCAAAGACAGGTGGACATGTAAATGCGGCGTTTACTGCTCATGTAACATAGAATGGAGTATGAGCTGTTTCGTGCTGACTAAGAGGTTTGTAGTGATAATAACTTGAGCCTCCTGGCGAATCGGGACATCCTGCCCTTTATCAGTGTGCTATCTTGGACGCTTTGCAAGTTCTCTTTGCCTTCTGTTTATCAAAAGCTCACTGTCTGTTCTTTTAACTCTTTCTACAAACGTGCACTAATTATGGAAATCACACATGCTCTTCCTGTGATGGAAATGTTCTTGAACTCCCAACTTACAGGTCTCACAGGTAGAGATTCCAGCCAAAAGGTTTCTCAAAAACTACTGACTTCCTTGACCTCTGTCACTAAACTAGACAATATGGGAAATCGGCAATTGACTGTCGGTTTTATTTTTGAGCGTTAGCATGGATGGACTCCCCGACACTGCCAGTGTGTAGATCACCAAGTTGATTCAAGCTACCCTGAGCAGGATGGAACAGCAAGGTGTCAACAATGCCAGCAGTTCATCTATCCCACTGCTTGCATCAATATTTTTAATACCATTTGAAGTGCTAGGAAGCGTGGCTTTTTTTATTTTTTCTCATTTTTAGAAAATAGTAGCACAGAGAAGGTGTAAGTGTTTTTGCAAGGCAGGGAGAAGGTGAGATTTCCAGGAAAATGCATGAATAAACATGTCAACAGTCTCTTAGCATTTTCAAAACAAAACAGGAATCTGCAGTGTGGTAAAAGGTAGTTCCCGAAAGGTCCATTCGTTTATTTTAAAATTATTTGATATGTTCACCTGAGATATGACGGCAGACTCTTCTTCATGGATCTGTTACTGAAGTCAGTGGCAAAATTTTAGCCAATTTCAGTACAAAAGAGTAGTGTCTGTGCGCAGCTAGAGGTGTACGCACTGTTAGTGTGTCTGCTAATTGGAACAGACTGGTTCCAGTTCAGAGCTGAGGCAGACAGTAATGGAGAGGGGAGGAGGTTACTACTACTAGTAGTCATAGATGTCCTGGGGTAAAAAGAGCACTTTAGTTTCCAGGATAGTCACTTCTGGCGTCTTCTACTAGCATTAATTGGGGGGGGGTGGAAATAAGCCCAGGCATATAAACATCTCATCACCTGCAAATTATACATGAGTATAAAATGAATGTGCAGTAAGACTCTTACAGAAGCATCTTGCTAGTTTTGACTTTAGAATCAACAATATTTGTTGAAAAATATTGTTATTCTTAATAATCATCACCATAAGTAAAAAACAAAAAATGGCTTTCACAGGTAACAAAAGAACTTGTCTCGATTCTTACGTTTCACTTCCAAAAAAAGAGAATCCTTCATTAAAATCAGCTTCTCACAAGATTAGAATTAAACAGTGACTTTATGTCTCTATTAAGTTCACCTTTTATTCATATACAAGTACTTGCCTCTTCCTTCTCAGTGACTGTCTCTTTTTTTTTTCTTTTTCTTTTTTTTTTTTTAAATAGTCCTCTCCCTCCACCCATGCCCCCAACATACACACTACACTGTCTGGCTGTTGCACTTTTTTTTTTCCCAATGTCCCCCTTTATCTGCCTCAACCAATCTCCAAATGAATGCATGTCTATCATGGCCTTAGCTTTGACACTCTGGATATATTGATTAATAGTTGCCCTAAGCTCCTTTTAGCAAATCAAATTTTCACTTTTAGCAAGGATTTCGCCTCTGATTTATTCAGCAAAGTGAAATGCACTAAATTGACTTTGACATTCAGGGAAAATGGCTGAAAAACAAAGAGGGGAGGAAAGAGATATAAATTGTGTGGCAGCTGGAGACTTCAAGCATAAAAGAGGCAGTTTTCTATAGAATATCACTAGTTAATTTGGAAACACGCATTTAAACAGGAGTGGAAATTATTTTCTTAAAATTAGATGTTTTTTAGACTGAGGATTTGGGATATAATAAGGTTTACTTAGCAAAATGCAATATATTCAGCCCAAATTCATCACTTGCTAATCATAGTGCAAGTGTGGGATCCACTTTTGTTGCCACTAATAATTATTATGTTAAACGAGAGACAAAGAGGTTTCTGAGTAGTTTTATAATGAGGTGCTAAATTGGTAAATATCTTCCTACCATTGCATTATGTTGTTCACTCCTGTGGCCCTTTAAAAATAAGGAATGATTAATAAAAAGAGAGCAAATCAACAGTAACGAATGCCAGTGCTTTTCATTTTCTTTCTGTAAACAAAACTGGCTATTATTTGATTTTTAAATGCAAGCGTATAAGAAGATGTAGCAGCCATTCTCTAGTGTTCTTCCAGCAAAATCAAGAGCGTTGTGTTACCCTGGATGACTTGGAGACTGACTTAACACAACCTGCTTCCGTACTTGCAAGCATTGTATTACTGAGGTACCATGAGGCTGAAAATACACCATTGCATGTTTGAAGGTGTTCCGAGGTGGTGCTGAATAGAAGAAATGAGAGGAAGAAATGAAAATATTTTAATCCATTACAGTAGCCCATCTGAGGGTATTTTGAAGGGGAGGGGTAAGAAGATGCAAAATAAAACCATAGGAAGCGACTTGGTCTTATTCAGCGATCAGGCATTACAGGAACTTGTAAAAGAAAATACATATGGTATTTTGCCCAGTTCATCTATTAAGACAGCGCAAGAGCCTTTGTTAGGATCAGTTGTCGTGGGTCTACAAGTCAAATGTACTATGCGAGCCTCTGTTGTTTAAGGATCTGGCCCAGAAGGGGTAAACCCACGTCCGTAGTCAGTGTATCAGTGGAAGCTGAGAGTTTTCTTTGTCCCCTGTGTGTACCCCACCTCGAAGTCTCTGCAGCAATGTGCAGAATCAAGCTTTAAGCAGGTATTTCCACTTAAGAGGACAACAATACTCACCTTTGTACCCACTTCTTGTGTGACAAACGGGTTTACTAGATTAGGTCTGTGTAAATTGCAGATGACTTGGTAACAGTTTTCCTTTTTCTGAGCCAACAAGGAATTAATCTTATTACCAGAGGGTAGGAAGTTTAAATGTATCTTAACCTTTTTAATTTTACTGTAGTCTCCCTTCTCTTTTTTTTTTGTAAGCAAGCTGAATCTGAGACTTCAGCAATAATGGCCTTCTGCAAGTGGAACAGCATCTGGAGTGCCGTAGAGGAGAGAGCTGGGCACATTAGACTTTCAGCCATGTTATCTCTTTAAAGTCATTCCACCACCACCCCACATGATTTAGTTCAACCACCAACCATATTAAAAGACTGCCAGTGAAGAGCATACTGTATGAAAGAATTTAAACTTCAAAAATATTCTTGACGGGGTGTCCTTTCCAAAACTTGCCCTAACTGTACAATTGATACCTCAAGGACAGCCAACTTCTTACAAGTAATGCATGGCTGCAAGGCAGGAAGATGCCTTGCTCAGAAACACAGTAAGAAAGTTGGCACAAATCTTGACATTATTCCTTAGGTGAGGAATTTGCAGAAGAGGCAAACGCTGCAGAACTGAGCTTATCATTTTAAGTTCACTATGTATCACTTCTGTATTTACAGGACTGCTGTCCTCTAGAGCAATAAGGCTTTTTTCAGCCAGATTCATACTTCAAGGAACAGCCAAACAAAGAGATTTTTTTGGTCAGTGTTAAAATTCCTGAAGGCTTTGTTGGAAATAAGATCATGAATGTTACGTATCGTTTAAATTGGCCTGTGAAAGGATCATAGCAGATGCTGGGAACGCAGAAGTAAAATTAGAGCAACATAGCCCTCTTATGGTAACCATATATCCATTTTAAACTAAACAGGAGACTTACTTATCTAACTTACCCTCCAAAAAAATATATATTTACTTTGTTCTGGGCGGGGAAGAAAAGAGCGGCTTTTCAGTCGTATGTGTTGATACTGTAAATCCAGGATGGGAGGAGGGAGGGGAAAAAGAGCCAGTTGCTCAGACTGGATTTGGAGCAGACAGTTCTCCACCTGTATGACTGGGTCAGCGGCGCAGGATGGTCCAGTTTCCTAAAGTCAGCTGAGACCAATTAAATACTATAACTCTAAGGATGCCTCTACTTTCTCTCTGGATGAGTTTGGCTTCACACCTGCTTAACCTACATTAGAATAGGATTAATTACCTGAATTGCAAGGCCTCCTTAGCCAGTCAGCACGTTTCTGGCAGGGCACATGGTGACCTGGACCTGGTTATACGTAGTACAGGGATAGCAGGGGAGCACCTGTGTTGTAATGGCAAGGCTCGATCCGGTCTGATAACAGAATCAGCACGTTTTAAAAATAAGTCCGCAGTAATCGCCTCTGCATCAGCTGGATCATACAAGAGCTTTATGAACTCGTGTCTTCACTGCTAGTAAGCTTTTTTATTGTGCAGTGCTGAATTTATGCACGCACATATATGTACATAGGTATGTGTGGAGAAAGAATCCCAAGAGCGCAGGTACTGAATGCTCCTGTGTTTAATTACTGAGATGGAACACTTACTTGGCTGTAACTTTTAAGTCAGTTTTTCATGTTATTTTAATTCATTATCTCCGAGTTTTATGCTGTGTATCAGGCAGGCATATTTAGGTAATTTTCCATGTGAGAAATCCTTTCATTGGAAAAAATGTTCTATAAAGTTCTCTGAAAGTATGTCGGTCTGCCCAAGGGATTTTCCACCTCAAACTCCTGAGGCACGTATTATAGACAAGTGGAAATTTCACAGTATAGCTCTGAACCTTCTCCCCAAAATGTTTTCATCTGCCATGTTGTGCACCATCAATTTCAATCAGCTGCATTTACAGTTGAGGTGAAATCAAATATTGAAATGAGATCCAACTACAGACACAGAAGGGCTCCAAGTTCAATGGAAATGGCACTTAAAAAGTAGAGACAGCTAACTTACCAGGTCCTGACGTGTTACGCGTGAGAATGCTGTGGCAAAGAGGTGATGAGGGTGGAGAAGAGGCGGGCACAAATCTGCAGTTCACGGGCATCTAGCTGTTGGAGAGATTAGGGGCAATGGTTTAGCCTGTAATGGCAGCTGCTCATACGTTTGTTCAAAGAAGAAGCTGCACTTACTGGCATAAATACATGAAGACATTAGCAGGTTGCAGGGTGTATTTCTAGCCAGAGATTTTCTTATAGCTATGCTATAGCATTGTGCTGGCCTTAATGAACAGGCATCGGTCTCTGACCTTGCTACGATTCAGGCTATATCTGGTAGCATGTGGAAGTTACTGTGACCCTTGTGTCTTTCATTAATTAACTGTATTTGCAGCAAGAAGAATTTTGAGTCCTTCCCCATATCGGTCGCTTGTAGAAAGCCATTCTAGTCTGTGGTCCGTTCTTCACTTTTTACTACTTTGAAGTTTCACAGAGATAAAGTTAAGCGTTGTGTAGATTCAGGAACGTGTTGCTTAGTGTCAGTGAATCTTCAGCTACAGATTTAACATGCAATATGCATTGTGCAATTCCAGATGATCTTTATTCAGTGAAATTGGTAGGAGTCTATTTTGAAGTTTCTTTGCAGTTCAAGTTACTGAACGTTTTCCAGACACCATTAATGACTTGTGCTGAACGCTCTGCCTAATATATTCACAAATTTGGAGTGCGCAGTGATCGCAGGATTGCACCTAGCACTTCCACGGTGATGACTAAATTACTGTGTACTATAATCCTCATATATGAAGCAAGCCATAGTGTCTGTAATCAAAAGGCCACTGGGAAACAGGGAGCTTTAGCAAGGCACCAGGCAGGAAATGCAGGCAGAGTTGGGGACGAGCAGGCTGCAGGATAATTCCATCAGTATCATAAACCTACAGAGGGCAGTGTCTGACAAGAGGCTTAGATGGGCATTTCAAGATATAGTCAAGAGAAGAGGGTGTTGACGGGGAATATCTGCATACTCATAAGCGTAATCCGCCAGCATCAATGGCAAACACACAATCTTTCCGAGAACGTGCTTGGAGGGAGAAGATGCACCTAAAAAGTGCTTATGACAGGGGGAGATGTGGACACAGGCTGCTGTGGGTCTCCTGAGTTCCAGTGCTACAGCCAACTCGGGTGAACTAGAATTTGCCATCGGTAGCTACGCAGACAAGTGTACTGTCTCCACGGTAGAAAGTGGTGGCTATTTATATATTGAATGGCAACACTAAACAATTTAGGAGAAGCAGTGAAGCGTGTCCTATCCAATTAAAAATGCAGTGAGAATTTTAGGTAGGCAAAATGTAATTATTTAATTGGAATTTGACCGGGATGCTTTTCCACTGTTAAAATAAATATAAATTACATGAGCTGTAAAACTTTAAATTATGAAAATATTTTGAGGTCTTTGAGCATGGTAATTGGAGCTATATATTCAACTTTGTTTTTAACTTGACACTTCATAATAGCTGTTCCCTAAAGCAAGTTGGGTTTTTTGGGTTGGTTTTTTTTTTTTTTTTTTACATTATCGAATATCCTTTAGTGAAGCAAATTAGCAATCAGTCTGGAAAATATCTAAGTGGTACAATCACATTATTTACAGAGACACTTCCATTGTGCAGACTTCTCTGTGTTCCCAAATATTTGTAGGATCACTTCCTCAGCTGTCAACATTCACACTGGAACCGCCCTCTGTAGTAAGGCTCTATGTGAAAATCCATTTAGGGCAATGAAAGACTTGCCTTGATTTCGCTGTGCTTTGGATCAGGCCCTAAATATGCAGGTCACAATCTGAAACCTGTGTGGACCTCAGATCTTTACTATTTGCCTTCTGTTTGACTTACCACTTTTGTCTAAATGGGGGAGGGGGACTTTGTGCAATTCCTTGCACAAAGCTCTTTTTTTTTATTATTATTAACAAGGAAGAGAATCCTACTGTGGAGAATTAGGCTCATTTACTGTAAGAAGAGTCTGCTCTCACCTAGGACCGTATCTCAGCCCCTAGGGAAACATCAGCATCTGGCCAGAACGATAGAATGGTTGTTGCGAAATATATGATTTAACTGTTTATGTTATCAATAGGGTGCAGATAAAAATCTACAGAACGCCTGCATTTAGTATTTGGGAGGATTTTAAAACACAATCCAGCATGCCTCTTGAAATAGGTTCTCTGATGCTGTGGCTACAGACGGTGGTTCCAGTTGCTCAAATCATATTGTCCAAAATACACTCCTCAGTTAACTTCCCATCAGGTTGAGGAATTCCAGGTATTTATTCTGTAACTTCTGTACTGCTGAGGAGTGTTCTCCTGGGGCTCCCAAAATTAAAGCCACTTCTCTTTTCTTATGAAGTTTTTTTTCCCTCACTCAGTAAAGGCTTTTTTGTTGTTGAGTTTTGCTCTTTGGCTTTTTGCTCACTGCTGTTTAAGAATGGAAGGCACAGTAAGTCCTATCCTGGTGCTCCCATTGATACATTTGTACAGTGCTGAGGTACAGGCTCCATGTTACATCCATACTTGGCTCGTTATCCTCTTATCAAGCTCTTTGCATCCCTTTGTTTATTTGAGGAGACAGGAAGACTGTGTGAAGGCTGCTTAGTCAGGGATATCAGCGTTGTTGGCAGGGGAGTGATTGCCAGTTGAAAAACAAGGCATTATTGCTCATTTTTTCCCTCTTATTAGTTTGATTACATTTGCAAATCAAATCAATCCATCAGACATGATCAGGCCTCGTCCGCATTTTAAGGAATAGTAATCTCCGTCTAATAAGATGCAAATGTGTCACATCGGTAAGTAACCAATAAATCATCGTCTTGTCTTTGGCAATCATTAAATATCAGAACCAACAGTCAATTTTTAGTATTTTCAATTTGCGATATGCCGCTGGAATATAAAGATAGATGGACGTAATTACACAAACCAAACACTATTTCAGTTCATTCCAGACAGCAAATTTAGTGGAAGGTATAACTGGCTTGTCATCACACTACATTATTCCTGGCGGTTCATGCAAAGTTCACAGACAAGCTTCAAATGGACATTGCTTTTTTTACTTCCCTTAACAACATTCCCACTACCACCACCAAACTTCAATAAATGACTTGAAATGCTGTAGGACATCACTTCCATCAGTGCGCAAAAAGGCACAGAAAGAGAAACATTACCCCTTTTCCCAGTGCAGGCACCTTGAGCATGTATAAGACTGAAATCCAAAAGTTTCCTAACCCTTGCTGTATTCTTCCTCTCTCTTTCTCTTCGTTTTAGGCATTTTAATCTGAAACTTCAGTTTTTCTAGTGACACAGAATAAGTTTTTCACAATTTGTGCAAGGTAGCTCACATTTAGTAATTTCAGAACATAATGAAGACACACAGTGAGAAGGATTTTGGCACACCAGCTTCTCTCTCTCTCTCCTCCTCCCATCCCCATCTTTTTAAAGGAGTGGAAATTCAAAATGGTTTTCCTTATTTTTTATTTTTTTTTTAATTGATTTGGGATTTGGGAAAATTGATTGCCTCGTGCATCTGAGGGATTAATTGATATGTCTATTGTCTGACTCACAATGTCTTGCTTTCCATTAATGACTCTATTTGTATACAACAATTTACATGCTTTTCAAGAGAGAAAAAGACATAAGCTTATATCCCAGCAGTGGCAAAAGAAACCCAAATCTTGTCTTAAGCAGCATAGCTGTTTACCCAGACTGTTGCGTATAGGGTACAGACCTTAAAAGTACAGACCTGCAGACAGCCCGCTAATTTCAACAAGAGTTTGGACCTGTTGGAAATGATATTACTAGGCTTCTTACAGTGCTGAGTGACATGAGAGAGAGAGTGCAAAATACTGTCTCTGCTACGACACAAGCGGCTATGCGGAAATAAGAAAAGAGGATTTTGTAGGCTTGTGCTGACTTATGTAGGTTTCCAGCGCACCAAAGCCAGACAGTGGGCTTACTGTATTTGACCTTAAGAAACTTCTTGCCACGAGCTGTATGCCCTGGGTGGACCTGCTGTTGCAGCATCCTGTCCGTTATGTTTGTTTCAGCTAACCCGCCTGGAGAAGCTGAACCTCAGGCGCTTTGGAGTGACTTGGAGAGATCCTTTAGCCTCCTCCATGAGGAAATAATTTTCACAGTAGCAGTTTGATTTGATTTGGTAAATTAATTAAACGGAAATTAGGGAAAGAGCTTGCTTGTGAGCACACCTACTTGCTTTGGGTTCCCCATTGTATTGAGCTCCTGTTAAGGAACAAAGGGGAGAGTGATTTTGCAAGCATGAACGTGTAAACTCCTGGACAGTCACTGCGCGTTACTCATTCTTGGCCTCAAAACTCTTGTTCTTTGGTGAGGGAAAATTGCAAAGAAACACTCGTGAGCTGCACATGTGTTGATTCCACGTGCCAGAGTTTTAGACAATTTAAAATGTACCATCAATTAACAAATATTTCTTCTTGCTATTTTGAAACAAAAGATGTTATTACCTGTTTTTACCTATTTTTACCCTCAAACCAGTGTAAATCTGTAGCAGTTTTGTGGAAGTGGGAGGTTTAGTCCAGATTTAAAATGAAGCAGCTAAGCAACTTCAGCTCTGTTGCCTTAACGCAGTTTGAGCTTCCTGGCACTTTTTTCTGAAGATCGCTTTACATTAACATATTCCTGGATGTTCCATACCTCAGTTGCTAGAGTAGTGCTGCCTAGGTCTCTTGCAAAAGTCTCCCCTGTTTCCATAATCTCCAGAGACTTTGGTGAGGAAAAGCTGCATGCAGAGGCCATGTGCCTAAGAAGCTCAGTACCAGAACCTTATGTTCTGTCTAACCAATTTACATACTACCATGATATGTTTAATTTGCTTTTTCATCAAATCAATAATGGGTCTAATTGAAAAAATTGGCAGAACTACATAGAACCTAACTACCAATGTCAGTGTTTTCAGGAAATCAGAGATGTTGCACAGCTCTGCAAGTGACACCTGTGTTAGTGCTGCACCTCTGTTACAAATGTGTACAGAAACAAACATTACTCAGGTGCAGCATCTGTACCAATTGATCACTGTGCTATCAGAATTAATCACCTGGTATTCAGCTCAGAGAATAAAATTTACATCTTAATGTATGACGCTTATCCCAGCACATACGTGCACTACTGAAAATGGTACTGTTCGCTCCTGTTTGCAAGTCTGTATCTCTTTTCATAGGCAAAGCCTAGCAATGCTTCTTCCTTAGCGAAATCCCAAGCACTTGGGTTGGCTGCTTCTGTAAAGTTACATCCTTTCAAAGGACTCATACAGTACTAGGTAATAAAATAGATTTTGTCCCTGGAGTTACATGTCTCAAATCCTGCCCTCACTTCCACAAGAAAAAGGGATTTTTGAGGATCTTTAGTGCTCCGTAGAAAATAGCTCCGTGTGAAAATAAATAAATAAACAAGTAAAGTTTGGCACTGTACAAGATTGGCAGGCCCTCACCAAGATGGTCCAGCAGTGTTGCAGGTGCATTGGCTAGCAGTGTGAGGAAGTTTGTGTGAGAACTACACAGAACTGTAGCACGTGCTGTCGGTTCCTCGCCGACAGCAGGGCTCATTTAGTGCTGCTGCTGCGAACGGAGCCGTGCTTTATGCAGACTCTGGTCGTCGTCCGGGGGGCTGGCAGAAAGATTCAGGCCAGGTGCACCAACTGCAAGATGAGAACTATGAAATATTAATTTGAAAAGAAAGAAATGCGGATTTTGACTTTTATGTTCTGTATAATTGCAAAGCTAGCGGGATTTTAAAACATGGCAAAGCCTTAGTCATTAGCATAGGGTAATCACCTTTGCCGCTTAAAAACAAAATAATAACAATAGAAAAGGTATTGTACATTGACACATGGAAATTTAATGCTTTTCAGAGAAATTTTGTAGGGATTTTTTATTATGTGGCTAATTACGTATTTACATGTAATGGCGCTAGCAGAGCCATTACAGTCCATTGGGTAAATAATATGCATTTTAAAAACCATTTATAAATATGTATTTATTTGATGGACCAGAACGGTTTTTTGAAGTCATTCTCATCCACTGAGTAAATAATATATGGATTGCTTTTAAAAATAAATATGTATTCCTCCAATAGACATTCCAGGCAATTGGGTAAATAATATGCATTTTTCAAATATTAAAAAAATACATACAAATGTATAGAAATCTGGCCTAAATATGTATCTTCCTGAGAGATCAAAATGACCTGAAAGGTGTCAGGCATAGCTTTGAAATTTCTGTTTTGAATTGTCAGTCTGTGTCACAACCTAGAGTTAATTAAATGTATTTTATGCATTTTCAGACATACAGTGTAATATCAATGTCTGTTTACAGTTTATAACACTAGTGCACTTGACCCTCTTACTCAGTGTTATAAAGTCAGCACTATGTGGTTAAGATCCTAGTTTTACTTTGTGTTCATCTTAATACAATGCAAAACACATTCATTCTGTGGGCATGGTCCTGCATCCGTAGAAATACGTGGAAAAAAAACCAACCTGGTCATCTTAGTAGAGGCCTTCTCAAACTCTGTTGTACTGCTCAATTTAAACTTCCTTTTCTATGTTCTTTTGGTCTTTGTCTGATGCCTGGCTAGCAGGTAAAGTATGAGAAAACATGAAACTGTTTCATTATGTGGGCTTGATTCGGAGCCTATTGATGTGAGCAGGACTCTTTCCACGGGCCTCAAAGGGCTTTAGTTCCAGCCAGACATAAAGATCTGCCATAATCCATAGAGGCAGCCCAACACTAGAAGCTGAAGGCTAAGTCCCTTTCTTGACTCTGACACTGACTTACCATATGACCTTGGGCAAATCATTTCACTTCCTTATGTTGAAACCATGATTTATACCTCCAATTTTGGGAGTCCTCTGAGAGCTATAGATTTAAAACATTGAATATGATTCACAGCGTGCTAGGATTGAAAGATGTGAGCACAATGCATCACTGGCCTATTTCTTTTATATACTATAGGCTAGAGCTTATCTATCCTTTTCTAAACATTTTAGCCAGTTTATCCCTTCATCCATTTCATATACTTTTCAAGAACATTGAATATACTTTGTAGACCTTTTTTTGGTGAAAATATTCATTGTTGTTTTCAAACAGTAAATGAATAAAATAGCACAGCAGACCTGTGAATTAATATATATATTCATAACTTGCACAGAAAGACTGAGAGACAGAGGGGGATTAAGTGACTACAGCAGAATCACAGAGAAAGTCAGTGGTAGATTTGAGAGACTAAATTGTCTTTCTCGTACTCTTTCTGTATACATGTACCTCACACTTAGTCTATGCCTCCAACATCATCTATGACGCACTCGTGAAAACTGCTGATTTTAGTGAGTGAGTTAGCTGTTTGACAAGGGTGTATTTGGCAAGTGCCAGCTATAAATGACGTGTGCCTCATGCAGTCAGGATAGCTAAGTGGGATCCGTTGTCAATCTAATTGTTACTTTGATACTGAAGGAATGAAAATATAAATACATAGTGAGAATGTTTCAACTGGAGCTCTATATTGGCTTTGTAAACCAATTGCAGCCACAGTGAATTATTACAAATGAGCTTTTGGAGCCATCTCTCATGGCTTTTCTTGCACAAACATCACTGGGTTGGTGCTGATTTGGCCTTGATACCCAACATCGCCTGAGACCCCAGCAAACATGATGTTTTGATAGAGCACACGAGGAAATTCTCACCTCCTTCCTTCTAATATCACTGATAAGAGTAGATAAAGATAAGGAAGGCCATAGTGAGTGGCTGGTCACCATATAGAAGTATCAGCAGGAAACAGGCGTTTGAGAGCAAATCGTGGGACAAGAAGCAAGCCAAACAAAAAATGATTAGCAGTATTAGCACATTAAAATTACATTTCAGATCTCTCTAATGGCACATCCACACAGAGCACAACCATGCTTTCTGTGTCATTTCTAAAACTACTGACAAATGTGTCCAAATACCAGACGGTAGAGCCCAACACTTTGTAGTTGCAAGAGTACGGGACATGGGGTAAGGAATAGAAGAGAAAGCCCAACCCTCATGTTGTAATCAAGGTAAAGCTTTCCAGAGCACCAGAGAGCTGCACAGAGAAAAAAACATGTAGGTAAATTAGTGTGCACCAGTTAAGGACAGGGCATCACTGGTAACGCTTTAAATTGACCTACTGGTGCTTAAAAGGAATAAGAGGGTCTGACAGGAGAATGCAAAGAAAGGGACGGCTGAAAGCAGTGGTGAGAGAAAGGTAGTTATGTGAAGTACCTCTGAGCACACCTAATGCCTCTTGCATGAAGCACAAAAGTAACAGAGGTATTACTGACTGTCGGCCTGGTCATTATCAGTCACCAGATTGGCAAGACATAGCAGTGGGAGTAGCTCATCGTGTTGAACATGAAGGAAGAGAAAGAAGGTGGTGATGTTAAAGATCAGCTCGGGAAGGGTATCCGTACATTAAAAGATGGGAGACTTGAAATAAAATGTGAAGGTGCTGAGGGATAAGACGGCACAACTGTAAAAGAAAGAGTTTGTATCTTAGTCGCTCTGTAGCCATATTGAGTATGACTGTTAAATTCTCTGTATAATTAAAAGAGATAGGAGCATTCATACATTTTGTTGCAAATTGATATGATCTTTTTTGTCAGTGATCTGAATAAGATTGTACTATAGTTTTTAATTTAGCAGATTAAGAAGCACAATTAAAATATCAGGAAAAAGATCATAATCTAAACCTCTGTTTTTTTGCTTATCCCTGCCAAGTTGATAACAAGAGCTGGTGTATGTAACAATTACCTCCACTACTGTAAATTTACTCTAGTTTGTGGGCTGAAGTGTTAATAAATACCTTGCAGTATTCCAGAGGGAGAAGCTTTCCATCTAATTAATAAAACTGGGAAGAATACCCAGGACACTGAACCATATCTTTCTTATTAGTGTTGGCTTCTACAAAGGAGAATCCCTGAATCTCAACACATTAGTAAATGTCATACTCCTGGGTTGCACAGAGACCTCTTGAAAAATGCTGATTTGCTGTGGAAAAAAATCACCATAGACTTCAGAAACAATTCCGCTGGGGAATACCAAGTGTAGAAAATCAGTGTAAAGCATGGCATGCATTATAGCAGCTACAGATTTCTGCCACCTTTGGTGGATCTTGAAAGAGAAAACATATAATTATACCCCTATTTCCCTTCCATTTTCAGTCTGTACTTATGCTGATATCTTTCTCTATGTCCGACTATGGTCTTATTGCAGTTAGGGTTTTTAGAGACTTAGCAAAAACTCTCCTTTACATGTTCTCTAAAACAGGTTTCTTAAATACACTTCATACTGATATGTAAGCTGCATGTAACTGTTTTTTAAATTAAAAAAGAAAGGAACCTTTGAGGAAGGAAAATGTTTAAGCCCAATACTGGAATGAGTCTTTCACAAAATAAACGATGCTGATTCCCTTTTCCTTTGCAGTAATCCATACTTGGTAAAAATAAACTTTGTCTCACTATGCCTGAGCCATTTCTGTTTCAAGCCAGTTTGCAGTAAACCACAAATTAACAGCCTAACTTTCTGACTAGCACGTAATTCTTTGCTGTACTTTATTAAAATCATAGTGGTAATCTTACATTATGGAATACTGATATGCATTCTCTGACAGACTGGAAATTTACCAAATAGAGTAAAAATTCATGCAGTTATTTTGTAGAAAAAAAAAATTCCAGGGTGGTGTATATGTGTTTTCTCACATTATTACCCTTATTTTTTTTAGACTGATGTAGGAAACTGGTATTACTGCCTCCGATAGAAAGAGAAATAACATCTTTGCATTTACTTTTTACTTGGAAGTTTTTGCTCTGAAAAACGCACCTGCTGAGTATGTTTGTATCTGCTTTTCATCCTACTCATAGGGGTGATTGAGAGGATGCAAAGAGGTAAAGCTACAGAGCTTATCCATGAGGTTGTTGCTAATTTCGGTAAATATGAGTCAACTGGATGGGAAGTGGAGGAGATAAAAGATCTGCCAGGTTTTTTGTCTACACCCAGTCTTCTCAATTTTTCGTAGTCCATGCTTTAGCTGAGGTCTTCACTGAATTCAGGTAACTTATTTAGAGCATAAGAAGGCAATTTAAAATGCCGTCTGGGAATCAAAGTCTAGCGGTGTCTGTATAGTCTAGTATTTTAGGTGTTCTAATGCACTGTCTATGCTTAAACCTTTAGATTTGGATTTGGCTTTTTTTTTTTTTCTTCCCATTAAGAATGTTTATGATGCTTCCACATACACTGCAAGGAATAGATCAATTCACACCGTGTACAGTGAATACCCGCCATACGTGCAGTTTCAATAAAGCATGTTAACAGCAGATACTGGTCCTTAAAAGAACATATATCAAGTATCCTCAGCATTATGCTGGAAGAACCTGAGTCACACATTCCCTTGCCCGTCTTCACTTACAGCTTTGTTGACCAGTGACCCTTTGTGACTCTGTTCCCTGTTTCAGGAAATACTTCTCTGATCTGACCTGGGTGATTACATTATTATTTTGTCCTTCAGCAAGACCTTTTTTTATATTAAAAAAAAAATACATCTTTATTAAGCGAAGAATACAAGTTAATGAGCAGGTGATCCTTATTTTGATAGCTTTTAGGATACCTTGAGTTTGCTTAGTACAAATGAATGCAGGCTTATGCAAACATACACTTATACGTATACCTGGCTGCTTTTATGTATATGATAACACTGTGGCTCTTCTGTATCCATTATTTTCATCTTTCTACAGTAGCAGCTCCAGAGTGAGAGCTCAGTTGCTGTGATTAAATTTTTTTGCCTGGGGCATCTCTCTCTAAGATCTTCTGTTCTGAACTCTAATTGTAGGAGTATGCTCCAAACACCTCAAAGAATGGCAGCCCAAATTCTGAGGCTTTAGTTTTTAGGAAACTAGGAACTGAATGCCATAGGTCATCAACATATACTTTACTGTCTTCAGCAGTGATCAGCATGGGAAAGAGACATGGACCCCACAGTAGGCAGAAGCCTCAGGAAAACCTTTTCTAATTCCTTATGCTTAGACACTAGACTAAATAAGGAAGAAAAATGTCCTTGTCCTTTTAATTTGTATTTGGAGTATTATACCTGGAGCTATTCTGGCTGCCCATGTAAGCATCAGCTCCTTCTCTGAGTTCTTGGCTTCAGGGACATCTTACAGCAAGGAGTTCCCCAGTCCACCTACTCTGTGAATGAAGAGTTTCCCTCCTTCCTTCCATTTTGAATTTCCTGCGTTTTACTGTAATGGCACTTAGTCCGTGTCATAAGATAGGGAGAATAAAAGACTTACTCTTTATACCATTTATTTATATATAATTTTATTGCATTCTCCTGTTTCAAGCTGAAAGAGGGTAGATCTAGATTGGATATTAGGAAGAAATTGTTTACTGTGAGGGTGGAGAGACACTGGAACAGGTTGCCCAGAGCAGCTGTGGCTGCCCCATCCCTGGAGGTGTTCAAGGCCAGGCTGGATGGGGCTTTGAGCAGCCTGGTCTGGTGGGAGGTGTCCCTGCCCAGGGCAGGGGGGTGGAACGAGATGATCTTTAAGGTCCCTTCCAACCCGAACCATTCTATGATTCTATGATTATTTTGAGGAAAACAATTCCTGCTTTCTGAGTCTCTTTTCATAGCAGTTTTCCCAGATACATTGTTCTGCTTTACTTTCTCTGAACCTCCTCTAAATCTGTCATATTTTCTTTGGAAAGGGCTGAACCATTGTGTAGTTAATATTGGAGAGTACTGTTGATATTTCCCTTTTAAATTTTCTTGTCTTCTGAGGTGTTTTTAGCCTCAGCCATGAGCATGACATCAGCTTCACAACTAAACTCGGGCTACTGGAAGGGGGTACTAATCGATGCAGTTTTCAAGCTAATGTTTTCACAGTCTTCCCTGGACTCTTTCAGAGTTGGTCAGGATGCTGCAGCTCTCCATCTCTTTTTCTCACCTAGAGATCATTTAGTCAGCCTCGTCTCACTCTGGAGGGACTAACAATACATACTTGCAAGGCCCTCTGTCTTAAATTAAAGAGGGCGTTGATGGAGGTCACCTCTATAAAGTACATTCTGGTGATGCAGGTGCCGAGATCGTATATAATCCCCTTGTTCCTTTAACTTGCCCTGAATTTTGAGAAGTATTTTCATTTTCAAACTGAAAATAAAATGATGTAGGACAATGTTGCATGAAATTGCATCTCCGGTGCTGCCTCCAGTGAAAGCCTATCATCTAACTTCACCTCTGTTCATCTGCTCAGGGTAATGCATTTAGGGATGTTTTCCTTTTTTCAGTCTCGGAAGCAAGTGACCTGGATTCACTTTTAAGAATATGATTTGCAAACTTGTTGACTACGATTCTTCGTTTGGAGGATGAGTTGATTTGTCCGTACAAATCCCCTTTGTCAAATTTAATAGATGGATAAAGTGACCCCTTGCCCCCCATAGAAAAATGCATAGTCCTTAAAAAATTTGTAATTTTTTTGGAGAAATATGAGAGGGTTTTACATCTTTAAGAAACCAAACAAATTCCAAACTGAATAAGAGAGACAGAGAGAGAGGGTTGCCTTTCTGCAAGCTGCCAGCTTTCCCAAGTGTCTCATCCTCTCCCCTCTGTCATCCTGAGGCAATGTGCCTGCATTTGTGTGTAGATTTATAGTTTATCTTTATCTATGGCTTCATCTGTAGGTAGCTATTATAGCCGCCTTGCCTGGATATTGTTTGGGCCTGATAGATCTGTCTGTAGTTCATCAAAGGGGAGCTGAGTGGCTAAAAGCCATTGGGTCCAGCTGAGGATGAAATACGAGCCATCAGCCTTGGTAATGGCTGTAAAATTTCATAATTACACGGCCTTTATTACATTGCATAATGATCCTGAAGCAGTATGGAACAATTAATTAAGATTTTCAACCGTGGCTCTTTCAGAAATTAAAAGGTGCTAGTGGCTGAGAAATGGGGAAGTGTCTTGTCCTAAAAGCATTAGGGATGCTTAAGAAGTACTTCCTGCGTACTTAAAAAAAAAAGGGGGGGGAAAGAAAAAGAAGTGAAGAAAAAAGACAAGAAAAAGAAGATCAACTAGTTAAGCAGCTAATGTCAGAGTAACGTTTTTGTACTTTACTGCTAATTCTTAATGTCAAAACTGGTTCTAAAACTCCTGCGATAGTCACTGCCATAAAGCTGTTCCTTTTCTGTTCTGTAAAAATTTTCATGCCTTTTTTCCCCCGTGTTCTGTTCTAGCCATTTGTCACATTTATAGAAGTTGAGCTCTGCACATTATTAAATAAATGCATGCCATGACTTAGGAGGGTCACTTAGCTGCGTATTGGGGTGTACTGACCAAGGATTTTCTCTTACGCACTTTCTCGTGTCTGAAGCCATTGAAATTCTTTGAAGATCTCTGCAGTTTGACAGACATCCCCAAGGAAGACTTTTTTTTTTTCTTTACTGTTTTGATATTTTTCTTCCTTTCTTTTCTTCTTTGTAAATGCAGCATGTTGGATGTAATATAATATTTTCCATGAGATCGACCTCAGACCTGATCAGAAGTAATTAGATTCCTAAGGTGCTGCAAAGGTTTCTCACGGGTTTCTGATGTACATACTGAAAGAAAAAAGTATGCATATATGTGCAGGGAATACGCAGGGAGAAACAGGAGGCCTGAACCTGTCCGTGTACCCGTTGCTTGTTGTGATCAGTCGTTGGGTGTAATTCTGAAGGCCAGCAAATTGTGATCCAGACGGGGTGTGGAGTACTCACTGTGCCAATGGTAGTAAAACTGATGAAAAGACAGCAAAAATAATTCTGGCGTTCTTCACACACCGTCAAAACTTTCAGGTCTTATGGGAAGGAATCTCCTTTTCGCTACGTGCCTTTTTTTTCCCCCTCAAACTATTTTGATTCATACAAACTCTCGCTATAACTCTTAGATAGGATGAGCATTGAGTATTATTGTTTTTAAATTGACCGATCATCATGTAAGGTCCTATCGTTCTAAATATTTTATGAGAAGCTAAGGTTTCCCCGAGGCACCTCTAATAATAAACTTTCTGCAGAAAATTTAGAAAGGATTATGTGTTTCAAGGAGGAGCTGGCTGCTTGAAGTAAATTCTCTTGTTGAGTCATTTATTCCCTTAATAGGAATTTTCTGATCTGCTGTCATTCTTGTTCACACACTGGGTGTCACTGCCTCTAAAACACTTGTCATTCTTTAATGGAAACAAAATAGTCATTGCAGTCAGAGCCGCAATGTCATTCCACTACCCCTTGCTGCGTCGGCAATAGTGAAAATGACAGAGCGGCTCTCAGTAGGGGTAATTAAAATGTAAATATTGATATTTTATTATTTGAAATTACTTTCCAGTGCGACATTTAATATCTCTCCATCTGTGCGGCTCTGTTTAGCGGTCACTTTAGTGCAGCTCTGGGATGCCAAGCGGCGGCTTGATCCCCGTTATGTCAAAATGCTTGTTGCTGCTTAATTTTGATATCTAATTAAGTGGAAAAGTACAGTCCACACTGTAATCCATGGCATCTTAACCAGCTGCTTGGGTATATTTAGAATTAATCTCCACTATGGAATCATCCTAATGTATGCAATTAAGAGTCTGCCGATGGCTAATTAGGTGTATTAGAATCAGGCAGCTTCCTTTTCTTTTTTTTTTAATTTCTTTTTTCTCTCTTTTTCTTTTTTTCTGTGTGTGGACTGTTGTAGACTTAAGATACAGCCTCCAGAGATTATGTTAATGGTACATATACACTCAACTAGGTAAACTAGAAATTTCAGATCCATGTAGGAGAATATGTGTAACTCTCTTTCCCCAAACAAGGGAGACTGTAAATATCATACAAATTTTTTGGCATCTGCAGCACATTAAGAAAATCAACTAACCAGTAGAAAAGTTTTAAAAATTGGGAAGAAGAAGGTAGCTGTGCAGGACAGGATTCTGAGCTGTTCTTATCCTGCCAGAGGGCAAAAAGGGTATATTTACTCAAAATTTTGCAACCTGAAGTTTTTGGTTTGTCTATGGGAAGAGATTTTAGCTCAGCACATACAGGGTTAACACAGATAGGTTGATTGGATAGTAAGCATGGTTGTCTCCATATGCTAATACATTCCAGTATTGGATTCATATTATTAACATGATTGGGGAATTCCTGGAAACCTGACTTTGCCTGATGGAAAGATGGAGGGAGCAGGGATTGCCACAGCTCTCAGTGAGGAAATGACTGTTGGCTTCCCCAGGGGAGCAAAAGGCAAACAGCGGTGACCCAGCGCTCTTTGAGGAAAAGCGCTCTCAAAGCAGACCAGGAGAGGTTATTAATAAAAGGCAGCAAATACTAAATGCACAAGAAATTCCTCCTTTCTGAGAAGAAAAACAACTGATAAAAAATAATCCAACAAACTTGTTTTTGAAGCCTAATGGGCACCAGGGTAAAAAAGCTTGAACTCTAAATTTCTTGATATTCCCCGTCTGTGTTCGCAGTTGTTGGGTGGCATCTTTGACGCGTACAAAGATCGAAGTGAGTAGTACCTGACCCAGTGCTGATTAATGTTATTAGCTTAGTTAGGTTCCTCTCTCATGTTTGTGTAGTTGGGTTTTTTTAAATTTTGTGTAATTATGTGAGATCGTAGTTTCATTTCTGCTAGCTGAACTCTTTGAAGGATCTAGGTAAGGCATGCACACAGAGGATATGCACATATAGCGATGATTCTTCTAAGCTGAACTGCGTTACCATTTTCTGATTGGATTTTGAGAGAGATTCAGCCCTATTCATGGTACTTATTTTTCATCTACAGCCGCTTTATTAGTGACAGAATGTATATTTTATTTTTTCACCCAGAAATCTGGCTTTAGTGTACCCATACTTGAATACATAAGTCCACAACAGATTGGAGGAAAATTTGTGCGAAATCAATATTTACGTTGAAAATATGATTGGCCTTTTTTTAATATAGGCTCAGTGAAAGAAAACGGTCAGGGATACAGTCCTGCTCCATTTTCTCCCGTGAGAATTTCTGTGCACACAGGTGATACTTCAAAACATGCCAGACATTTTAAAAAGCAGATTTCATATAAAATGCTGTACCCCAGGCGCAGATTTTTCAAGTCGAGGGGCAAAGATGGTTTTAGGAGCACACCATGTCATGTCATCTGCCTCTGCTATCTTCAGTAAGAGGACAAAAAAAACCCCACAGTCTAACAAACCATGTCCAAAGGTTGCAATTTAAAGAACTGCAAGAGTTAATTTTAAATAAGCAGATCAGATCACATATGTAGTGCATTAAAAAGATCACACTCGGGAATCTGCAAGTTCATATTGCTGAACTTCAGGAGACCTACAATTACATTAGGCCATATTGGACTGCTAGTCTAAATTTTAAAACTTTTTCATTGTGCATATCTTAGAATTCAAAATCTCACTGCAGAGAACGTAACGCAGAAGGAGTGCCAACTGTCTAACGTACAGAAAAAAAAAAAAAGGCAAGCAATTTACTGCTTATCAGAGCACCTAGTGATAAATCAAAATGTATTCGGCCTGGCTTCTTTTTCATATAAGGTTGTTATGAGTTCGCAGTAAAGCTATTCAAAATTGTGGAAGTTCCAGTGGTAAAACCAGCCCAAAGGGAAAATCGAGGATTAATCTCTTTAAATCTATTGTCTTATTTTCTCGATGAATACTGAAATAATAAAGTGTGAAATGAAAATTAATGGAAATAAAGAGTACAGTACTTCAAACCACATGTTTCCAGAAATGCCGTTATAAAGTACTCCATACATGGAGGTCTTACCAAATCTATCCCGAAGCAAGGGTGACTCACCAGATTTTTTCATCTTTAATGTTTCACTGCAGAGTATTGGCAACTGAAGGCGGTTATGTGAAGTCAGGGAGACAGTCTTAATCAGTCACATTTTCCAGCTCCTTTCCATTATGACTGCTAAAGAAGCAGCTCACAAGAACTCGTGCTGTAACTAGAAATAAGAAATGTAAAAGTAGCTGCCTAGAAATATTTGGGTGGATAGAGAGAGGGGTGTCTGATTTAAGTACTGAAATCAATTTGAACTGTAGTGAGTTACATCTCACTATATGCATCTTACCCTGGGAAGAAATGACAAGCTTAAATTGCTCCTGTTTAGTGTTATCGTGTAAGGTTTCACAGGGTAAAAGACAAACCAGAAATATTTCTAAGTGGTATTTAAATTACATTAACACCTTTTTGTATAGCTTGAGTGAAAGGTCACGCTAGACAAGCAGCATCTCCACTGTTTGTAAATGTCTAATTTGCTGCTTTTAAATTGCTGTGAACTTCACTTACTTAGTCCTGCTGAATGAATCCAGTGTTGCAAATACTTCTGACAAGCGAATATTTGCTTAGTGAGAAGCCATTGTTCGTAATGGATTGAGAGGGACATGCAGTGTGAATGCATTTTTATTGCCGTGCCATCTCTCTGCTGTTGTTTCAGTGAGACGAAAATAGCGTTTTGATAAAAGCGCTGGGTTTCTTAGTGCTCTGTGTGGCATTTCCCGTCTTACTGGTAGGTGTTAGTGGAAAAAGTGCTTATCGTAGGCATTTTTCCGTGTTATAAAAGATAAAAAATATATATATATATATTTTATAAGAACATGGACAGCAAGAGTCAGGAATACAAACACACTAAAGTAAAACCTGACAAAGTGCACAGGCTTGGCTGAAGACATCCCAGCGCTCTCCAAATGCATTTTGCTTTTTGTCCTGGAGTCAGAGTAATTCTTGGGCACCTCTGCGTATGCAATCTGATCTTCCCTCTCCCGTGGCCGCACCGCTAACAGATGGCAGTCACAACTCGCAGCGCAGAGCGCGCCGCTCACAACAGAGACCCGGTGCTGCTTTTGCAGTGCTCCGCTATAGGGGCAGAAGGAGATGCTATATAGCAAAGCATCACTTGGAGAAAGCGGTGGTTTTACTGTGTGAAAGTTGTTGGATGACGCTGATTTCTAAACATAACTTTAATTGTAGCACATCAGTTTTAAATATCTTGGCAGCTGAATCCAGCAAATAGTCTATGTTGAGCCTTTGGCTGTAATTCTGGTCAATTGTGCTTTAGGACTTGATTTGTGATTTTCAAGTTCGGGCAAATACCTGTGCTTTTTGTTTCATGAGCTGACACCTTTCACATGAAAATCCTCAGTCGTACTTAAATTTCAGCTTGCTATGGCATCACGTGCAGTTATTAGCCCTTTGACCAGGGGCTCCACAAGCAAATGGGTATGAAAAAAAACCAGAAAGAAAAAAAAAAGAAATAACGTGTTTGCCCTGGCATAATGAGTTGTATCTGTTTCTGTTCCAGCTTTCACCAAATTTCATCCATAATCTGTGAAATATGTTTGGTGATTAGTGAGAGCACTCTCCTTCTGTTTAATGGTTTTCGTAACGGCTGAAATGTTTGTGGGTCTTGATACAGACTACAGAGTATTTTGAAATGCTATTAAATACGTTTTCTCTTCGATTAATATAATAAAAAGGATCTCTTAATTCAGATCTATGTGGGAGATTCAGCTCTAGATGTACCCTAAAAAAATGAATCCTGCCGTTCTCTTCCTCGGATTTCTGAGAGGGTACTGTTGTGTCAGTCAGGCTATGAAGGTTTCCTTCATGCAAACACCGTGATCACGCCTAGAAAACATTACGTAGCCTTAGCGGAAATTTCACTGCTGAAATTTCCTTGGCCTTTGTTTACATTCCTGGAAGCCAGCTGAAGTTGTACGATGGATCCGGGCAAGCGCTGAGGGGGTGCCAGGAAGGGAGAGGAGGGCAGAGCGACAGCGCGCTGGGCCTGGGTCTGATCTTGGAAGGCAGCAGAGTTTCTTTACATTCACTCCCGTGCAGCCAGGACGAGCCTTTGGTCCACTGTTTGTCGTGCGACCATGAGCCCACGCACTCTCTTAAATAAAGTAGTCTGGGCCAAAAGAAAAGTTTTTTTAAAAAGTGTTTACCGTATCAGTTTGTTCTTTCGAAAGTGGTGACTGTACATCATTTTTTGAAATAGGGAAATTGCACTGGAAACATCAGTACCCATAAAACATTTAGAAGAAAGTTAATCTATCAAAATTAAGTGTAAATAATTTAAAAATCCAACTCTGATATTTCAACTGTGTAAATATATTGAATCTGCAACACACTAGTGAACATGTCATTTTCAAGCACAGCTTTGATTACACAAAATGTAAATTAAGATATTTGAAGTACAAACCAGGGGAAGCGAGAGGAATATTTTACTCATAAAACTAACAATCACAAAAACAACTGGTAAAATAAATGGGAGCTGATTATCAGAAAAAGCAAGCGACTCCCAGATTTGCCAGCAATTTCATACCTGGTTTGATCAAATATTCGCATTTCTAAACACGTAACAGAGAGGAAGGGAAGTTCATTCCCTGCAAAGTGAAATAAACTAGGATTCAAGTCAGGGTAGCCCGATTTAGGCATCACGTCAAATGTTTAAGGCTGAAAATAATGGTAGGGATAAGTCCAGCCACTGTCTTTTTTTTTCTTTTTTTGGTCCAATAGTTCTCGGAGTGTTGTGTGCGAGGCACAGATCTTACTTTGGCACTTGACCATCTGCAGCTGCTTCACTCTGGCCCCTAGTGAGTTAGTGTCCATGAAGTCCATCTTAATGAAGTAGAGGAAAGGGTCTTCAGGAATATAAAAGATTTACCCTGCTTAGCATGGAGCTGTGTGCAATGTGAAACAGAGAGCAAGTAGTGCATGTGCTGGTATTTGAAAAGATCTGTGGTTTAAACAGCCCCGTCTAAGAGACTCTGAACGGTGTTTGGAGCTGACCTGGAGTGCTGAGCGCTGCAGAGCGCGGTCAGCTCGCGGCCGGTTCTTCCTGTAATAAAAATGCTAAGGCCTTTTTACCTATTTATTTCTGCTTCCTTTGAGCTTTGGGTTTACTGGTATGCAAAAGGAAAAAAAAAAAAACAAGCATATGTTCGGTTGCTCAATCAACCTTTTCTCAATCCACACTCGGTGATCTCAGTGAGTCATTACGGCATAATTACAATTTGAGTGTGATACGCTGTTTGTAGAAAAGTATCTATTTTTAGCTGAAGAAACACTACAGTCCCTGAAAGGAGGAGAAAGAGAGAAAAAAAGGAAGGAAGAAAATCTGTAACCAGCAAATCGATGCTATTGTTAACTGATATTACGAGACACCCTGTAAGATTTACAATGCTTGCATTCAGCCACATAAAAAGCACACTGAAAAGAATGCCTACCAGGGGTTAAATTCATATGCCTGCGCTGCAGCCTATTTCTGTCAACACTCAGCTCAGGAAATAAACATTTATGCTTTCTGAAATGAAAGTGTATTTTTGAAGACTAGCCGTCAGATATTTTTTGCCCTTCACACTTTCAAATGCTTAGCCTTTTTTGTAAGTTGACTGCAAAG
The DNA here is from genome assembly GCF_963924245.1 of Chroicocephalus ridibundus. Lineage (NCBI taxonomy): Eukaryota > Metazoa > Chordata > Aves > Charadriiformes > Laridae > Chroicocephalus > Chroicocephalus ridibundus. Next base: position 25,181,050 of record NC_086286.1, read on the forward strand.
TGCATCAGTTTGCTAGGCAAAAAGAAAAAGGAAAAAAAAACCACAAAAAAAACCCTTGACAAGTGCCCATGGCATCATTGTCAAGCACACGAGCGTCTAGTAGAAGATGGCAGGAGGGTTGGCACAAAACATGCTTCCTTCAAGCTTCTTACCTCAGGGGTACCTGACTCTTGAGAAGCCTTTCAATCCTTCCAAATGACGTTATTGCAAACTGTCATCTGGTTTATTTGGAGTGCGCTGTATCGCAGATAAACATGCTATTTAACTGCAGGTCAAGGTACAGAGTCATTCTGCTAGCAAACGCCTGAGATACATTAAATGGCATTGACTTGGGGAGGGAGATGGAGAGAGATCAAAGTTGTCACCAATATGGAACATGCTAAGGGGGAAAAAGGTACACAACATTGTATTTTAAAAAGCCATTATGCATTTCTACGTTTTAAAATGACGACCTGCAAGACTCTTAAGGATTAAGGAGCCACACAATGCATGACAAAGTTCAAAACCACGCTGTCATGCAGCACCTCAGGGCGCTTTGGAAAGAGCTTACGGTTGTGACTGGGAAGGCTGCCACTGGTCCAGAGAGCTGGAAGTGTATTTACGTCTCATTTAGAGACTTTTTTTTAAATAGTTACGTTTTAAAATACAGCATGCCCACTTGTCACAGAACATGGCTGACCTAGGGGATTCATATAACAAAAGCCCAGAGAATCAGAGCACAGTTTGGCATGAAATAAGTATAACCTCCTCCAAATAATTAACGGTAAATCTCTGTGTGTAAATACATATGCCTGTGTAATCTATTCTTTTAACTATGACTTGCTGAACAGCTACTAGAAGGGCATTGGTGTGATACGAAAGATATGCTGGATGCTTTCACATTTTCTGAAAAATCAAAACCAAACCAAACCAGATTAATTACAACTTGATGCAGCTTTGCATTCCCACAAGGGATGCCTTTAAAAGTTAAAACATGCTTTCATTGGGCAGGCTTTCAAGGGAAAGTTACTTCGATCAGGAAGAAAATAATTGTGTTTATTTGATTTATTATTGGAGAGCAGAACAGTGTGGTTTATATTTGCCAGTTTTTCTATAAGGTAAAAAAATCTTTTGATTTTTTTATGTTTCATATAAAAACAATTAGTGTACTTACTGCACCAGAAGACAGATTTTTTGAGAGTGCAGTACAATAAATTATAGGCAACATCCCATTTTTCCCCTTCACAGGGCATATGTAATTTCCTTTGACTGTGGCACACAATAAACGTTATTGAAACATGGCATTATTTATTAAAAAAAACCCAAACAAACAAAAACCAAACAAAAACCCCCAGCAAACTTGTACTAAAATAGGTACATAAATAAAAGAAGGAAGTTGGAAGTTTTCAGAAAAAGAAAAAGATAAATTGCAGGTTAAACTTTTTTTAATCAAAACTGATTTTATTGCTTTTCGCTTAATTAAACTCCTCAGAAGTGTGTGAAACATTGTTATACCTGAAAAATTGTTAATTTGTAAATCACAGGGACAAAAGGGCTCCACTGCAACTTTAAAGTTTCTATGCACGTAAATGTCAATAGAGTGCCTTCTCCATCATCAGCACTAAATTCACATTGATGCCTCTTTTCTTCTCTGTATTGATCCTTCCATGAGAACGTAGATTTGTATCTGTTAATTAATGCGTCCTGAAACAGCGTTTGTATTAATCAGGCAGATAAGAAAAATTGGATGCCTGCACCCTCATGACAACCGTAAAAGTGCTGGCCCTGATAAAATCGTGGATGGACCTCAATAAAAAAGTTCCTCCTTCCACTCAATAAACTAATCATCCTGCTTTTAATTATTCGGCAGAAAGATGTGTGGAGATTGGAGAATGTGTAAATCTATTTACTAACAGCAGTGTCTGGGAGGGAGAATGGGGCTGTCACAGGACGGTGCTGCAGGCTACGTTCTCTGTCCATCTGCTGCCGCAGAAAAACTGGTTCTTGAAAGACGGGAAGGAACAGAAATGTTGAAGCTAATTGAAATCATGAATTCCTCCCTATAACCTTTCAAATGATTATTTCTTCTCCATTTCCCTCATTTTTTTTTAATCGCAGATGTGTTATTTTCCATTGTCACCTCTTCAAGGGTTTCCTGTTGTTGTTGGCTCAGTTTTTGTTGGGTTTTTTTTTGAAGGCAGAGAGCCACAGTTCTATCACAAGACTCAAAAGACACTAAGAGAAAATGAAAACAAATAAGGAGGGGGAGAAAAATGAGAGAGAGCGAGCATGCAGCCAGTTTTATGTTTCATTTTTTATGGATGCCTGGTGGTTTGGATGTGGGGTTTTCTTTTTTATTGTATTAGTTTTGCTGCTTAGTGCTTATAGAGAAAATCTTGTTTGGAGTAGATGCCTTGCAGATTTGCTAGTTTATGATATATTCCTGCTTGACTGCAACTCTCGACTTTCAAAACAGAAAAATGCATTTAAGTGTAATTGAACGCCAAAAAGGGTGTTCTTGCAGCAGGGAACCCTGTCAAAGGACATGTAAGCAGCTCCATAAACAACTAAATGAAAGCCTCAGACATGTCTTAAGACCCTTTAAGAAAAGCTTGACTAATCCCCTTTGATGATGTTATTAAGTACTTGTGGTTGATGGTGCCAACTGGCAAACTACTGCATTTCACCAACAGGCCAGGAAAATCACTTCCTCTCCTGTATTGTTTCGTAGCTCATAATGTGATTGGGATATTAGCAGTTAGATATAATAAATTAACAGGTACTGTGAACAAGAGTCTGAAAAGGTAAGACAGTAAAGATGTTTGTCCTTAGTGATCCCATTAGGAAAGACAGCAGGGCAAAAAAAAAAAAAAAGACCAAAAGTTAAATTCGTTAAGAGGCGTTTATTAAATTTTTAGCTGCCCTCAGAAAAAAGGTGGTGTGACTGCTATTCAGTTGGCACTTTAATATGCCACGCTGTTATTTCAGCAAGTGTAGTAGAGGCGGGAGTAATTAGCATCTCTTCTGAGGAGGGTAGGTGTTACTTCTCTTTCCCCTGAGGTTAAAGTTCAAAGAGAATTTTCCTCTTTGTGATAAACACCTTAATCCTATGAAAACATCAAATCTTCCCTTTTAAAAAAGTTGTTGTTTTTTGTTTTGTTTTGTTTTCTCTCCTAAATTATCCTTCTTGGTTTATGGTAATGACGACAGAGTCATCAGATCCCTGTTTCACAGCATCAGGTTTTAGAACTAAGCATGAGTGTTTCAGAACAAAGAAGACATCATACAAATTGCAGACTATCACTGCAATACTCCCCAAATTAATATGATTCTTATAGAAAGAGCCTGGAAATTTCAAGTTGTTTATAACTTCGTATGTTGATTAGAAAACATTTGATTTTATATTGATTTACGTTCCTGTAGTATGATGGGGACGAGAGGCACAAAAGCAGAAGGGAGAATAACAGAGTACATACGTGTTTTATCACAATATATGTAAAAATAAATCAAAAAGAGGAGCAGATTTCTGAGAAATCCAAACATGCTTAATATTTTTCCTGTGTTTTTTTCCTATTCAGGATTCTCCACTTTGTCTCTAGCTGACCAGATGAGCCTTCTGCAGAGCGCTTGGATGGAGATTTTGATTCTCGGTGTTGTATACCGGTCACTTTCTTTTGAGGATGAGCTCGTATATGCTGAAGATTATATTATGGATGAAGACCAATCCAAATTGGCAGGCCTTCTTGACCTTAACAATGCCATACTGCAGCTGGTAAAGAAATACAAGAGCATGAAGCTGGAGAAAGAAGAGTTTGTCACCCTCAAAGCTATAGCACTTGCTAATTCAGGTTGGCAGAGTGGCATGTCGGTTGCTACGTTTTTAATATCACTCCCCCCTCCCCTCCCCCCCCATAATACTTTCTGCATGCTTATTTTAAACATGGTTTTAGAATAAGAGATTGTTAATCAGACCTTAGCCTAAAAGGCAACAAAGAAAGCAGTTCAAACTAAGAGGAGAGCTTTCCGGTTCAAAGAATTGTGGAATAAGTTCCTAAGGAAGTGGGGAATACTGCACTGTATGATTTGGAGAGTATTTTACAGGCAAAGATCCTTTCACATGAATATAGCTGTTCTCCTAAATCCATTCCACAATCCAGGCAAGTCTAATGACTGCAATTAAAACAAACAGAAAGGGTACATGAGAATATGCTATATATGATCTCTTTAAAGGCAACTGCTGATTTATTTGATAGGGTGAGTTCAAGGTATGGAGGAGGGAGGAAATTCTTATTTAATCTCACAAGGATGACACCTTACCTTACGGATCCTCTGCGTTTATGAGAATGCTCCTACAAAAATTATTACCTGTGCAGCAAGGGTTAAAAATCTCAGAAAGAATTTTTTTTCTGCATTTGAATTTAAAAGTGCTGAAGCAGTGAATACTGTCAGATAAGTAAAAATCGTTTGTGCTTTGTTGTTTTTCCTTTTGTGTCTCCTTAATGCTTTATTGTGGTCTTAAGTCCCTTTTAGCATTTGCATAAAGTTCACGATAGATCCCTCTTTAATGACGTGCCGATCATTAGATACCTGTGTGTCAATAACATGCTCTGATGCTATGTTCCATTGACAGTCACACCGTGCCCCTCCATCTGCTTTTGTTTTGACCCTATCTTTGAACTTTATCTTGGTTGCTGGCCAGTAGTTTTCCCTTTAATTACAAGAAGGAAACTGTCAATAAAATCTGTTAAATGGGATGCAATGAGTGGCTTGAATGGGCGGACGGCTATTTGTTCAAATTCTGCAGCATTCAAGGTATTGACAGTTTGTTTTCTGGGGCCATATGTGACGATCAATCTCAGGCTGGGCTCAGCCGCGCTGAAAAATGAAAAACCAGATTGCTTTTGCTTACTTGTGGATGACGACTTGTGATTTGGCGCGGTCCTAGTGAGATGAGACCTTCTGCCCAAATTGCCCCCCTGAGAGCCAGGACGCGTGACTGTTTTTAGAAATAATTTTTTAATTGATTTTGTAATTAACAGTTCATCTACAATATTGATGCGTGAATCCTCAGATTGATAGGAGGGAAATTGTTTTCAACAATGAAGTTGTACTTTCCTATTTGTCTTTGTAATGTGATTTAGCACTCTGCATTTTTAATTGGAAATATAATTCAAAAACATGCAAAGCCAAAATGCTTATTAGTTTCTTTATAAAATATTCTCCACCCCACTAACTCTGCCCTTAGTTTTAGAATATTATCTTATTTCCAGAATAAACAAAATGCTGAAATGCCGCTCAAAGTTCAAAACTATTTTTAATTGGAGATTTATTTATAATTTTTGACCATTGTAAATAGACTCTTGAGGATGCTTTGCAGCTACAAGAAGGATTTTTCTCAGAATTGGTCATGCTTAATGAACAGAGCAAGAAAATTGTCTGGAATTAGGAGTCTAAATTAAGAGGGGGTTTTGTATTTATTTTGATTCTGTAATTCAAAGGCTGAATTAGAACTATTTCTATAGTTTGATAAAAAGGATAAGGGTCTAGAATATAGGGATATGGTGGTAAATACCACTCAAACCTTTTTTTTTTTTCCCCGTAAAAAGACATGCAGTGTTGAACTAATAATAAAAGATACTGCTGCCAAAAAGAGTTTAGTCATACATTGTGCATATAGTGTATGAAAATCATCTGTAGCTTCATTAACTTCGCTGGGAATTACAAGCAGGATAATGTCAGAGATAAATACAATTCAGCATACTAGAATTCAGGGCACATTTAAGTGAAAACGTTTCCTTCCCCCATCTAAAAAGAAATAAAATCACTGTTTTAACATGAAACACTATTGCAAGGAGGAGTTAAAAAGCAGCCCAGCCATTCGACGTCTCTTGCAACAGAATGTTTTGACTGTTGACATTCAACATTTCAGCTTCAGGTTGTACATGCAGCAGATACAAAACTTCTATCAGCTGTAGCTACACTAACCTGTAGGTGTAAAGTAGCACCTGCAGAATTACAGACCATCAAAAAATATCAGACCCCTGGTGTTTTAATTTACAAATGCTGCTAAAATTGAAGTAAAATTAAAGTTTTTGTCTTTTTTTATCGACAAAACAAGAAATAGATTATTTTCACATAACCGTGAACCTTCTTAATGTAAATGCAGCTATATCCGAAAAGAGAAATAAAATGCCATTATAAAATCAAATCAGTTAGCAATTCACTTTTTAATATATTTTGTCACTACATCTGCTTTCTTCTAAAACTTCCACTATTTCTTTTTCTGGTTTAAAATATATTAGCCTTTTTATAGCTGCAGAGAAAACGGATGAAGTATAATATGAAATTTTAGGCATTTCAGACATTTTTGCCATATCCACATTGTCTAGAAAGATTCCCAGGTTGCCTCTACTGTAAACAGTAGACAAAGATGGTTTTATAGCTCTGTACCTGCGTTAGTGATTTATGATACTGTGTCATAGTACTTTCCCTGCTGGTGTATAGAAGCAGAAAAAGGAACTGTAGCTTGTCTTCATATTGATTGTGTTTTGTTTAAATAAATACCACAAGCTTTGTTTTGGCCAACAAATCCCAGTAGCGTGAGCATTAAAACACCCCGACTGCTAACTTTTCTTCAGGCCTACAGAGTCTACTTGTGCAGTCCGCAATCTGAGATAATCCTGCCATTTGGTCTCTGAAGGGTGGGGAGGAGGCGCCGTTTTTCAGGGAGATTCTCTGACAGCCGTTATCAAATGTTCCCTTTGCAGGGTTGGCCAATGCCACACCGCTTCTATAAATTTCCAGAAATGCAAGAAGTAGTAGTAGATTGTCACTGTTTTCAAACAGAGTGCATGTAGCATCTGAGAAGTTTAAATACGTATAAAAGAGCAGAAATCTTGTGTAGACATTTCAGTCACGTTGTCTGTTAAAGTCTATACAGGAGTGATTTCAACAGTCACGTTTAGTTTGTAGTGCTTAATATGGAATTTATCAGGTTAAACGTCCGCGTTGATTCAATAGTAATTAATACAGCCTTTGTGCTTGAACTCCGGAGAAGTCTCTCTCACCACGGTGTTGTCCTCGTCCTGTCCGTATCACGAGTTCCTTCCTCCTTTCTTTACCTTCTCCACGCAAAAGCAAGTAGGTGCCTTGAAGCTGCAGGGTGGAACTGCCCCGCATTCCACCTCGTGCCGCCCAAATGAAGCAAGCTGGCACCAATCAGCACTTTGTTTACCCACGCAGAAAATCGACTTGGAATGCTTTCCAAAACGTGCATGTACCAATTATTTCCTTGTGTGTAAGGGAAGGTGAAATATTTACAAAATAAGTTCTAAGTGCACACAAGTGCGCACACGCGCACTCCAACGCATAAAAGATGACCTGCTTGTCTCTTTTGTATTAGAAAATGCTTTCGTGTATCGATGAGGTAATACTAAACAGGGAGTTGCAGGTGAGCAGTTTTTTTGAAATTGCCTAATCAGTTAGGACTAAATTGTGCCTTCAGGCCAAATGTTGCAGAAGAGCTTCGGAGTCACAACTGAGACCAGATTTTGAAGAGAAGCTCAGTTCCCATCTAAGACCTAACATAAGGAACTAGAGTGTCAAAATACATTAGAACATTTGCAAATCTGATCCATGTGTATCTGCCTAATAGGCTGCTGGCATCTTGAAAAATCTGACCCAAATGTGGATGCTAGGCACTTAAAAGTATAACCCTATGCACTGCTGAAAATTTAATCTTAAACACTAATTCTAGCTGTCTAGCCTGTACCACAGAAGGAGAAAAGGACCTCTGCTCGCTATCACAGTTTATGGTCTCTCTTATGAACTCTCCTAAAAAAGAACCCAGCACCCTTGCAGTACTGAAGGAGTGAGAACCAAGAAGTGCCTCGTGCATTTTAGCATAATGAAGTGCAGATCAACACTGAAGCCAGTAAAGTTACACAATCATTTATCCTGGTAAAAAAATTAGTTCATTCTTACAACTCATGTAGCTTTCCAGCCACCAAAAGAGTGTACTTGGAGCACTAGGCTATCACCATTAAATAATGTTATCATAATAAAAATTAATTGGTGGAACCCTATAAATCACTTATTCCACAGGACATCATCTTTTGTCCCAGTATAGACTGTGGCTTATGTCATAACATACTATATTTAGTTTCTAAGAATGTCAGTTTTTTAAATTTTAATTTATTTAGTTAATCTTGTTAGTGTTAGAATTCATGATTAAAATGTATCTATGGTGACTAGGGGTATATGAAATATACACACACCTGTGTGTTTTTGGTGTGCTACCAGTGTTTATTTTGCCAAATGTAAACAGCAAGGTCTGTTAACTCTTTCATGTAATTTTGTATAGAGAGTGGTACAGCATAGAAACAAGTTTTTAGAAACTTGCCACTACAGTCCAGAGTTTTCATGTTGCTTGAACACCGTTTCTTCCTCATATTCCATTTTTATGTAATCAAATAGATGGCACCCACAATTCTTAGAGAAAACAAATAACTCTGCTACCATTTGCTTAATAATAGTATTAAGCAAATGGTAGCAGATTTAATTAATGTTTTGGGTTTTTTTTTCTTTTTCTGGTAGTTAGTCTAATAACTGAATAGGTCTGAGATACTCCTTATCTAGTTATGAAATAGGTAGATATTATTTATGCGTTAGCAGCCTGGGACTCACGAAGGGCAAGGAGCGAGGCCAGCCCAGTGGTCAGCAGGAGGACGGAGCCCCGGGTTCCGTACTGCTGGGGCAGGACTGTGCTGCGTCTGCCACGGGCCACCTCTGTACGGACAGGCGGATTTGCTGGGCAGGAAAACGACGGTATGAACCGCTGTGTCACCAGCGCAATTGCTAGTGTTCGCTCTTATTCATCCTGCTTTTCCACAGCACTAAGCTAGTGGCTCTCGATGGTAATTATGGCAATTACTCGTATCTCGTAGTGGATAAAAAGGATTTTGAAGCACTCATTCAATATTTTCTTGTCTTTGGTATCTTACCCCACCCCAGCTCTATCATTCAAATTCTCCTTTTCCAGAGTTTTAGTAGCCTTGTTGAGTAGGTATTCAGACCAGTTCATAGTATGCAATTTGTTCTGCATTGCAGGAATATTCCTTTATTCACTATGCTGACTTCCTATCCTAGTGGAAAGTAAGGCATTTCAGGAATAAAAAATAGATGGTTTACTGTCCTTTCGTTTACCTTATGCCTGTGGTTTTAGTTCACTGCTAATCCAGTTAGCCCCTGAAATAAATAGGTGTGTTCTGTACAGTCATTTCTTTTCTTGCTACATCTTCATTTCCTGCGGTGTTTTAAAAACTGTTTTGAGGCTTCAGTGTTATGTCTGTCCTTAAAAGCAGGCCAAACCAGTGCCATCCAGAATAAGACCTTGTTCACTAAAATCAATCATACAAGCCTTTGGTTTACTTCTTTGGTTTCTACTGCCTATAATTCCTATGGACAAGGAATTCTTAATTTATTTCCTCTTTCATTTCCAACATACATTCCGATTGAAGTGTCTGTTTCCAATAAAATAATCCAGATGTCATGCCATTTTTGCCATACTCTTTTGCAAGGGAAGGGAATCTCTTTGTGTGCTTGTCTCTTAGCCTAACCATGCAGACGCCAGCAGATAGTTCTGTTTAGGAAAGACGGGCAAATAGGTGGTCATAATTGGGTGTATTTGTTGACCCTACTCAGGGAGGACCAAAGTAAGTGTCTGGGGCAATTTCAATTCTAGACTGGAAAAGGATGGGAATTCTTGCTGGGTGAGGGACAATTCCCATGGGTTGCTTCTATGTTAAGCAGTGTGCTTTTCAAAATGTCACTGTGTTGTGTTTCTCCTAAAAATTATACAGAAACACAGTGTGGGCAAGCACTTTGCAAAGATGCGAGTTTCCCTGTGTACATCTGGGCATACGTTACAGGCAGGAGCGGAAGGGGTTCTGGAATTCTGAGAACAGTTCACTTGTCAATAAACACTGCGGTGTTTTTTGTGGAGTTTTTGGATTGGCAGTACAATCTAGATAATAAATACCTCTTACTTTCTTATTCGAGACATAATCCAGATTAGGATTTTGTTGTCCTTACGTAAAGCAAAAACCATTTTGCCTGCTGTTCTGACTCTTCATCCCAGCCAGTTTTTCCACGATCCTACAACTTTCTAAACTGATGTATCTGATTTGGGTTTGTGAACTGCTCAGCTATATGGAATCACAAACGTCACAGCGATTGCTGTGAGTCAAGTACTCGTTGATATTTGCCTCTCTGATGTGGTTTATCAGCATCTTAGTGTGTCTGTTCACTGCTGCATACTCCCTGCTGCTTGATTCACTATAATAGTTTCTTCCTTTATGCTTCCTGACTTTTCTGACATGAAGAAATACTTCATTTGAGACCTTTGGGTTTCTACTGCTTCTTAGTGATGTTATATACAAAATACATACATACCAGCCTTTAACTTCCCTCAGAGAAGTATTTCAAGAGGTTTCCCTGCCCTCCGATCAGGTGCTTCCCAGTCTTGAGCTAGCTGTCACCCTTTCTGGTGTGTTGTAAATGGTTCCTGGGTGGCTGGATGTTTATTTGCTGCATTTGAGATGAAGCTTGTATTTTAAGCGAGGTAGATTGTAATCTGAATTTCTGTCCGGACCTTGTGGTGTTTTTCTTGGACGAGAACTTTAGTTTTCTCCCATTTCTGCACAATGATAGAATCAATTGGCTGGTCAGAAGAGGTACAATTCTAGTTTCCCATCCTGTGATGGTGAAACAAAGCATTCGCAAGGCTAAAACGAGATTCTCAAAGCAGAGCTCAAGGAGTCCACGTCCTCATTTGTTCATCTCACGCTCTCCCATTGCAGCACTGATCAGGAACAACTTTTCCCCCCTTCTAGGCTGAAATCCCATGTTCTCGGCTGTGCATTGTATGAAGAAGTCTTGTGTTTATCTGTTGAGCTCTTCAGTTTCACCAGCTTGGGATCCTTTTATTGCAAGGCATTTACGTTCAAATCCTGCTTGCTTTCAAATGACACCACTTTCAAGTTACCCTGTTTAATTTTATTCTTTATATAGGTACTGATTTTTAAGTGTATTACATGTGGGTATAGGTTTCCTCTGGATAGTACCTGTGTAGGAGGTAATTGTAAATTATCCAGACTGTCTACAAAGCCACTTAAAAAAAACCAACCCAAAAACAAAAGAAAAGGGTTTTTCTTGGTTATAGAAAGAACATTCAAAATCTGTGTACCTAACTTATAATTCAATTTCATGTTGTCTGTGGAATTATTCCTGTATTTCTAGATTGTCACACAGACTCTGCGTTTCCTTAAGTTATAGTGGTTCTTGTTGACATTGCCCTCTCTTACTAGTGTGGATTGGGTTTATCAGCAATAAGTTACCCTGCTCTGAATTCACATCTGCCAGTCTGTAGTTACTGAAAAGAGTTCTCTCTTCTTTTGTTTTTTCTCCTATTTTCCCCTTGGCTAGTTCAGCGTTTTCAACCATTTTCCTTATTTTCAAAGGCTTACGCCTCAGGGATTAAGATCTACATTCGTTTAATATCGAGAATAAAGTGGAAGTTCCAGACTGCAAGGCTAAAACTTGAAGAAGGATCTGTATAGAGATTAATATTTTCCTGAGCAACCTGCGAGCTGAATCATGGTCTAATTAAATAGCACAGATTTAGTGAGTTTGCATTTACACATTAGCAGACCTTAGAATGGTTAAAGCTGAAATGAGTTTGAATCTTTTCTGTAAATGGGAACTTAAATTGTCATAGTAATTTGATTAAATCATTTTTAAATCTTTCAAGTTAAATCGCCATTTTAAAAGAACAGTTTGAAGTCTTAATCACTGTTTGGAAGTGCCCCTCTCTCTGCTATTTTTTCTTACCCCATTTCTTGTGACAGAGTCCGCTTCCCAAGGCACGGCTTCCTCGACCCTGCTCCAGGAGCCGCTGTTCGGCAGTGGAGTGCCTGCGTCAGGCCAGCGGAGAGCTGGCTGGTCACGTTCTCCCCAGCTGCTAAATTGATTTCAAAGACAGCAACAAATACATTAAATGCTTTACTATTATTACTTTCCCGCGTAAGCAATTGCTCTGTTTACCAGAGGGATGGTATACAATCACCCCTGCAAGGAGAGGATAAGATCCCTTGTTTTAAGATGTTGTCCACACAGTGGAAGAGTTTGAGAGCGTGGAGAGTAATGGCTGTATCAGAGGGCAGGTTTTGATTCTTCTTGCGTTTTCTGCAGGTGCTCTCTTCCTCTTTTCCATCCTCACTCAGTTTCTGTGTAAGAAATACAGAGAGCGTATATATTCCTAATGCTGTAGGCCAAACTACTATCCAAACTGCACAGCTAAAGATCTCAGGGAAGTTTCATCTCTGTGCGAAAAATATGTTAGTCTGGACTCCATCCATCTATTTGCAAACTCAAACGTGGTCACAGTTACAAATGCTGATTCTGGGAAGAATCAGACCAGGGTTAAGAACTGAGGTGCTCAAGAAAGACCTGCCTCTTTATGCAGTATGGGGTAAAAAATCTTTCTGAAGAACAGTCTTTGACTCACCAAGCGCTTCGTTGCTGCTAAAATGCTCCTATTTGGATCCCCATCAAATCTGTCGCTGGCACTGTGGTTCTCGGGAGAGGAGGAAAAGATGTGTCATTTCTGCACAAACTGTGCGTGGTTTATGGAAGCATTATTTGGAGTAGCACGTTGTGTGTTCGATAGCACAACAGTGAATATCCAAGGACTTGGTAAAAAGTCAGGGAGCAGAGATGACAGTTTGTTTGGAATTTGCATTACAAATTAAGCCCGGTGGCTGGACACTATGCTTAAGACATCAGTCACTTTTTTATGAATGTGTTAGCATGCCTGTATCTATTACATCTGTTTGTAGGACACAAAATTCAGGGATTTTCTCTTACTGACACGGAATTATTTAATAGAATTGCCGTATTAGAAAACTATCAAAAATGTATGGATTTGGGGAATGGTCTAACATTAATTAGAACTAAATTTTGCTGGAGGTAAGATTTCCCTGTCATCATTTTTAAAATGTTGTAGCCTTCTTTTTCCCTGAGAGAGATATTTTTGCGTTGCTCTGCTTTCAGCACAGTGCACCTTGATGTGCAGTATCACATCCCTGCAGCGTATGTCTTAACTGCGTGCTTCTTAGAGCATGTATTCGCTAAGACTCAGAATTATTAAACATGTAAAATTCCCATAGGACTCCATTATGTGTAATTAACAGATAAACTGTCATCAGAATCAATAAAACGTGCTAAATGATCCAAACTTGTATATAATTAAGTGTCTGTTTTAGAGCAGGAGCTGTAACTTTTTTTTTTTTTCTTTTCAATTTGCACATTTGTTTTGACAATAGGAGCTGGAACGTTTTTGTTAACCTTTTACTTACTGGTTTGTGTTTTAGTTAATATGTTTGTGTTTGAAAAGAGGTATTTACTGTCTGTCCTAATTATCTGAGGAAACAGTTGCACATCAGCTTTTAAGAAATGAATCCTAGGTGCATCTTAATTCTCTGAATGTAATTCAGATATTTGAAGCACGTGCAAAATTTGATGTTGTTATCATCAACAGGGTAAAACTCTGTCAAAATACTGATCCGGGGCATCAGACTGCTTAAAACAGGGCTGGGAAAGATGATGGAAGTGGGTTCTTCACCATCCAACTCCTCAGCCATTATTCTGACTGGGAACAGGAGCTTTATTCCAAAACTGAAAATTAAGATGCAAAGCAGCATTGTAGTAACTAGAGTTTTGAAGGATATACTTTAATAGTGCCACGTCCCAGTTTCACCCTGAGCTAAGCTTGCACAGTGTAGCCTCTCCCTAGGACTGGTACCCCCTCGCAGCAGTTATATTTTCATAGGGTGTTTTATTGGCTTTGTAAATTCTGTGGACTATCCAAATTTTGGTCACTGATAGGAGCTGCTTGGTGGCCTCTTTCACCTATGACTGTTCTTCCTTACTTGCGTTCACCTCACTTTGGACCACATCAGGGTTTTTTTGGCATTTATGACTACATAAAAGTCAGAGAATTAGGGCTGCTCGTCCGAAGTCATCTCAGCATGGTCCAGTAACTGCGAGTTCTCAGGGACATCTTCCCTTTCTGTGTCTATGCTGTTGAGGGTTTTACAGTTATTTCAGTTAGATCTTTTCTTTTTATTTCACACTTCCGTTGCTTTGATCTTTCCAGGTCACGTAGCAGTTTAGTTTAGTTCCTCGTGTGCATTGTGTCTAGGCTTGTCACTCAATACTTACACCACCAAAACATCTCACCTGGAAAGGTACAGGGCAAGGTGCTTACTTTGAGTGACTGAGAAAAAATGCAAAACCCCGACAATAACAAGATAAACCACCCTCTGAGTGGGTGAGAGAGGAGGATTACACCTTGTAGGAGATGTTAGCTTCACAGAGAAAAAGCTGTTTGGGAACGTATTAAGTGTTGCCTCTCTGTCTACATGTGCCTGAGGGAGAAAAAATTTGCTAAACCTATCAGGAAATCACATCAAACCCACTTTTCCCTTGTGTCGGTGCTGTGGTCCTAGTCCCGCGATTAGCGTCCCTGGGCAGTGGGTAACAACCGTGGCTTCCGACTCCACAGCCTTGGAGCCTGACACGGAATTTTAGCGAGCTTTTCCATAGCAGGGCACGTTCCTGCTTCCCTGATAAAACGCAGGCCTCCATTCATACCGCCCTTCGGCACTATCATTTCTTCAAAGCAATAACTGTAGGAGATGGTTTATGGAGCAGCGAGGGCGACTGTTTCACTAGTTTGAGGTGGTTGAGGAGAAGGATTGCTTACCCAAGAGTTAATTATACATTTGTAGTTCCACCGAGGTTTCAGATATTTTCCTGAAGGTCAGTATAGAAATTAGCGGGTAATTATCTCCCTTTGTGAAAGAGGATGGACAGAACCAGTGAAAGCCTCGTGCAGCCAGAGAGTGACCTGGCTTTCGGCACACCAAACTGAAACCCCCTGTCGCTCCTTTGTTTTGCAGACTCAATGCACATAGAGGATGTTGAGGCAGTGCAGAAACTTCAGGACGTCTTACACGAGGCTCTGCAGGATTACGAGGCCGGGCAGCACATGGAAGACCCACGTCGCGCGGGCAAGATGTTGATGACTCTCCCGCTTCTGAGGCAAACCTCCACCAAGGCTGTGCAGCATTTCTACAACATCAAACTGGAAGGCAAAGTCCCCATGCACAAACTTTTTTTGGAAATGCTGGAGGCCAAGGTCTGACTAAAGCATCATGGGCTTTCCCATCATGCACGTTTTAAAAAAAAAAAAAAAAAAAAAAAAGGGAAACTAAACAGGATAATAATGGCAAAGAAACTTAGTGTTTAATTAAGGAAAAAATGACTGCACTGATATTTAGCAGCAAGACTGTGAAGCAGCTTTCAACTTTTTCTTCTGTGTCTTTCTGATGCAGTTTTTCTTTTCCTTTTCCTTTTCTCTCTTTTCCTTTCTGTTCTTTCCTTTCCTTTTTCCTTTTCTCTTTTTTTCTTTGCTGCTGAACTTTTTAAAAGAGGTCTCTAATTGAAGAGAGATGGAAGCCAGGCCTGCCAAAGGATGGAAATCCATAATATGGATGCCAGTGAACTTATTATGAACCATAATGTCCCCAATGACAAAGGAATCAAAGAGAGAACCACCGTACCTAGCAGTACAGTACAACACGATGAACTGACTGAATGCAGTATTAGATTTCATAGGAGCAGTCTCTAATTAGACGACTAAGCGACGATGCATCGGCTGCTTCTTATCATTGCATTTTCCATCTAGATCAGTTACAGCCATTTGATTCCTTAATTGTTTTTTCAAGTCTTCCAGATATTTCTTAGGTTAGCTACGATGTAACTTTTTCAGGGAATAGTTTAAGCTTTATTCATTCATGCAATACTAAAGAGAAAGAAATACTGCATTTTTGTGCTGGCTTGAACAATGATGAACAATAATGAAGGACAAATGAATCCTGAAGGAAGATTTTTTTAAATGTTTTGTTTCTTCTTACTAACGGAGATTTTTTTGTACCAGCTTTACCAGTTTTCAGCCATTTATTAATGTGGGAATTTATCTTACTAAAGCAATAGTTGAAGGGAAGGTGCATATTATCACGGATGCAATTTATGTTGTGTGCCAGTCTGGTCCAAAACATCCAGTTTCTTAACATGAGCTCCAGTTTATAACTAAATGTTCACTGACTCAAAGGATTAGATTACACCTACAGTATATCCGAGTAGTCTAACGTAGAAATACTCCATGTCAAATGCCAATCCGTAACGGTGTTAGGAGACAGCGACTGTACAAAGGTATAGTTGCTACGTGATTTCTAACTGCTTCAGTTGCAAATGAACGAGATACTGCCTGTTTGCAAAATTGTAACCTCACGCGCAGAAAAACCCTATGAACCAGTAGTAGCTTAGAGGCAATAAGGCAAACGCCGACGTTTGCAAAATTAAGAAATCAGAGTAGTAGAGTTCTGACCAAATTGAAGAATTTAACACTTCTGTACCTTATTTATTGATTTAGATTTTATTTTGTAAATGGCAGTCTTTAACAAGTAGCTAAACCAGTATACGTGCTTTTCAACCGGTATTGTCACAGCATGAAAGTCAGTCAGTTTCAAGACTGTTACGAGGTGTAATCTAATGTATAAACCGATTAGATGCCCCCAGAAAACTACAGTCGCTAAATAACCAATAAACAATAACCTCCATCAAATGCTATACCAATGTACCAGTGTTAGTAGCTGCTCCCTGTACTATGTGAACATCCTTATTCTATGTACACAGATGTAATTAAAATTGTAATCCTAACAAACAAAAGAAATGTAGTTCAGCTTTTCAATGTTTCATGTTTGCTGTGCTTTTCTGAATTTTTATGTTGCATTCAAAGACTGTTGTCTTGTTCTTCTTGTGGTGTTTGGATTCTTGTGGTGTGTGCTTATAGACACAGGGTAGAATTAGAGACAATATTGGATGTACAATTCCTCAGGAGATTACAGTAGTATATTCTATTCCTTACCGGTAATAAGGTTCTTCCTAGTAATAATTAAGAGATCAAAACTCCAAACAAATACTCGTTATGAACAGATACACGTTGAAATCATAATATTTTCAAAACAAGGGATAATTTCTGTAACAGTTTATTATAGAATACCAATGTATAGCTTAGAAATAAAACTTTGAATATTTCAAGATTATAGATAAGTCTAATTTTTAAACGCTGTAAATATAGCTTTTATTCAATCATCTCTCAGATGTTGTTATTAACTCGCTCTGTGTTGTTGCAAAACTTTTTTGGTGCGGAAAAGTTTCCAAAACTATTGCTACGTTGTGTGCTTTAAACAAAATAACAATGGGCTGATGCTCCATCGGCCTCGTGCTAGGAAAAAAAACTGTGTATCTATCATTAGCTATATGGGACTATATTGTAGATTGTGTTTTCTCAGTAGAGAAGTGACTGTAGTGTGATTCTAGGTAAATCATCATTAGCAATTCATTCAGATGGTCAATAACTTGAAATTTATAGCTGTGATAGGAGTTCAGAAATTGGCACATCCCTTTTGAAAAATGTCAAAAAAAAAAAAAATACAACTCCTGGGAAAAAGGTGCTGATTCTATAAGATTATTTATATATGTAAGAGTGCAAAAAAAAAGTTTATTTTCCAGAAAGTTTGTGCAGGGTTTAAGTTGCTACTGTTCAAGTACACTATATATATATAAATATATAATATAAATATTGTTTTTGCTGTATCACATTAAAGAACTTGGGCTTCAGGGTCAAAAGCCAATCGACTAGAAGTATACAAAAAACACACAAAAAATGGAGATGTGTTAAAGGCACACGGTGCAAACTTTCGTTTTCATTTTCCGTAAGTTTTTGGAGCTGCAAAAGAACAAGTATCTCAAGACTGTAAAAGCATTACCTGAAACATAGCTAAAAGAACTGCACGGGCTTTATAACGCTGTTCATCTTAAACCTTGCTGGAGAAGAGTTCTTTCAAGACCACTTACTTAATGTGAAGTGTTGGGAAAATTTCAAAGGGTGTATGTTTTAGCCATAACGATTTAATTTCTATTTTTGCTTCATTTTTTAATTTTTTCTTATTTAAAGCAATATGATTGTGTAACTCCCAGAAGTTACACATTTGTTTCAATCAGATCAGATTGTTGTATTTATTCCACTATTTTGCATTTAAATGATAACATAAAAAGATATAAAAAATTAAAACTGCTATTTTTCTTATAGAAGAGAAAATGGGTGTTGGTGATTGTATTTTAATTATTTAAGCGTCTCTGTTTACCTGCCTAGGAAAACATTTTATGGCAGTCTTATCGTGCAAAGATCGCAAAAGGACAAAAGAAATTAAACTGCTTATAATAATCCAGGAGTTGCATAATAGCCAGTAGTTAAAAATGAAACAAAACGACAAATAAAAACAAACATGTCTATAGCTGTAGATGGGCTTCACATCTGTATAGCAATCAACTGTATATTTTTGTGATGTGTATCATACCGTGTGCTCCAACCAATGTCCATTTGTGTAAATGTATTTATTTTATATTGTATATATTGTTAAATGCAAAAAGGAGATATGATTCTGTAACTCCAATCAGTTCAGATGTGTAACTCAAATTATTATGCCTTTCAGGATGATGGTAGAGCAATATTAAACAAGCTTCCACTTTTGATTGCTTTTATTTTATTTTTTGTGTTGTGGGGTTTTTTTGGTTTTATTTTCTTTTTCGGAGAAGGAAACGGAGCAATTAGCATTACCTTTTGTTACTTCCATTCAAAGAGGAGCCAACGTTATCCCTTCTCCCTTAAAGTACAATATGAGTGTAAATAAATGCTATATAAAGCCTTGTCAGAATGAATTCCAGTGTGGTACAAGACATTTTGCATACTCTTAAATATGCAAAATGTCTCATAGCACATTAGAATTCAGGCTGGCAGGCCTTTATATAGCACTTATTTAATCTTAAAGCATCTTCACATCAACTTGCATTACTCAAAATCATTGCCTCTCCGTCAATGTCATAAAAGAAAACTTTCCCACTATTTTAAGACCGCATTAATATCATCTAGAAGTTACTTATTTGCTTTCTCCATCAACAACCGAGTCTATCATTCCTTTCCTACTGCAGGAGGCTCCTTTTATGTGTTCTGGCTTAAAAAAAAAAAAACATTAAAAATCCGTATTATTTGATACAGCTTTTCTGAATGGAAGTAAATAGCCACTGGAGCAATAATATAGATTGGTGTTAACGAAGAGCACTGATAAGCCGTCAAGATCCAGGGGGGTTAAAGGCAAACTGGCAGTAAGTGGCTTCTCAGCCTTTTACCTCTGAAAGGCTGCAGCCCCCGTCGCTCGCTCGGGGTCAGCCCCTTTCCTCTGGACCCTTCTGGAACCATCACAGAAGTGCTAATGTGTGCTTTTCTTGCTTTTTAGCCTATCTTGATAGTATTTTGTCGTTGTGTTTGCCAACGTATTTCTCACCTTCGCTGCTGGCCGCTCTCTGGAGATTCTGGCTGATGGCGCAAAGGCTGCTGCACAGCGCGGTGATGCTCAGGGACGGGAATTGTTTCAGCCAAGGTACCGGGGCAGCGCCAGGGGCTTTCTGTGCTTCGCACTCTTTCACTAGCAATATGCCTTGGAACGGGAGGGCGCCTCTTCCCTGCTACCAGCACCGCCTGTATTTTAACTGTCCTAGGACATGGCGGGGGTTGAGTAAAGGGAGTGGCAGAACAATAGGAAGATGAACCCTGCGCGGTCTCTTCAGAGGAGGTCAGCCCCGGTTTTGTGGTGCCGCCGCTGCTGTGTACGCAGGCATACATACATACGCACATACGGACGCATGCACAGAACTGCTTTCCCCGCCTTTTTTAGTGTTCTGATTTTGAACTATTGCAAAGTACCTCTTCAAAGGAAAATGTAACACTGCACCATAACTTAAAAGCGAAACAAGTAGCGTTACAAATTTTTCACACACAAAGGCAAAAAAATCCAGTTGTCAGCAGTGGCACTCAGTCTTCCTCAACACGTGATTGTATCTACTCGCTGGTTAAAAGTTTTCACATGCAATTAAAAAAATCAGTTAATATTTCTGTACCACTTCCCGCGAGAGGATCACGAAGCACCATAGAATCATAAATTTAGCATCACAGAAACGCAAATGCAGGGAACGCTTTGAGGGATGCAACTCTGCAGAGTTGTTCTGGTTTTTTTCTTTCTGTCTTCTCCCTACGCTGTCTCTGCAGTAGAGCCAGGACAGGCACAGAAATCCATCAGAAACATTCCGGTGGGCAGAAAGGTTTCAGTAGGTATCTGTGGGCGATTTGGCTAGGAGCACAAATCTCTCTTAAACTATGAAAATAGCTACTTAATCTGTAAAGAAAATTAAAAAAGGTCTTGGGGCGGTGGCGTTTGTAGCTTGACCAACACGTCCTGCTACGGCGCTCTACTGCCGCAGCCCCACTCAGCTCAAATAAGGAGATGGCAACGCGACAGCCTCTTCCCGTTGTGGATATGGCTCTGCTCAGCAAAACTAGACTTGGACTGACACGGCTCACATCGCCCTTCCCCGCCCCTAGTCACGTCCCCCCCACCAAGACAGGAAGCCGTCCCAATGTAAGAGCACGGTGTCTCCACCGTAGCTGCTTGTTTGACAGCCTCCTACCCCTACCACCGCGCCAGCCTGGCCATGGAGCGCTCTGCGCCTCCCACACTGCCCCACTGGCACCCGTGCCCCCTCGCAAGCTGGCGGATGCCAGCGGTATGGATGCAAAAGGAAAATGTGTCTCTTGCTGAGCTGGCTACTAATTGGCATGGGATTTCTGATAGGCTCCAAGCTTTCTTTGGAGCTTCACATCCAAGTAATCGCCTCGCTTGGTGGGTTTGTTTGGTTGGCTGTTTTTTTTGACCTTAGGAGATCACAGCGTGAAAAGGTCTGGCAAACACCAATGGAAGTAGCCCGGTGTGGTCCCTCCAGCTGACCCTTCCTTAGAGGAAGAAATGGCGTGACTACCGCGCGTCAGTCAGTGCTGTTACCCAGGCAGTTATCTGTGCTTCTCAACACGGAATGCTGATGCTGCTGAAATCCTGATAGAGGTTAAATATGTAAAAAAAACCAAAACCCACACCAAGCCACCAAAAACAAAACAAAAGAAAGACTGATTCTGAAAGAGAACAGGGACGGAAATACTGCCCTTAGTGGGACAAGCCCCCGTGCCGTACATCTTTAAGTGTCCTCCTGCAGCATTGCCTGGTAGTACCCTACTGGGGAAAAAACCCCCAAACCCTAAACACAAAAGCACCTGAGATTTTTTTTGTGTGTACAGGCTTTTGCAGCAGAAAGCACCTCTTATTTTTTTTAACATTACCTGTCCTGGCTCCTGCACTAAACTCAAGAATGGGACAGCTTCCATCTGTTGTCTGATTTATTTTTTTCTACAGCCTTTGTTGATTTTCCTTAACAGCTTTTTTCACTTGCACCTTTCCTTTACTTTGCATTTCATAGGTCTTGCGTAATGTAGGCCTCTGATTTCACATGGCACTTTGCTAATTACTATACCCTTCGTTATCCAGCCCGCCTGCTGTAGCTGCATCGCAAGGCGTGGGTTTTCCCTGGCTGATAAGATGCTGGTTCTGTGTGTGTAGGGTGTCTCTAACATAAACTTTCTCCTTGTGGTTGCTATTAAAGAAGGGGGGAAAAAAGTAACCACAGAAAAGAATATGGGTGCATTTATTTGCTTTTAACATTTTTATTCAGGAGTGTTTAGGAGCGTTGGTGTTGCCACATCCCGGCCATGCTAATCATTAGGATTTTGTAAGATTAAAGGCCGCTCTTTCTTAGCGTTCGGATTGCCAAGCCTGGCTCCTTGCAATCTCCGTTAATATAAAAAAGCAAGTGGCGGTAGATTGATTACGCGCAGGCTCCTATTATTAAGCAGAACAGAAAAGAAAGGAATTTCAAAATATAATCCTCCGTTCCCAGGAGTATTTGTCTTGTTCTCCATGAAGTTAAAGGTCTGAAATAATGTGCCCATCAGGAGCTCAATGTTGCATGTCCATGCCAGTTGGTCCAAGGGCTTGTTATGATGGTAATGACCTGCTGAAACGTGAGCTTTGATGGCAACAATACAATTGCTACCAGCTCACCCGCTGGGAGAAATATTTTATTATTGTCAAATGCCCTCCGCAGAGATTTGTTTTGCCTGTTCCTGTTTAAATTAAATTCAGAGCAGAACTGCATTATTATTTCTCTAGAGTATATTTGAAATAAACAACTAGTCTCCAAATTTAGGATTCCTGGTTAGTTTAAATTTTCTTATTAGCAGAAAAATTACAATAGGTGACAACATAGCTGCAGGAATATTATTATGGCAGCCATACAAGAGATTTACACACTGAGAGCATGGCCTAAAAGCACAAGAACTCCCTTCTACTTTACAAATGCCAGCCAAATTAATAATTAACTGTGCCATAAATTCTCCGGCCTTCAAGAATGATGTCAATGCTCTTCTGTGTCACACTAGAGGAATTTTGTCATAAGACTAAGTGGTGTTCTTTATAAAGAGCGTTACTTATATGTAGAAAGCGGCCCAAGAAAACAGCCCTTGCCACTCCATATTACAGCAGCTCAGCGAACGAGTGACAGCAGGACTTCAGAGTCATTTACTGCTGCTTTCTCAAGGCAAAACTATCTCCTTACGCCAGTGAAACAGAGCAAATTTTGTTCCACATTAAATGGGCCAGATTATCTCTTCCACAAGCTAAAGAGACAACACTAAATCCCAGCTCATGTAATTTCCTTCAAAATTGTTCTGCTCAGGCTGGGTGTTCCCAGGAGCGCCACCAGCAGAATTATCCAGCGATTCAGCTGTACTTAAATTGGCAGATGTCGGAGATTTAAGACAGTCCCGAAGCCTTAACACAAATCCTCTACTTCTGTACTGCCTCGTGGCCTCTCCTCGCTCGTCAGCCGATGACACCGCTGCTGCCCGTGGACGGACGAGCTGCCGGGCAGCGCCGGGGTTGCCTTGTTCGATCCAGCCCCCAGAGCCGGGAGGGGACAGGCGATGTCCTCTGGGTTTGCATCTCTGTCTCCCTACAAACGGGCTCCAACCCCGCGTTTCTCATTCATGGGGCTCAAGTCGGGGAGCGGGCTGGCCTGGCTGTCCACTTGCTGGTTTGCCTTTTTCCCTGTCTCCTGAGTGCTCACGCCAGGGAAAAGCTGCTCCATCTCAAGATCAGGGGGTGATTTTAATACCCTGCTTTGCTGAAAGATGCTTTACCCAGGGAGGCACTTGAGTAGCATCTCAGCACGGGCAAGGCGCCACCTGGGAGCTAACGGTGCGAGGGCAGGTTATCTCCCCACTTCGAAACGTCAGACATCTATTAGAGGAGCTAACACACTCCTGAAGAAGGAGGAACATTTAGTGGGGAGGCGAGGACTGCCGGCTACGCTTTCCCTGCAGTGATCCCCCCTCGACTGCCTTTCCCAGCCCCTGGCACAAGCTGCCAGCCGCTCACACCAGCCCTGGGCTGACCGGCAGCGAGCCGGGGCCGCTGCGGCCAGGGCCATGAGCCGGCGTGGTTGAGGATGGGAGTCTCCACAGGTTCTCCTCACAGGCAACACGGGCAAGGTTTGCAAACTGCAGATGTTCTCCTGGCTGGGCGCTGGGGAGCCAGCTGCAGTAGCCCCTCAGCATGCTTTTTAGAGAGAGAATTAGAGGGTGAACGGCAAGTGAAAGGGGTTAAAAGAAAAAAATATTTTTAAATCACAAGAGCTTTACGGATCACACTCCTGACACTCTCCAGTTCAATCTACCATGCTCTATCTAATTTCACAGCTTCATTGGGAATGTCCACAAGGTGAGGGACTGGCAGTAAAAGGAAGTCAATAAGGGCACAATTCTCATACCAGGCTGTGAAGGAGTCACAGAAATGCCAGTATTATTTGCTATCTTGGGGTTAACTTGGGGTCTATAGGGCTCCTTGATGGGACTGAATGGAAAAACTCAGTAACATCCTCGGTAGTTTCCTTCTTCACTGCTAACCCAATTTAAATTTAAAAAAAAACCAAACCAAAACCAACAACAAACTGGGTCTGAATCCCAGTGAGCATCTCTATATGTTGACACTGAAGTGCTTCGGGCTTCCCTGGGGCCCACAAGCCTATTGCCCCACAGACTTGCCAGGTGCAGAGGTCTCCCTCCTTACCCACAGCTGAACCTTCACTGAGTATTTTGTCCCTTCCTACGTAACAAAAACATCTCACTGAATCAGATGTCTACAGCCCACCGAGGCTGAGGTGTTCGGCTTAGAGGCAGGCATAGAATAACCTCCTCCAGCAGGGGTTGAGTCCCGGGTCATGCCCACGGTTTCCACCTCAGTTAATTAGTGAATTGGCGGCAGGTTGTTCCCACTCTGCCGCCAAACCCCAGTGTAATAGTACAGCAGTTTTCCGTGATCACAAAAGAGGTGATAGGAAAGAAAATCCCCCCACCCAGCCTTCGCACTTCTCCTTCTCCAGGCTCCTTCTGCTCCTCCTCTCTGCAGGACCAGCACTGTGTTACTAATGCTGGCCCAAAACACTGGATTTAAGGAGAGGGGGGAGAGGGTAAATGATAATTTCCTTGCAGAAAGTGTACTTTCCCCAGCCTGCTGCCCGGCACAGCTCTTGGCTTGTGGCTCTGTGCTCAGAGCCCCAGCCCACACCATTGTTTTCACCTGGAAGAAGTACCTACTGCAGCAGCATAAAGTTTATAGGGGTGTACTTAGTGGACAGACGCTCTAATCTCAGGCTTGAGAGCGGGCATTACAATCTAGAAATTAGATTTACAACCTCTTACAACCTTTCTAGAAATGCAGAAAGCAGTCCTGCTTGTTAATAACGGAAAAGGCTGATACAACCCAAGTCTTATACTGTAGAAAAACCTACAGGCTGCATTACCAAATTCTCCCTCCCCTCCCTGCGAAAGAAAAAAAAAAAAAAAGACAAAAAAAAGAGAACACTGTAACATAGTCTGACTAGACACGTATTTTTAGCCTTTCTGTCTGGCTGTCACGGCAGTCTTCGTGTGACTTGGGTGCCATCAGCTTTCTCTGAAAGGGCTCTTTCCCGAAAAGGGTGGCACTCTCCCATTCCCCCGTGACCTGCGACACTTTCGGTTTCTCCCCATTCCCAGGTGACTGGCTCAGTGTCAGCCTACCCTGGCAGTCATATATTGCTCCAGAAGACTCGGATCAGCCATATTCTGGAACATCCCGAGTTGGTTCCTTTTCTCTGCTCAAGGTACCGTAAAAGCTGCGGCACGAGCCTCGTACAACAGTGGCTGCTTCTGCGGAGTTTAAACCTGCAGAGTGCAATGTGCATCGCTTACAGCAGCACCAGCAAGCCAGCCATGAGTGTCTTCCAATGGATGGCAATGGGGTGAAGGAATGCAAATCCCTAATAACAAGCTGCTGTCTTGCTCTGCTTTGGTTATGTGAACTTGGACATGCGGTTACTGGCTCTTTTCCGTCTACAGGATGGAGATCAGCTCCCGCATCCCACTAATACTGTGGGAAATAATGAATATCAGTCCATGTAGGTATGCAAGGACTACTATTGTCTATGTCTGTATATTCCATTCCTTACAGACAGGTAAAATAAACTGTTCTGGGAGGGAATAGGTCACTTCTTGAGGCCAATTCTGCATCTCAGATTGGAGCAGAATGAACAAGTTCTTCAATTTCTTTCCGTGACTCTTCGTCCTCTCCCATTTATATCTTATCCTCTGACTACAGCAACAAAAAAAAATTTGTCTTTGATATATTTGAGATTGTGGTACGTTGATGGATTTCGGGCAAATTGTTAAGATGGGCTTTGATAATGCTGTAAGATGTAAACGTGCCTATACTTGCAATATATGAGGTTTTACATAGTTCCAACATTGATTCCCTTGCTCCTTTGTCACCTCGACACAGAGACCCACTCACAAGGTGACCATGACAAAAGTGTACAATGGAGAGGGGGATCCCTTCCCCCTCCTTCCCTTGCTCCTTTACATTGACCAAATGTCTTTCTAAATGACTTGCTGAGCCAGGCTATTCTTATATCTTACATATAAATGGACTCTGCCTTACAACCAGAAGATCCAGGGGAAAAAAAAATTTCAGCTCCCAATGTGAAAAGATTAAGGTCAGTCACTTTACACTACAAAACCTTTTCACAAGAGCAGCATAACAAAAGGACCCACAAATCTACCCGAGAAAAACAAGGGAGTCTACAACATCCTTTTAGGACTGTAACACTTCTTTATAGATTTACAATAGAAACAGCTGGGGAGAGGAAGGTGATATTAAATATGAGAAAAGCTAACTTGTCTGCCTACTTCCATTTGCTTACTGGTATTTTTGTACGGGGAGAACATCTGGTAGTTGACCATTGTGTGATTCACAGAAAATGTATCACTTGTGGATAGAGTTGGGTCACGCTGCAGTGAATGGTACCTGGTAACCAAATTCCTACAACAGGCGGCTCTGAGTCTTTATTCCTCTTTGTTCGCTCCATCAGTGTCGCAAAGCAGGTGTCAGGAGCTTTGTGACTCAACACCTGTGAAGCACAACGCACTTCTTGGGCTGAAGCAGTTTAGCACTGCCATTCATGAAGTCAGATGACCTTAACAGATGTTCCAGCTTGAAGATAAATTATTTGGCACTGTGGCCCAGCCAAACTGCACTTCTTTCAATAGACTTCATTTCTGCAAAGCAATGAGTATCAGAAAGGATTTACCAAATGCGTAAAAAATCTATTTAAAATGTACAGCCCATGCCAACAGCAAGGGGGCTCTGGAGCAGAGGTTGGTTAATATAGAGATTTACAGTGGCCGGGAGGGGTAGCAAACAGTACTCATCAAGCATGGCCATGGATTTGGACGAATCTGAAGATGAAAAGGCCACATCCATGTTAGAAGAGGGAAGCAAAATCGCAGAAAGGAAGAGAGACCTACAAATGACAGAAAATGCAGCTGGGGGAGGGAGCGAGTCAAATGTGGACAGGAAGAAAGAATATATGTAGGAACGGAGTACTCATCAGCAAAGAGGGTAAAGACTCCAGCTTGCCTTTTTGTTATGTCCTTTTTATCACCGCCTACCCCTCTTGGAGTCCAAAGAGTTATATTCATTTACTATTATTCAGTCAGTGCAGAATGTGAATTGGGCCCCCAAGGCTAAGGAGGCAGCAAGCAGGTACTGGGATAAAGAGGCATCTTAACAGAAAAATGAGAACACTGCTTTTTTTGATTTTGTCGTAGGGAGCGACAGATCTACCCAATCTTTTGTTTAGGCAGCAGGACAATTCAGGGGGTGTGGAGAACCGTACTGTCCCTGCCCCGTTTCCTCTTTTGCTGCTGTCCTGACCGAAGGGAGGTCTGAGCCAGACTCCTCTCTGGAGCTGACGGGGCTGTTTGGGTCTTCACTTACACCTGTGCCCAGCACGAGGCTTCCAGGTGCTTTACCCTCACTGGCTCTCAGCTGCCATCACTTTGAGTGATGCCCTGGGATGCCTGAGCCTGAGGAACAGGTGGTCCCAATCCCTCTGTATTTAAGGCAGAAAGAAAAAAGCCTGTCTTTTGCTAGGTTGGGTCAGGTGTAGCTTAGAGCTTGTGTACAAGATCCAGTCTGGGGTGCAACAGCTTTTTCCCTGTCCTGCTACTGCCCAAAAGGAATGCTGGCATAAGCAGGAGCTACTTCAAATACACCAGGTTGGGAGTTTGTTTTAACTATGATTATGGGCCTGGGAATCCTGAAGCCTGTGTGGATTATGGTTGTTTGGACTGAGCGGGTG
The DNA here is from genome assembly GCF_963924245.1 of Chroicocephalus ridibundus. Classification (NCBI taxonomy): domain Eukaryota; kingdom Metazoa; phylum Chordata; class Aves; order Charadriiformes; family Laridae; genus Chroicocephalus; species Chroicocephalus ridibundus. Next base: position 25,208,893 of record NC_086286.1, read on the forward strand.
ATGAAGCACTCCATCAGCACGTACAATGAAAATACTTCTAATCTAAAGACCTTAAAAACTAAAGTATTGCATGGGAGGTAAAACATAATTAAGAAAAAAATGGTGTGTAGGTACAAATACCAGTGAGAAGATCCTGATCAGGTCACTATGTACCAAGTGCTTAATCAAGTGTGAGGGCTTTCCTATAAGCTGAGAGCAATAAAGTTTCATCCTGGTCAGTCTGCAAACTGTTCCGTGCACTTCGGCAGCTGAAGCTGAACTATGTGAAGGCAAGATGAACATCTATGTCTTACCTTCTATATGAACAGCTATTTTTGGAAGCTAATTACCCCTGTTTAGGGAGTCGGGTTAATATATATTTGTGGGACACAGGATTAGAAAGCAGAAGGCCTCAGCTTGTTGGAAATCAATTTTAATATCCCTATGGCTCTGGTAGCATAAGTGTCAATATACCATATACGTGTCTTACAGAGGCTTCTCTTACAATTAAACCACTTGATGTACTGCGGGCATGACATCTGAACTGAAAGAGCTGGGGAGGAGTTCTATTTTCAGGGAAAAGGGAAGAATCAACAATACCGTTCATAAACTACTCCTAAGCATAACTGCTTATTTCTCTTACCACATGAATTCTTAGCAAATTGTAAGTATATTTTTGTGCCTGAAAGATGATCATTTGGAAGGGAGAATATTTTTGCCAGTTCAGACTTCTCTCTGCATTTTACACTTAGAGTGTTATTGCAGTGCAAAGCTTGCTGACTTCTCTTCTGAACCCTTCGAACATCAGCCCTCAAACTGAAGGGATGAATCTTTGTATTGGGATGAGGCATTTATCTTGAGGTGGACACAGAGACCTTAAAAATAAGAGAAAAAAAAAATGTACCTTCATATCTATCTTTCATGAAAAGCTCCCTCCTATTTGCCAAGCATATGGGAAGAATAAAATTACCGTGCATTATGCAAAGGACCAAAATTTGTCTTGGATTGAAGTACGTCCTGCACACAGATCAGTAGTGTGGAACACCTCCTCCGTCTCTCTTAAACCCTGAGTATGGATAAACTTCTATACCCAATAACAACCAGAAAACAAACTCTTTTATGTTATGAAGGAAGAGCACAACACTTGCAGCTCCCTCTAAGGAGAGCCCAAGGTCACTCACTGCGTAGAGGGACCTGCCTGAGTGGGGACAACACGCCCTCTGAGCAGCCTTGAGCAGAAGAGCTGGGCTACCAAGGGTGGATGTTCCTGGTGTTCTGAGTCCTTCACACCCTTTTTGTGGACAGCAGTTCTGGCTATGGAAAGGTGAGCTGCTGGGGAATGGACAGAATAATTGCATTTAATAGGTTAAGGTGGGCAGAACTGGTGTTGCTACAGCCTGAATTTGTAAGAATTTTGCGGAGGGCTGAAGAGGGAAGGCAGGGCAGTGAAGGGGGGAGGAGGAGAAGACAGTGGCTGTCTCCACGGAGCTGAGGAAGGCCAGGCTATGGAAGGTGTATGTGTTTATGGATGGGTGGAGCGTCTCCATCTATCACAGAAAACAAGCAGCATTTCATCTGAAAAGCTCGCTACTTGCTGCTGTTGAATAGGGACCATGCACTGAGATCGAGTGCTGCCACGGCTGCTGCTGGAATGGCCGGGGCCCAAGCGAGAGGAAGAAGGGAAACCCAGGTGCAGGCAGGCACAGGCTGGAAGCGGCAGGCAAGAATTCTGCCACTTCTGGGGATCATTTTATGGGGACAATGCTTCACCCTGTGTCTTCTAGGCACCGTGTTCAGTGTCCTTTCCTTCAGTCTCTGGCTTTCTCTAGAGACTGCAACATGGGTATTCGTTCTTTTTTTTTAATTTCTTCTAAACTGATCCGTGCTAGCTCCTGCTTAGAATACAGGATTTTCTGAACAAGCACATATGCCATTTTAACGCTCGCTAAATGAGGAAAAATCTTGTGTAAAACATCTTCCATTAAATACATGAAACAGAAATAATTTTGAAATAGTCTTAGCAAACAAACCAAACTAGGTAGAACTAATCTGCACAGATTAATTTTGTTCTCTAGCCCCTGTCTATGGGGCAGCAATCTCGCCATGCTTATTGATTATCAGACAAGACTACTAATCCCCTTAAGGTCATTAAGTGCACTTAATTAAAGAGCAGTTAGCAAGCTTCTCTTTACCAAGTTAATAGTGGCTGTTAAAAGTGATTTGTACATTACCAATATGGTGGCCATTAATCTAAAAGTCAATTTGTCATTTATATTTTCCCAAACAAATACATTCAGTAGGCTGCAAAGGTGGCTAGAAAGCATTCAGCATTTGTTCTTGCAGTTTGTGTAAGGGAGAATTTCTGCTTTCTTAAATTCTAAGGCTTAGGCTGTAGCAATTTCCACCTCTCTCTTCTGTAACCCACTGTCCTATTCCATCCTGAATTGGCAGGGGGAGGACGTGAGGATAAAAATCTGGGGAATATTCAGTTCTGACAAGTTTCATGAAAGGTAGACGGAGAAGCTCAAAATAATGTCTTCTCTGACAGAACGTTCGAAGATCAGTGTTACTCTCTTTGGCTTTTTGACTGGCAATTGGTGCACGAGAAGTTTCAGAGAAACTTCTCATCAAAGTCAGGGAAGGTGGCTGAAGGTATGGTCAGGGTGACTTAAAAGATATGGAAGGGGAAACCAGGGATATTGGTGAGAAGGAGGGTAGGGGAATGCAGCTCTATAGAAATCTGGATTTCATTGTTCTGTGAATATCAGAATTAATTTTTTCATTCCTCTATGCAAACATGAATACCTGTAAGTTTCAATATGATATATATTTCAAGATGAAATATATAATGAAATACATAATGTTTTCTGGTTCTTATTGCATACATAATTTGTTTTGTGAGACGGATGTGTATAGGTTGAATCTTCAATATAGATGTTGTTTCACCCCAATAAAAGCAAAAATTCTTTAGCAAAATACCACGTGTCTGTCATACACTCGGTTATACAGACTTGAGGACGTAATTTAAGACCAAAAGCAACTGTTTACAGACAATGATGAACCTCAGCTGAGCTCCTTTTAGGGTGCTGGGTAGGATGAGCCTTGCAGTGGGGATGGAGGTGTGGGGGTGGCACCACTTAGGGCAGCACAGCAGCTGCTGCTGCTGAGGGTACCCAGCCCAGCTCTGCCAGCAGCTACCTCTGACCAGCGCTTCGTGGTGCGCGTCCTTTAGGGAATCGCCAGCTGGGGAGGAAAGTGGTTGCTTTCCCTGTTTGACCTGAGTCAGTAGCTTTCCAAGAGTGGAAATTTAAGTTCAGGGGACTGGAGAAAATCTCAAGGCAGAGGAATCGCCCGTAGAGTGTTTTAGACTTGGGAAACTTGCAAGGATAAAATGTCAGTCACAGAAGTATTGTTTCAACCCATATTAAGGCTCATTTATTTGCCACCAATATTTTATTTTTCTGCTATGTCTGAGATATATATGTATATAAATCTTTTACAAAGATAGGGCCCATGTTGTAACTTTCTTTTCCCATTAAAAAATGGATTCTATACTTGTCAATGGGATAAAATTCTCATTTTGATCTCTAGACGCAAATATATCCATAAGCCAGGATAAAACATTATCTGTCCTGATCACACAGCCAGTGTCATTCTGGGATAACACCTGCATTTGAGAACTTCTTTATAATATATTATTTTTGCTTTACTAATCAAGCCTGTTTAGAAAGTTAGCAGGCACCTTGACTTACAGTGAAGGTCTGTCTTTGGCAGAAGTACTGATTTAAATCTTTTGCCCGTTCTGGTATGTCAGCAGAGCTTTCTGTGGTAATGCTGGAAACATGACTAGGGAACTGATCTTGCCTAGAAAAAAAAAAAAAGAAAAAAAACCAAAATGTCGTAAAAAATTCTGCTCTAGGTGAATAGGTTCTCCAATTCAGTTCAAGGTTTGGCTGCACAAAAAGCTAGGAAAATGAAGAGTGTAAACAAAATTAAAGAGGAGAGAAAACTGTGGTGGAAGGGAGGAACTGTGATTTCTTTCATGTTGGTACTATTGCTGAGGAATGTATATGGGACTGTTGAGGCAAAGTGGAACAAAGTGTGTGAAGTAGTGCAGTGTCCACCTGGGAACAGAAACTTGTGACCTGTGTTTAATACAATCTTAAGAGCACACTTAGCATTATTTTTTTTTAATTCTTAAGGTCAAGCCCATTAGAAAACTAGATACTAACTGTTGTTTGTGTATAACAAAAGAAAGAGAATACCTTTTAGTTATGAGGGTTTGTCAGGTTTTAACAAAAGACAAAGTTAACTCTACATGATGAAGGGCCAAACCAGCAGCTCTCCTGAAAAATACTTTAGTTCCTACTAGGGTGCCAAGGAGAGGTTTTTCACAGCAATGAGCAGGGGCAGCAACAGGCTTGGGGCTCAGCTGGAGCACCTGTGCAGTCATCTTAATTTTGAAAATGTATATACTGTTAAATGGCAGAGCTCCCTCCCCCCAAATACATTTAATTTGGAAATTTGCAAGCAGCTTATCTGCTAACAATCTTTTAATATTCTATTTATTTATTTAATATTGTTGCTTGGGCTGCTCATATAATCAGATAAAGGTCATTAAACCAAATTTATGATTAAATAGGATAAAACTATTTATTCTCTTTACTCAGCCTATTAATGTTATAGCTTATGCTGACTACATGTCGATATATCAAATGAAGTTACATTTTTCAAATATCATAATTATATGAAAAAGCTATATTATCTCATTGCTGAGGATTACTTTCCACTACCTTCTCTGCCATAATGTCTGCACATACTGGCCTTCAGATTTCCTCATGCCGCAAGCTGCTAACTGCAGACATTTCTCTAAGTCTCCCATCTGGTAGCTGCGTTAACCTCCACGTAGTTTTACTTCGTTATTTTATTCCTTTAAGTTATTGTTAAGGATTTAACAGACTGTTTCACACGTAAGCCAGGCTTTGTGTTTTCAGGTTGGCTTGCAAACCTCATTATTGAGTGTTTTCTCCTTCAATAGCAGTGGCCTTCCGGTATCTGAAGGGGGCCTCAAGAAAGCTGGGGAGGGACTTTTTACAAAGGCATGTAGCGATAGGACGAGGGGTAATGACTTCAAACTGGAAGAGGGTAGATTTAGTTTAGATATTAGGAAGAAATTTTTCACTCTGACACTGGAACGGGTTGCCCAGGGAAGTTGTGGATGCCCCATCCCTGGAGGTGTTCAAGGCCAGGCTGGATGGGGCTTCGAGCAGCCTGGTCTAGTGGAAGGTGCCCCTGCCCACGGCAGGGGGGTTGGGACTAGATGATATTTAAGGTCCCTTCCAACCTAAATCATTCTAGAATTCTATAAATTGTTTGTACTATGAGGCTGTCACAGTGTAAAGCAACTGCCTCATGATTCTGAGACACATTAATGGAAGAGTATTCTTCCAAAGACATAGTCACCAAAATGTAATTGACTCGATCACCTATCTCAAAGGTATAGACTCTTGCAAGCTTTCTGTTTTGTGAGAAACAGACCTTAAGCTGTGTATTTTCTATGCCAAGCTGGAAGAGGCCACCCTAAGCACAGTGCATCTTGTGCCTCCTTTTGTTTTAAAAGCTCTGTGGTATTTGAGGGTTTTCAAAAGCAAAGTTGCTGTAGTTTGACCTGTTACTCTTTTTGCTAACCTTTTTTCTCCTTTTAATTGTCTGTGACCTTGTCTTCAGAGAGGTTTAATTAGAAGCTCATAATGGCTGCAGTCAATTTGATGGGTTTTGTTGTAAATGCAGACTGCAAAGGGAAAGCTGAGTTCCTCAGACAGCCCCTATTGTTGCAGATAGCTGCCCGGCTAACTCCAGTTTTGAAAATGCCTGACACAGACCTGAACCTATCCATGTGTGCTGGAGTCCTAGGTCTAGAAAAGAATTGATGACGTGACCAGTCCGTGTGCATATGGCATCCTCCTAGTGCGGGTGCTGAGACTGAGTCTCCGTACGGGAGACTGGTGAGAACACAGCAGCAGAGTAGGTCTGGCTCCAGAAACAAATTAAAAACGTGGCAGAAAAAATAATTTTTACCCGGAAAATATTTTGTGATAGTCTATTTTCAAAGGTTCCCAAGTAACTATAAAGCAGAAGCATAAACTAGATTTTAAAAATATTTTTTTCATGCTTTTTATGCTGAAAATTTCTAATAACTTAATTTACAGTTCTTCATAAGAATAAGTGTTTAGGTTCACCTCCAGATTGCCTGCTTTCTTGATGTTTTCCCTATAAATATTGGGCATTTTTCTCCTTATTGCTGACTCCTGTCTTCACCCTCATATTCTTACAGGTTTTTCTGAGTTTCCTGTTCTCTCAACAGCTGGCCTCAATTTCATCATCCAAAACTTCATTTCTCTAGGCAATCAGGCAAATGAATTGTCTTCATCCATGTTTAAAACAAATTCATTCTAAATTAGTCTGTGCCCCTTCAGCGTTAATTTTCCATGACTATTATAGTCATTGAGCTTTATAGCATGAACACAAGCAAATATTAAGTTTGAAGGCTTAAATGTTTTCCAGTGAATTTTAAATTGTGGGCTACATCTTCAGCTGTGATTTGAGTCAGTAGGAGTCTTCAAAGCCAGTGGATATTGTTTACGTGATGTTGTGAGAACAGTAGCCTTATATTGTCTTCATGCTAGTTGAAGAACTGGCCTCTAACTAGGCAAAATAAGTTGTTTCGAATTATGAATACTAACAATGTTTAATCCAAATTACTTAAATGACTCAACTGTGGAGCCAAAAACGTTGACTGTAGCTAAGTATCACTTCAGTATAGTCAAATTAGACATAAACGAGCTGCTTGCTATTTTGATCTGGAATAGTTGGCTGAAAACTATTTAATATTTGTTACAGTAGTAAACATTTAAATACGAAACACACTGAAGAATTTTGCAGTTGATTCAGAGAACAGGGAAATCTCATACAGCCATAAGGTTTTGGAACATTTCTTATATCTAAGATATACCTCTGGCACATTAGTATTCACATGAGGAAATCAAGATACAAATCTCAGAGTCAGTCAGGACCAGAAGCAGTGGCTTGGCTCCTCCTTTGAACTATTCTCCAAAGGAACCTAATTTAGGTGGACTAAATTAGCCCTGAGAAAAGCCTCTCTATCTGCACTCAGTACAAAAGGCATATAAACCTATTCATTGTGTATTTAAAACTCTTATTACCTTATTCTACCTGCAATTGCTTAGTTAAGGCTTATTCCACAGTCCTTAATGTTCTCCCCTCAAGAATTAGGGTACTGGTAAATGCTGTCAGGTTGCTTAACGTTTAAAGCAAGGCTCAAGTGGAAAAAGTAATGTATGAGAATACTACTTCATTCCTATGTATATATTTTTGGAATTTAATATTAGATGATGCAAATACTTCATTCCTTGTCTACTGGTTCAACTCAATCCCGTTTGATTTGATGACAACAAAGTCATTGTGTGGTGCTTGTATAAAGGTAAACGTGTCTCAGTCAAGTTATGTCAGGAAGAGAGGCAATCTAAGTATCCAAATAAAGCAATTCCCACTGAGCAGATCTACTCATCACAGAACTTGCTATTACTTCTTCCCATTGTTGCCTTTCTAAAGAGAGGAGTAAAAGGCTGAGAACCCACGGACAGAGTTATTTCTGTAGAGATCAACCCTCCACATCCAGGCTAAAGTATGTTGTCAACCCGGCCATGAATATTTTATTTCTATATTAATCTGCAATCCAGTCAAATGAGCCCTCTCCACTTGGGGAGGGGAGGCAGTTTCTGTAATAAAAAGGTAGTGTTCAGCCTGGCAGCTTCAAAAGGAAGGTCTTCAGCATCTTTGAAGTTCCCTATCACTGCTGTCCAGCCGTCATTGTGGACTAACATATCAAACAGGTTCCAGCTGATTTCAGCGATGCTCAGTGTTTTGTTTAAATTTGTAAAAATGTGTCCTACTTATCAGACTAGTAGTGTTTCGCATATGTTTTTATAGCCAGGAGTATTTGGCTTCATGGCATCACGTGAAACAAACAGCCTCAAGTCCCTGCTCCTCACGCTATTTCTGCTCTCTTTTTATGTGTTGCTGGTGGTGGTTTTAGTTCAGGCTTGCCTGATGTATCAGCAGGACACCCTCGGGAGCTTTACGTGGCAGGGAGAAGAATCCCAGTTCTTGATTATAAGAGATTGACACATTGGTCACGGATGCTGAAGACTAGCAGGCACTTTCCACACAAAAGCCTTTATAGAAAATGCTCAAAATAAAAAGACTGGGAGTTGGGCAATGGAGCAGAGGGAAGACAAGATGCTGTATCTTGTCAGCTTCCTTTTTCTTCTATTTGCCTACAAGGAGATTTCACCTCATTCAAGTAGGAAAGAATACTGGCAATGGGAAATGTTTCTCTTCAGAGGCAAAGGGAAGACAGGCCAAGCCTGGTACTGGATGAAGGAAGATGTGTATGATAATGCATGTATTATGGGGAATGAACGCTTCACCCCAATTCAGTTTTAGTTACCCTTTCCTTAAACAGATGCCCAGGAAAGAGTATGAATCAGCTTTATAGAAGCAGGCTCCACTACAGCATTGTAGAGCAGGAATAAATTTCAAATTGCAGATTTATGTTTTCTCCCTCTTCTTGTTAATTTCTGGACTTATTTGTGATTAGCTTTTTTTCCTGGAAGTAAAGCCTTTGAAGACTGTCCGTGGTATTTTTATTGCTTTAATTGTCCTACAAATTGAGTATGATCTTTACATAAGGTAAAGTATCACAAAAACTTCTTGGAAGCAAGGAAGATGAGAACAATTCCTAAAATTGCATTTAAAATATCCTAAGAGGAACGAACCCAGTCTCCTTTAAGTCAGCACATGGTAGTTTGAAAGAATCCTACATTTTGACCAGGAAAAAAGCTGGAACTTTTGTCAGCAGCTGACTGCGGGCTTCCTCATCTGGTCAGTTATGCTGTCAGGGGCTTAGTCACGCTAATTTGAGAATCTGCCAAAAGAGAAAGAATACAACTCCCAGACTGCACACATAATCTTACTTTGACACAGAACATTTCAGTTCAGCAGTTGAAATGAGAGAACAAAACAGAAACAAAAGTTAAGCTGGGTAACCTGAGCTGTCTTGTTTTGAGTCACACTGGAGGTCCTGGGTCAATACCCTGGGCTACCTCCAAAGACCTTGAAGGCTTGAGTCAGCTTCAGGGTTCCCCAGATTCTACTTCTGTTGTACAGCCGCTCTGAGTTCAACCATATCTTCCTGGATCATGACTTCCAAATTAAAATTTCTTTAGAGCTGCTACAGATATTCATATCAAATTTATGTCCCCCAGCCCTTCTGAATAACTTTTGTTGCAGATTTCAATCAGGTTATTCATATAAGGCTGAAAGATGGGACACACTTCTGTAATACTGAATTGTGAAGAACAAAACCGTTTCAGTCTCAAATTTCATTTTTTGGATATCCAGGCAAAGAATACCTTATTGCATAAAATAAACTGAGAAAGATGGATCTTAACTATGAACTTTATTTTAGTATGCTACTTCATAATGGATTGATAGGATATCTCCTTCAACCTGTGCAGCAGGTTGAGGACACACTTCGTGATGGAAAAATGTGATTTCAAAGTGCACTTGCCATATCTACAAATGGGGTGGCCTTAGGTCTGTCCCACAGAGAGCAAATAACATTAGAACTGCAATCTAATGCTCCACTCATGATGATAGTGAGGTCCTAGTTTTGCTGGGCCTCAGAGAAACTGCAGTATTTACCGATATTTTCACCAATATGAGTAAATATAAATATTTTTGTATTTCTAAAACATTCTTGTCCTTTGCATTCACTAAAAAAAGAGGAAAAAATAACTTAAGGTTTCTTTATGCCTTGATTTTAGGTAAAACCAAGTTAGAAATTGTACAAAGAATTCAACTGGTACAAGGGGCTTAAAAGCCAGCAACAAATTTTGATGGCTTTAGAAACTTTTAAAGCATTTTCCTTAAATAGACAGGGATTTTGGTTGCAAGAATGATCGTGGAAAGTCATGTCTGTTTTCAAATCACTTAGGTTTCTCCTTTTTATTTAAAGAGAAAATTTTCCCAGCAAAATAGCAATGATGTGGTCTAGATGATGCACTCTCTGGCCACAAATAATGAACTGTCAAAGGTAGAAGAACCACAAACCTGTTATCTCTTCTTCTGAACCCTGATGCTATTACTAGCTCTCCTGAAAAGTTAATAAGCCTCAACAGAAGATCAAAGTTCAGTCCTCCCAGGAAGGCTGGCAAGATCAGAGCTACAGCTGTGATGGATCTTTGTGAACAAGCTTATAAGCTGAAACGTATCCGAAAAAGTTTCCAGAATATCAAATTCTATTTTTCGAACAATCTGTTATTTCTAACTGAAACTAGTCATTTGTAACTAATAACCAATGTATTTCTAGGATGGACTACTGAAGTCAGTAGGTTTTGCTTTCTTCTAAATACAGTGCCTTATGCATGAAACCTTCAAACACTTGGTAATTTTTCCAGCTGTATGAACACTAGATTGCTATGGAGATAACTGGATAAATTTCAAAAGTAAAAATGATTTTAAAACTGAAAATCATTTCAACTGTTGAAAATTTCTGGAGTAGACAACAGAATTGTCAAAAGGCTGAATGTACAGTGAAATGCTTAGAATGCAAACCATGAAGGATACATCTGTCATATTTATATGAGTTAATTTTTAGTAAGTTTTTAAAAAGCTTAAAGTGAATGTTTCTGGGTTCTTTTTTTTTGGTAGACAACTACTTCTTGAATAATTTGTAAAGATTAACTGAAAAATAATTTAATTCTTCTAGAAATTAGTTTCAACAAAAGCTGTGTGCATTTGAAGAGCTTCTGGAACCTCTTTTGGTGACTAGGAAGCAAATGACACCTTTTAAATATCCAAATAAGATGATTCATTAATAGTCATCTTGCCTCTGAAAACTGAACTGTAATGTGAGGCCACTTTCTCATGTATACTCAGTTATACTCATGTTATGCTGATATAATGCTGGTATCTTTAGTGTTACTTTGTGAAATGTATATAATAAATTAACATCAAGTGTGTGGAAGATGATGGTAATTACTTCTCTTTACCCAAAATATCCAAATGCTGACAGGCATAAATATAGACGTTTGTGTGATTTTTGTCAAGGTGTCCTTGAATGAGAGGATTTAAACCTCGACACTGTTGCTTGGGCCCAAGCCAAGTCATGTGTCCTCATTGGTCTTGAGGCTTTTCCTGGGAATGCAGCTGTCACTCTCCTTTGCAGTGAATCCTGATGGGATGAGACTTCTCTGTCCAGTCCCTGTCCAAGACTATGGATGTGTAGCTGAGGCTATAGGAACCCCTAGCTATTTAGCATCTCTCACTTGAGCTCAATGTTTTTCATTGCTCTGAGACCAACTCTGCAAGAAAAATCTCTGAGATTTATAAAATATGTATTAAGCAAATGAGCTTGATTAAAAATATATACATATATCATATTTAATATAAATTATGTGCAAAGTGCAAGGGGATCATTGCCTGCTATTTAAACTACCTATATCTGCATAGGCTGCCTTGTTTTAGCAATGTTAATAAAGCTAAAGCAGTGCATTTTCCAGTCTTCACCTATAACAGTATAAGCATGTTGACGCACACACAGTTTATTTCTCTTCCCTTAGGGAAACTGGGATATTAGGATTTACCTTTCCTCAGAGATTTCAAAGAGGAGTCAATTGGTCTTTGGCTGTATCAAATTGTTTGCATTTCTTGCATACTCCTGATAAAAATTGCACTGACACTTGTGCATATTCATTAGGATGGTCATGAAAATGCAATGATAATGGCATTAAGTAGTTCTGCCTCTCACAAAACAAATGGAACGCATTTTCCTATGCTTTTGTCTTTTTAGTGATGTCCTATTTCTCTTACACACACACACTCTGTCCCTCTTCCTGTTTTCTGATGTATCTGTTAAGATCATGGGCATCATGTGCTGTGCCTTGTCAAGGAGATATCTGTAATTACAGGTGGGCTGAGTACAGCCAAGGAGAATGTATCATGACTGAGTTCTGCCTCCTTTTCCACCAGTGGTATAACTAATTTAGATATCCCTCTTTGACTTAGCTAGTAGTTTTTGAGTGCTGTTGTAGACACTTAAAATTCTCTGGGACCTCTTCCCCTCTAAAACTCCTGAGAAGGAGAAAGACACTAGGAAGAACAATGTCCTAGCAAGTCGTGCCTCAGTCTACATAACTGGTTCAAAAACTGTTACTAGTTCTGGCCTTGGAAGGAGACTTTAAGGATCAAATAAATACCCAACTTGGGATACGTTTCCTCCAAGCAGATTGAGACCATTTAAAAGCTTGCGGTGTTTAGCACGGGTGATCCTGTTCTTGCCAATACCCTTGTACCCAATTCTGGCACCACTCTGACTCCTTGGTGAGTGGATTCAATCCGCTAAATCCTCTGGGCGGAGTGGGACTGCCCATTTGGGCAGCAGTCAGCTGCTAGATTGGTTCTGCCGCAACCTCTAGCAGCACCCTTTCCCTCTGATTGTCCTGACACACTTCCTATGCTGTGTCCTTATCTCCCACTGGACTTGCTTATCATGCTTTCTCAACTGCATTTATCACCAAACTAGAAGGAGGTTAAATCAACCTTTCCTCAAAGAGCTACTCCACTGGGAGTTTTGTGGAGAAAAACAAAAGGACTTTTTCCTTTACAGGCTCCTCTGCTGTCGCCCGGCGCTTTGAAGGACTTTCTCCTTTCGAGCATCTTCTCCAGGAGAGATGCAAATCCATGATTCCTTGCTGTGACTATCAGATTGTATTTTCATGTTATTGATCCTATTTCTATTTTAGCTGATCCTATAGGAAGGATTTATAAAGATGCAGGGTCCAACTATCAATTTTCTTTTGCCACAGGATATTAATTATTGACTGCCCTCTAGCACATCACGGGACCAGCCTGTTGAAGCATTCGTCCATCATATGAAAATTTCAATTTTTCAGCTTTTAATAGTAGATCTTTTTGTTAGTAACTGAAAATAGATTTACTGCTAAATTAAGCACTTTCTTCAACTTCAGATAAAGGGTTCATTTTGACATTTGACAGTTAAACTCACGAATTTTACTGCATTTGATAATTCTTTGGTATTTTGTTCCTTCCTGAGCATCTCATAGCCCTTTGCTAAAGTGACTATCAATCTTCTCGATTTGTAGATAAGGAAACTAAGACACAGACACGCACAGTTACTCATTTCTGAGCTCTGATTAGAATTTGGATTTTCTAACTGTTCTGTTTCCTCTTCAGGTAGCCTCCCTTAATCTAGCATCTGAATTTTATTACAAGAAGGATGTGCATTTATTTTAACTAGCCTACACTTATCCTACAAATCTAGAAAAGTACAAAATCCTACAGTATATGCTAATGCTCCTCAGAATTTACAGTTTAGAATAAGGTACACAAAATTACTTTATGCAAAAATGTGTATGCAGTTACAGCAGATATAATACTTGTTGAAGATAACTGGGAATAATGAACATCTCAAAGTTAGGATGATGAATAATCACTCAGTGGCTCTAGGGAGATGGCTGTCTCTTTAAATGCAACACACTTTTTAAATTATTCTTGAAGAAAAGTGGTGCCAGGAGCAGAGGAATCACTACTTTAAAGTAAAGCATGTGGCTTCTACGGGCACTGCATGCATTTGAAAGATGGCACATAATATAACGACGGAACTTTGGGGCAAAACAGTACTGATGGTAAAGTTCTTGCTCTATATCAGTCTGAAGTGGAGAGAGGACCTGAAGTCAACTGCATTTTGCTCCTGAAGCAGCTGTGTCCTATCAGGGCTGGAGGACTAAATTGGTTCTGGTTGCTGGAAATTAGTTGAAGAGATAACTGTTACTTGAGAAGGCAATACTGCATTGCGCTGGCACAGGTGAGCTGTAAAGGTGTGGGAGGAAGGGAAGAAAACAGGCCTACACCCAACTTGGTTGCTTCTTAGTTCCTCGTAGAGGGCAGCAGATGGGGAGAAAGCAGCAGCTCCTCCCCTATGTCTTGCTGCTCATGTAGGATCTTGGTGGTGCAGCGGGAAGGGTTTAATTGCTCCTCCTGGCATGGGGAGGCCTTGAATGTGTCCTCTACAGGAAAGAACGGCAGGGTGACTCTGCTTTGGAGACGATGGCTGGGCAGTGACTGGCTTGAGAGCAGCCCTGAAGAAAAGGACTTGGGGGTGCTGGTAGACGAGAGGCTTAACATGAGCCGTCAGTGTGCACTAGCAGCCCAGAAAGCCAATCGTATCCTGGGCTGCATCAGGAGAAGCGTGGCCAGCAGGTCGAGGGAGGTGATTCTCCCCCTCTACTCCACTCTCGTGAGACCCCACCTGGAGTACTGCGTCCAATTCTGGAGCCCCTACTACAAGAGAGATATGGATGTGCTGGAATGTGTCCAGAGAAGGGCCAGGAGGATGATCAGAGGGCTGGAGCATGATAAAGATAGGCGAAGTATTTTGAGAACCGTGAAATAGGAATTTTCAGGGAAAAAAAAGCAAAGTTGAACATTTACAGGAGGAAATTATTATGCTCACGTTGTATGGTGCAATCCTCAATCAAATACCCGGTTCACCTGTCTTCAGAAAATTCCTAATAATATGAAATTTGGACAAATCCTGATGTAGCTTTCCAGTTTGTCTACATGTATATGCCAAATCAGGATTGTCCTTTTTCTGTAATGTCTCAAGTGCAAGTCTCCTCACAGAATTTCTGCTGGTTGGTTGCTGACTGCTTCTCCTGGCATGGGAGGAAGCAGCCCCCTCCTCTGTTGTTACCTGAAGACAGTGCTGAAGACACACGGACTGTAACTGAACCCAAACAGAGAACAGGAGGCAGCTGCAGAGCTGGAAGATTGTCCTTTGGGATGGAATGAAAAGTTGGAAGAAGATGCGGAATCATGTTTTGCTGAAAGAAGACTTGGGGAAAGGAAAGTGCGATCAGCATGAATGCTCAAGGTTGAGTAGGATGCTTGTTGCTTAACGATGATAAAGCAGAAGAGGATGGAAGGGGTTGCCTGGTAAAGCAGCTATGGATTAAGCAGCCATGAAATAGGGGATTAAAGGAGCAGGTCTAAATGAAAATGAAGAATAGGGACAGGCACTTAGCTAAGAGTCTGAAGAAGGTGTTGATAATCAGCAGATGAAAACAGAGAATTGATTAATGAAATACAGATAATGTACTGAAAGAGTTGGGGGCCAGAGGATGGATTAGAGGCTGGTTTTTCGAGAATGGTCTAATAAAGAAAAAGAGAATCTGTTATTTGGACGTGTCTTGCGCTGGGAATTGGCAGTAAAACATATGATGGATTGGGGTAGGCGAAGGTGTGGAGGAAACAACAGATGCTGTAGGGAGTGAAAAGGTTAGAGCCCTGTATAGGATGGCCTGCTTGGACAGGCCATTACAACAGCCTACCATGGCCACGCAAAAGAAAAATCTGTGTAAAGAAGTCCTTGCAGAGGTTTTCTTTCACTGGATTTACCATGTGGAGATGTACAGTCTAGCTCAGTATTTTCAAGTGAAAGAAGCCTGTAGAACTTGTTGCTTAAAAGTCTCTTCATTTCTGCCTTTCTAGTAACAAAGAAAGTTTTTGGTGCTAAAATAAGTGATGTGATGTACTGTACTTCTAAAGCTGTTAAAAGGCTCTTAACAGCTCTATATAATACTTGCCGCCTCCTCCTGTGCTTTCAGAAAATTTTACTCTAATATTTATTTCACTGGCTTATACAGAATTTCCTCCCCTCTAAAACATAAGTTGTTAATTATTCCTGGGTTGTCATGATCAACTCCCCTCCAGCTATTAAAATGTACTTGCATTGTAGTTTTATTATTACCTGCAAAATATTGGAAAAAATAATTTTGCTAGACAGTTAAATTTGAAATAAATATTGACTTGGCTATGCAAATGGATCTTTTATGATAATTTCCTGCAAATATTCAAATGGCGTAGTTTTACGAGAAAAAGCACTCATAAAAACAAGTCTTTATGAATATTCACTGAAAGCGAATTTTGAATTGTACACTTGAGCCTAATCCTTGAAAGTCATGCTGCGTGGCGTAGTTGACATAAGTCACTTCACGCAATAGCAAAAATAGTAGCATGCCACTAGTCAACACCGCCCAAATACAAGCTAATATTGGTATAAGGTGTTTGCAAAACGTGATACAAATGAAAACTTTCAATACATTGCAAAATTCTTAATTTTTTCATAACTTTTTATGAACAGAAGACAAGGAAAAATGAGGAACAAATTAGTTGTCAAGACTTTCCTCACCACTAAATAAAATATTATTTAAAAGCAATTGTGACAGTGCAGAACACTGATGGTGTTTCGGGGAGAGAAATTATGAATTCTCTCTGAAATTCTACCTCAATAGTTCCAGGATTTATGATTCTAAGGAATTATTTTAAGTCTTAAATTGGTATTGCGCTGTGTAAGTATAAAACACACACATGTAATCGTATGCTGTTTGTGCAGATTAGTTTTGTATTATTGGAGTTTTGAGTAAGTGTACTGCTGCGTTCCCTGTCCCCCTTCATCCTTTATTGTCTCCTACCAGATTATCATTGTTACAAAGTCGAGCACATTGAAGTTTGGAAATGGTAGTGTTACGTTTGCCCTGTATGCAAATTCAATTAGTCCCTGTGGTTTTACCATCTCCAACAAGATGCTCCACTGAACTCCACTGAGCATGTGCAAATTGGTATTTTTGAGGGCTTATAACTTGATTATAGAAAGATGTCTTCTCATATCAAACCCCTGCTTCAGAGCATATACATTTCAGACATGTAGTCTTCAAAATTCTCCAGTTAAGGCCCAGACTGATGTATTACAAACTAGGCTTTATGGTTTCTTTCCCTGCTCCAACCTTCTAGAGCAGTAAGTGGGTCCTGAGACTCTGCTAACCATGGGTTAAGAAAACAGCTAGTATGGAAAGCTTTTTGGATGATGCTGTCTGCTATGGATAAGGTGTTGAATCATTAGGATCAGGCTCCCGGTTATGTCACAACTTTCTGATGCAGGTCAGATTCTCCAATGGCATCCGTGTGGCTATTGAAAGGCTTTCTTTTCTGATGAGATGAACAGTTGTAACTAAAAGCTTAAAGCATTAGGTCATTTTCCTTGCGCTGCAACTCTAATTCCGTTAAAAAGGCATAAGGAATTCTTCACGAGAATTCATTGCGTAATACTAGCACACTTTCTTGCCTGGTAGGATACCCTGGTTTTTTTATGTGTGTATTAGAGAGCCTTCAAAACACTTGTGTGAACAGGATCCATAACACTTCCTGCAAAATCACTGTAGGTTTTTCATTTGTGGTACAGCTTATGTTGCATGCATCCTGGCTGCAGAGGCCTTTGGATGCTTTCCTCATCTATTCAGTCTCCTGCAGGTAGTTTATTTGTTATACTCCTGATGAACAATGGTGTCATTGAGAAAAATACAGTGATCGTTGACCTGGGTAATTGTGCTGTTGGCCTGCAATGTGTTTTTGCAAGGTTTGTACTATTGCCTTGTGTATTTGGACGAGATATGTAAAGGGAAAAATTGTGATTTCTGCTGGGCTGGTTATCTTCGGGGACAGAGGGTGTAACATGAGTGAGGGTCATTTTCCTAAACTGAGCACTATGAAAGATGCTATGGTGCACTTGAGAGGTGGTTAGGCTGTCAATTATTTGCAGAATATAACAGAAATTGCATTTTGTGGTGAATGTGCCCTGAATTTCCTTTCGGATACCTGTTAGACCCACAAGGATTCTCGAAGCAGGCCTTGCTGGTTGCTAGAAAGAGGTGGGACAGAGCAAAATCTGGGGTTTTTTTAAATATTTCAGGAATTCCAAGAAATATACACAAGTCACAGTGGCCACTTAGTAAGTTCCACTTTTGTTAGGTGCATGCTCCATGACTCATTGCTGTTCCCATCTTGTTTGATGTCCTGAGACGGTAGCTAATGTCTGGGATTTTATTACTGTGTTGTTTTCTGTCTGTTCTCTCTCCATCGTGTTCTGTAAGACCCAATTTGTTCTTGATGTGCAAATGCTCTTGCTGTCATACTGTTGATGGTACTGTGGTAGCCCGTGGTCTAATCGTATTTATCGAGAAAAGCTTTATGTGCTGTGGTGTTGCACCATGCCTCAGACCAGTGTTTTCCTCCCATCCCTTCCGTGGTGAACAAAGTTCTTTACATTTACATTTGAATACTTTCGGGAAGGTAATTTTGACAAGAGTGCCATGAGGTTTTGTGACTACTGGAACATGAAAACGCTGCAAAGTGACTGATAACACTTTAGCAGGAATTACTATTTATCTTTTGTGACATTAGGAAAGAGATCTGTATTAAAGCAGAGATGTTCCAGGAACGGTCGAGGAGCATGTTTGATGCAGGATGGAAGGGCTTGTTAAAATGCATTAAGAGTTATGACAGAAGCTGATTTCTTAGCCATTGTATACGTTGCCAAAGAATTTTGTCAATATGTAGCTAGTAAAAGTCCAAACATGCTAAGGTGACAAGTTACTGGAGGCTATTTCAACAAAATCGTCAGGAAAGATACCAGCCAGGCTGCAGCTCGTGCAACTTCCATAATAAAGATGAAATTTATAGATGCTTTATATAGCCTCAGGGGATGTATTAATTGGCGCTTCTCTGTCCAGAAATACATATAAACAACCTATTGTAGCTCATGCTCAGCTCACTGATGACAACTTTGCAGCTTGTGTTTGTTTTACATAGTCAGACCAAAGAGGGAAATGAGGTACATGTCAAAAAAACAGCTGAAGCTCCTGACAATGTTTCTTCTTTGGTCTCCCCTCGGCCCCTTGCTGTGGAAAGCGTAGCTATGGCACTTCTCCCCTCTCGTTCGTGCTCTTCTGTCGCTCCCCTGACTTCAAAGTCCCACCCTACTTGCAGCTCGTAAAAGAAATTCATTCCTCTTTCTTTACCCATGGAGAGTCTGGCCCTAAAACTTGAGAAAATCGGACCCAGAGTTGACTAACTCGTCGCTTCTGAAGCTTCGCAAGGCAGACCTCCACAAACGCGCCCCGCGGAAGGCCTCGCACCCCTCGGAAAAGGCAACCTGACCACGGCGGGCCTGAGGAGAGCCGGGGCCGGCCCGCCGCAGGCCGCCCGCTCCGCTCCTCCCGAGGCGGCGGGCGGCTGCCTGGGGCGGCCTTAAATATTTCATACCGCGGGTCTCAGCGGCAGCGAAATGGCTTCCTGCCCTCCTCACCCCAGGAGCGCGCGTAAAACTAAGCCGCATGGGGGGGGGACGGCAGGAGGAGCCGTGCGCGCCGTGCCGCCGCTACCGCTTTAAAACGGGGCGGGCGGGGGCCGGCGGGGCCCGGGCGACGGGGGCGGGGAGGAGGCCGCGGCGTTGCCGGGCGACGGCGGGCGGCGTTGCCTTGGGGAGCCGCCGGGCGCCGCGCCGCTCTCCTCGCTCCGCTCCGCTGCCGGGCGGGGTAAATAACGGTAAATCAACTTATTTACCGGCTGCCGCCCCGCGGTTCGCCGCCGGCCCCTGCCCAGGCTGCCGGTGAGCCCCAGCGCAGGCGTGTTCGCTGTGGGAAGGACCCACACGGGACAGATGGGGAGCGTTGTTCTAATCGGCTTTGCCGGGCGCTGAAAGGAGCGGCGTGAGGTGGGCGGCGGGGAGGGAAGGCACGAAGCGGGGCCGTCAACTTGAGGGGACGGTAGATAGGTGGCCGGGGGGCTCAGGCTGCCGCTGACGGGCAGCTGGTGGGCCTTGGGGGCAGGGGGGTGTCCCTCGGCGTACCCTGACATAGTGCGGTGGGGACGGTGCCCAGCAGCTCCTAGGTATCGGCGTGACGCTGAGAGGTAAGCGCCGGAGGGTTTGTAAATGTGAGATTCGACCAACTAGCTGGAACGCCTCAGGAAAGAGGTTCGGAGGCTGAAGTGGCACGGTTTGCGAGCAGTTCCTGTGCTTGTTACCTTCGAACGTAAAGCCTGGTGTCAGCCTGGTGTGACGCGACAGATCTGGGATAAACTCGGCTCGGCTGCGAGCGTGTGTGGGCTGGAGCGGCCTAGTCCCCTTGCCCGTGCTTCGGGAGATGCCTTGGCCATAGGCGGGGAAGGTGCAGGTGGGCCTGACGGTGGAAATTTGGAAGGAGAATTCGAACCCCTAAATTCCCTAGCGGGGCATCGTATCTGGTGTAAAAGTGCCTGTTCCTCCCACAGACTGTGTCTGTTTTCTGTGGTTTGCAGATACCGGCTGCCACCCATGTGTGTTTCGCTGGCCAGAAGACATAGATGTCCCCTGCGACTGAGTTCTTGTATGAGTGTGTTGAAGATGAAATGCTACATAAACTCTTAAAGTGTACCACCTGAGGACATTGCTACCGACATGGACATCATTATTTATTTACAGATGCTTTAATCAGGAGGAGCTTTTTTGTAAACATGAATTGCTGGGCTCTTTCCTTGAGGTGTCGTTTCTTGTTTCATGCTATTGAAACATTAATCTTAACTTATTATGACTGCTTTGTGTTGGTCAGCTCTCAGGGACATTTCCCTAGGCTTGAAAATGTGGGAGCTTTCAAGAATGTGTCAGTCGTGCCAACTGAAGCTACTTGTGGGCTGCCAGACCGAAGTACTTTTTGTCATAGCTCAGTAGCTGTTGAAAGTATTATGTCCTGCACCCAGAGGTTTTGTGTTCAGGAATGTCCATACAGGTCATCGCCTTCTTCCTACAAACTGCTTCTTTCAGAAGGCCTCGGTACCTGTATCACAGAGGACAAAAGGGACTTGCATCCAGGGTCCTTCAGCAACGCTTCCAGTTTTATTTTTCATAATCACAGGGATTGCTTTTCTACTCCCCGCTCCCTGAGGCTTGCAGCTTCATTTACGTTAACTGTATGGTTGAAACCTGAGCAAGAAGGTGTAATGTAAGTAGTATTGAAGGTGTTTACTTTCCTGGTGCTCTTAAAAAAATTGATCATTGTAGTCATGGTCTTTATTAGCAAGCTATTTAAAATTTTAAAAAGGCACAGTGAGAAACTGTGGCGTTTTAAAGACGTATTTAGGTTGGTGTCTTTGCAAATGTCAAGACAAGTAGGTTCAGTTTCAGTGGTGTTGACTCAGAGGATAGTTCAATTGCTTTCAGTGGGAACTATTTATACATAATGTGTGTGTCTTTTCTTAAAAATCTGAATTTTTATTTCTAATTCATATTCCTTCTTCTAAAAGCTGCTAGAAAAAAAATATCTTGTCAGGGGTTTGTGCTGTTGCTGCTTTCATGGTGGAAAAAAATTATCTAAAATTTTATGAATCCCCCACCACAAGTTTAGTCCTTAAGAACAAACAAGGAAAACACCCAGATCTTCCCAAAGTAATGCTTCAGAGCTGTAGAAGGTTGGTCATAGTTTTTCCGGAAGATCTGGGGCATGTTGAGTGAACAAGAGATCGCGTTGCTACTTTAACAAAAGATTCCACTATTCAAACTGCTAGTGAAGTGTTGCTAGTTGTTCACAAAATAGACGTGGCTGAGCATGCTCCCTCTCTTATTTGCTACATGTCACATTTTTAGCAAATATTGCCATTATAAGTGTCCCTTCAGCTTGACTGGGCCCTCGCTATAATGAAAAACTTGCTTTTTGAAAAAATGCATCACAAATCCTGCGAAAAAAGTTCCCTTCATCCGTCACCGAATGCAGAGATTGTGCAGGTCCTCTTTAAAGTGAGGCACACAAAAAGTATACTACGTTCCTACAGAGTATATGTCGCAAATGTTTTTGTACTTGTACTCATCGCTTATTCTTAGAATGAAAATAATGATCTGTTGTAGCATTCTTGATACTTATTTTGCATGCTGCTGTGAAATAGCAAGTTGTCTAGAGGTGTGAAAATCATCAGAAACAATAGAAATGTCTAAAATTATAATGACATATGTAACATTATAGTATGCTTTATGCAAGGATAATTACCTTTAAAAAAATCAACCTAGCTATAGAATTTGTGGTTATGGAAGGGAAGTAAATGAGATCTGCAGAGCAAAAGTGACTTTAGTTTGGTCTTAAGTTAAACCAGCTCAGGTGAAGGTATGTGCAAAGTTGTCTCTGGAGTTTTGGCCTAGTGTCTTTTATAGCCAGCATTTTCTATAGTATGTTTGAATCTTGAATGCAAGAGACTCCATTCCTGGGGTTGTCCTATGCCATGAGTTCCTGCCCACATCCATGTGGGCGTACCAGAGTCTTCTTCAGCGGAGCACATGCCTAACTTGAAGCAGAAATGTCCTGCTAATTTCCAAGCAAGCTGTTACAGTGATGTGTTGAGTGAGATCTGTAAAACTCTCTTGTTAATGGGTTAGGCTTTTGCTTGCATGGAGCCTAAACCAATGAGATGTATGTCCTTGGTTTCAAATGATTAAGTGCTGTGCGGAAACCAGACTCTACCGATGTCTGATTATCCATGGACTAGTGTGAAACATTAGCCTCCAATTGCTACCGTGTTAATAACTACACAGTGTACATATTCCTGTTCAGTGGGTTTTATAGATCCCTTTAAAATCTAAATGTTTTCATTCAATTTTTGTAATAGATAACTTCATTCTTCTGCCTTGTGAGATTGCTGTTATCAACATGTAGAAATGACAATGCTAGAGCCCAGTCCTGAAAACTGAAGTTGGACAAAAGTTATTCCAGTGGACAGGATGATATGCTACTGTCCAGACTTCCGCCCCCCCCGCCTCCCCCCCGGCCCATGTTCACAGAAAGAGGTGTGTTAATTTTCCTTTCTTCATAAAAGGAATATAGAGCTCCAGATTTGGTGAAACAGTGATTGCATGTGAATAGCCAATGAAGCTCAACTCAGAAGGCATCCTACAAAAGAGAAATAGTTTAACAGCAAACTAAGATGTTTTTGCTTTTACTGTATTGGTTTAGTGAGTCCTTCAGGTTGGCAGAAGGAGTTTGACTTACCAGATGTCCTACATTTTACAGTCCCTGATGGGGAATTGTCCCTGTTGGATGTCATTTGTGAGACTTTTTAAACCCCATTATCACAGCAGAGGGACTTCGTGGAACTGGGACTTATTCGAACAAAGTCTTTGCACTGCCATCAAAACACTAGGAAGATGAGCCAGAACCAGCTGCTCGTTTTACCAGTAGAATAATTGAAAGTTTAACTGGGTATTTTGTTTAGTGGCAAAGTACATCTTACATGTGCCTCTTACATCAAGTACCGCAGACATGCTGTACTTTGGACATGCCATACTAATGCTTTTCTTTGTGCTGAATATTAAATGGTCTTGCTGTTAGAGAGTGCTTAGGAAAGATGCTGTATCATATCCCAGTGCCTCCTTGTAAAGACTGTGACGTTTCTCTGTTAGGTATGTGCCCGTGTAAGAGAATAGCAGGATATTTTTGCTAGAAGTTACTGTGCTGGCTGAAGTGAGAGATACTGATGGGAGGATCCCAAGTCTGAAGGCCCTTTAAAAATTGTAACATTCTGTGGGAGCAAATATATGTGGATAATCAAAGACACTGAGGATTTTCTTTATCAATTTCATACATATACCGAGTTTTCTTATGTGAATCTGGGAAAGAATATACTTTCATACAAAGAGAGAGGAAAGTCAGGTCATGTTATGGATTTATTTTAAGCCTTAATGTTCTTGTAAGATTTATGGTATAGATATTTGTAGGTATGCTTCTAAGTCACTGCATATTGGAAATCTTGAAGAAAAGCAAAAGAATAGTGAGAAAACACTGACATTTTGTACTCCAGTCTTTAAATTTACTTTCCCTTTAGGCAGTAAGCGCAATAAGTGAGCAAAGCTCTTGTCCTTGAATTTTTTCTTTCTCCATGTTCCCTCTCTTACTGCATGTTCTCATCAGTTAACATAAATGCGTTCAGTAAGCCTGTGTGTAGCCTGTAAGTAAGCCTTAGCACACAACACAGGAAACTGTATGTATGATCACCCTTCGCAATGGAATAGGATAAGAATAGAAGCTTAGCGTATATGAGTAATTACTAACGGCAGTTTATATCAATTTAGCACAAACTGGGCTAGCTGGAAGTTAGATGAGCAGAAGAAGTTGGTGGTGGGAGAGAAATGAGCTAGGGCCGTTTACATGCAAAAGGGTCAGGGGGAATGGCCTGATTGTGAAGTGGGCAATAGAGATGTATTTTTTTAACTTTATTTATCTAAAGGACTAAAATCATATCCTATTACTTTATATCCATTCAGATATTTTACAGCAGGAATTGGACTGAAAGGGGAAGTTTCCTTAAGATACCATATATCCGATTTTTGAACTCGTGTAGATGTTCCCATTTGCAAGTGCTCCAGTTAATGTGTGGGGATCAACCGTGTAGCTGTGTTAGATTCTCTAGAATATTTTTCTTTTTGATAGCTGACCAAGCAGACTGGTATTGTTTGCTTTTTCTCCAGCCCCAACACAGAGAATTATATACTCAGGAATGTGGGACTGCAGGTTATTAGAAGTTGGAAACTTCATAAAGAACAGTGGTTTCTCTCTGTAATCGTGTCTGGAATGGAAAATTGTGCTCAGAGTCAGAAGTAATGCTTATGCCTATTTCACCTATATTAGCACTAGTTTGGGGTTTTTTCTTTTTTCTTTTTTTTTTTTTTTTGCATGTCCGTCCTCTGTTTTCTACCTCTTGATTTTTTCTCCTTCGGTAGTGAGTCACAATTCACATTTGTTCTTTCCAGTTTTCAAAGTGATGTACATCAAGGTCACTTCCTTTCTTAAAGTCATGGTACCTTTGGGGATAAAAACAATGTGAGGATGTTTGTTTTAGATAACTAAAATAAACAAAAAACTGGATTATCCAATTATTGTTTATCCAGGAACTCAGTAAATCCAGTTCCTAAATATTTTGCTACTTAGCTGAGCCTTCCCTCACATTTATTATCTAGCAAAACTAGCATGTTTACAAGCAAACAAAATATTGAAAAGACCAGTCAACAATATATTAAGAAGTGTGTTTTTAGTAAGTTGTGTTTAGTAAGGTTTGGAAAACAGAAGTCTGCATTTTGCAAGTTGTTTTATTCCAGCAGGATAAAATGGTAACAGTTAAAATGAATTAATCTTTCTCTTGGATTTAAAGGTGAATTAGTGAATAATAGCAGTATCAAAGAACAGCCTTTTTGATACTTTTCTTTTATTAAATGCATAGTAGGTGAAGATGCTTATTGGTAGATAAGGTGCATTGTTTTTTTTTTTTCTGAAGTGCGTCTAAGTAAATCCTGGTCTCATACAAATTTTATATGCTTCTCTCTCGTGACTTAGTGCACTAATTTAGTCTGGTGTAACTGTTAAAATATTTGGCTTTTCACGGGTCAGTAAACAGGGGACTGGATTTCTCAAGCAGCTGAAATGGGAGTGCAGAACTTTATAATTTTTGTCATGCTGATGATTACCTTAATAAAATACATAGCTGTTTCACAAGCATATATAGCCTATGCTTTCCCAGGACCCTTGACATCATGGTGATTGGATTGGCAAAAATATTTCAGCAGCTAGATATGCAACATGGCTTGCTATGGATGGTATTCTTTGTACCTTGTATGTCTGTGTTGCATTTGATACTGAGGTGAAATCTTTGCAAGGGGGGAAAAAACCCTAACAAGTGGCTGGATAGCCTTCTTGCCTTGCTCTGGTTCTCTTAGGTTAAAGAAAGGCTGCGTCAAAGGGAGAGCGTAGGGGAAGCTGGTGGCGTTGCTACCTCACCTGGACAGATTTGGTGGAAAGATGGAAGAGTAATTTCCAGAACATGTTGTTCATACTGTTTTTTGTGGTTATATTACATTTGTCTTGTTAGACTAAGAAAAGAGTAAGTGCCTCCACGGGATATACTATGTTGCACAGCTTTGTACAAAAAGTGCAATGGAAACTGGCAAAGTGCTGGTGAGCTGCTGTGGTTTCTGTCATGGAACCCTGAAGACATGAGGCAAAGTGGACCACTCTTCCACTCCCAAGTGAACTGGGGTTGCACGCACTAAATTAAAAAAATAATAATAATCTCACAGAATAAGACAGAAAATATCTTTGTTAAAGTTCTTTTACACTTAGTACATCCTGTGACTTTCACTGTCACTGAGCATCTTCTCAAGGGCTGTATTTTTAACGTTTATTTTAATGCATTCTGGTTAGCATCACTTTACAGGATAGCACCTTGGCAAGAATGTGTATATGTGTGTGCTTCTGACCTTATGTTGTTTTTCTTGGTTATTTCCAAAGGTGTGTGATAGAAAAGGCTATTGATGGGCAGACTGTGTTCAAACTCACAATCTCTGAGAAAGAGACCATGTTTTATTATCGCACAGTAAATGGTTTGCAGCCGCCAATAAAAGTAATGACACTGGGGAGAATTCTTGTGAAGAAATGGATTCATCTTAGCGTGCAGGTGAGTAAAATAAAAACCATTTAATATTTGTTGAAATACAACATTTGTGTGAGAATAGTATAACTGTATAAAAGGGTAAACTGGGGGATGTAAATGATAGCTCTTGAGTCTTCTAGGTAAGTATCTTAATTTGGGAGCTTATTTTGAGGAGATTGCTAGTTTTGCACTGGAAAGAGATGCTGTGCCCATTCTGAACAACCAAGACTGAAAATTCTCACCCTTAAGAACACAAGTATTTGACATGAAGAAAAGCTACTTATTTCCAATGTTATCAATAAGTCTCAGGTCTCCAAGATTATTTCCTAAAAAAGAGAATCTCATCCTCATCTATACATGCTAATATACTTATCTTAAAAACTTCTTACAGTGCACATAAGTAAATGTGTATGAGTGTTTGGAGGTTCAATCAAGCTAGTAAGTTACAGAGTTATTACCTCTTATTTTAAAAATATGATTCAGAATTGTTAAGACACAATCTTTGTGTTCTAAAAGTCTTTTGTTGACATAACTTTTTAATAAGTGTACAAATATCCACTGAGGATAAAGCAAAATTGAGTTTGTTAAAATTTAAACTGTATGTGCAAAAATCAGTAAACAAACACAGAAGAAATTAAAATTCAGTTATTTGCATGTCTTGTAATTCCCAACAGACACTCTAGTAAATTCTGTTTGTAAGCCAAGTTCAACTAATAATTATAAAACGCAATTATCAGGTATTGAAATGTTTATCTTCTCCTTCCTTCATTTCCTTTATCCGTCCTATTAGATTTCATTTGGTTTAAAGCACAAGCAAGAATAGTTTTGCTGCTTTCTTGAAACTTGCTAAAAGGTATTGACTGTGATTTGGATTTTTAGTGCTGATCTTGTCACTTGTAAGAAGTATCTAAGCTGACGTCTTGATTTTTTTGCAGTTTTCTTTTTTTCCAGGATAACAGCATGGTAGTGCGAATAAGATTTTGGCTGTTGGATTAAAAGAGTGACCTTAAGGTAGAACTAATGAACTTTACACTTCAAACACTCCAAGGGTGCTATATTACTGCTGCTGCTGTCAGCCACATTTTGTTCTAGCCTCAGAAACTGCAAAAGCCTGGGATAGCAAAATGAAGAGCGAAAGGGCTGGATTTAAATACACACCTGTATCTTAAATTGTATTACAAAGAACCCTCAAGCACTCTGTAGGATCGGCCCTTTGTTTCTCTGGGGAAAGTTGTTCAAAGCATAGCAGGAGTAAAGAAGTGTAGCTTCTAGACTCTTAAAGGGACTGCAGGCTTAATATCTTTTCCAAGTCTCTGAGCTCAGGGTAGAACCTTACATTCTGTGATTCGTGGTATCGTAGGACTCAACTTTCCATTAAAGATGATAGCAGCTGTAGCATGATCCATTTAGCACTAGGTCTGGCTATGAAGTTTCAGGCAAAGTTTGTTGGTGTTTTTTTTAACATCTCTCCAAAAGCATTTTTTTCCATAAATGGAGAAATAAATGGAAAAGGAGCATGACAGAGACCATACAAAAATATGCAAAAGTAACATTCATGTGGAAGTGTCTGTGTCTTCAGACAGTAGTAGTATTTGGTGATAATAGATCTTTCTATATCATGATGATATGTACTTGAATATAGGTCTTTTCTTAAGCTGATGAAAAAGTCTTCTGAAGATAAAGCACTATGTAGACCTGAAAGTACGTATCACCTGATCTTACCACAAGTATGACTTTTGACTTCTCTGCCTAACCAGCCTTCTGGTTAGGTTATGGGTAGGTGTGGGCACTGCAGCGTGGAGGAGAGACCCTTCTGTGGACTGTAGCTGAGCTACTTGGCAGTAGAGGGGTACAGGCAGCAGAGGGGGCTGAGTCCAATCAATCGTGGTCTACCACTACTTCGAGTTTTTCCAAGTCAGTCAGACCATGTAGACTTACTTCCATGCTGTCCTGAGGCGAAACTGCCTCTAATACCTGTAAAGGATTAACAGTCTTAGCTCTGTGTCACTGTTGCAGGCATAACCTTTATTTTCTGGCAAAGACAAGCTGATAAGTGGCCAGTAAATTAGGAAAGCTTGCAGTCATCCTACAGCCATGCTGGTTTTGGAGTAGGTATGGTGTTATTAGTGTAGCTGCTGTATAACCTCCTTCTACAGAAACAAATTGTTGTTGGATGTGAAATGTCATGTATGTGGCTGTGATGTTTAGCCACAAGCTAACAGTAGATTCAGCACCTTTTTTAGGTACTTTGCAGAATTTGGAACATTGTTTGGCACTCTTATTGGGCATCTAGCCAGAGCTGGGTGACATATCCTGATGAAAAAAAAAAAAATCTTTTCAGACTTGTTTGACAACTTGCCTGATACGCATTTTGAACTAAAAGAAAATACTGGTTTTGAATGTTCTTTTATGGGTTAACTAAGTACTGTTCCTGATAAGACAGTTGAAAATGTGCAATGGATATTTTCATGCACGTAATGAAAGTTGTATATATGGAAAAAGGGTAATTATTATTTTTTTTTTAAAAAGGAGCAAATAGTAGCATTGCCATATTTGGAGTTGTAGGACCTCTGAAAAGCTTATCTGTGAATTTAAGATGGAGAAAGTTAGGACGCGATGCTGCTATACTGAACAAAATTTTACATAAAGAAATTATGTTCTCTATGCATGAAGCATAGTAGGCACAAGCTATTAGTATTCTTTTTTAAAAAAGTATGTACTTTTACAGTTTTTAGGTAATATAATTCAGATAACAGTGGTAACTGAAGATGTATGTGGTAACAGCTCCTTTTTTTTTAAACGAAAATTTTTTACTTTATGCTAGAGGTGTGGGTATCTAACCTATTGACAGTTGGTTTGGTTTCCCAAAAATTTAAGTCAGAAGCATTAAATGCTGCAATTGGTATCCCTGGCCTTCAAGATGGATGACACTTCTGGTAGATGAAGCATATTTGGTCCTTTTTTTCCCTGAGACTACAAAGCTTTTTAACAGTGGGGCTTTTCTCTTAAATTCTGTAGTGGTTTAGGTTTGTGTAGGAAACACTAGTGACAACAGTGAGTCAAAATAGTTGTGTTGTAAATTGTATTGATATAAACTTCACCAGATATTTTCCATAGCGAGCTGCAAAGTATTGTTCGAAGCCATGCATGGTATTGCATGTTTGACTGGTAGACAAGGAGGAAAAAGAGTTTTTGGCATGATGTCTTGTTGCTCAGTGACTGCAGACCAAATTATAGATACGTCTAATTTGGGGTGAGTCTGATTCAGGACAAAAGTTTTTTACTGAATGTTAGCACTTATTAATAGAATTAGCAAATAGGGGTATCTAATGGGTCCTACCCCTGAGAAAAAAGCAATATTTGTTGGTTGGCTCACAGGGATTTCATGCATCTTGTTTGTGACAGCACATGGGCAAAGGACAGGGGGCCGGGGGGGGGAGCTGGCTGGCACACCCAGTGGCTGCAACCAAAGAATTGGGGATTGAGGCACAAGGCTTTGCATGCCAAGTCGGTGACAGGAATAATAGCTAAGGGAGACTGTGGGATTCAGTTTTGCTAAGTGTTCATGGCAGATTGGTGAATTTTTATGTTTGTTTTTTAGCAGGTTGGTTGTAGTTTGTGAAAAGTGTGTGTGTGTGAGTGATGTCGGTGACCGTGAGAGAGGCCACTCTGGCAAGGAGCTAGGGTCCAAGTCCATCTCTGAACAGAGGTATGCCTAATATGAGACTGATTCCGGCTCGAGTTCTCTGAAGCCAAGCAGTCAGTAGGAGCTGGGAGCCTGCAAACAGGGGAATTGCTGCGGTTGGTAGAAAAAACTTAAATATTTGTGCATAAACTTTAGGCAGCAGACATTATGACAGATGAGTGTGAAGTACTGATTGCAGATTGAAACTGAGTTTAGAGAGAACAGAAACATGCTAGGATGGCAGATACGTTTGGAATTCAGGTATAGGAGCATATGCCTATTCAGGAATGATAAAAATGAAAGCTAAATGGTGGAATAGCACCAAATAGTAATTAAATGATAAGAGGGAAAGAAAGAAGAAAGAACAGCACAGATTGAAAATAATTTCTTTGGAATAAAATAATTCTAGGGGAAGAGAAGGCTAGTAAATGAATTCTACTGAGGTAATCTAGGAATTTAAATCCTTGGGTTTGGATTTAGATGTCTAATCCATTAGAGAGAACTACCACTAAGAACTGTGTCATTGCAGAGACTTATTCTCCAGTTTATAGGTGGGAAATTAAAGCTCTACTAACAAGAAAAGGGCCCAAACGTTTCTGTATTTTCTGCATGAAAGGTTTCTTCATCAACTAGTCGCTGAATTAGAAAGTCTGGATACCAGCTTTGTTAAGTGATGAGTACATTATTAGAGATGTGTAATTACAGATGTGTAATTACAGCGTATTCATAACTAGATTCAGATGATATAGAAGAATAAATAGCTCTTTGGTTGTGTAGGTACACTTTTGGATTTCAAAGAGAGCAAACAAGTAGGACTACTTCAATGAAACAAGATGAACTGTGGAGCCCAGAGATTGAATGGAAAAAAGGCCTGGAGGTTATTAAAAATAAAGATAATAGAGTTAAGAGGAATGCCTGGCCTTTACAAAGAAAAATTGGAACTGTAGTGCCCAGGCTTATCTTGCAGTTAGAGATGGCAGAGTCTGCAAGCACTGGCTAATCGGGAAGAAAATTCACAGAGAATGCTACATAGGAATAGAAATAAAGCTGTAAAGATGTCAAGCTGAATTAGACTTTGCAATGACTGTTAAATGGTAAAAGTTCTTGAGAATTTTTTTTTGTGTAAAAAAGGCAAGACCTGTGTACAGTGAAGGTGTGCTTGAGAGTAAGGATGACTTGAGTATGTTCTCCAAACTAAATACATACTTTCCTTCTGTTTTCAATAAGAATAATGATAATGGTCACAGAGCAAACGTAAGCTGGGTAACAGAAATGAATGTATGGAAACAGAAATGATCATAAAGAGTTAGAAAAATGAATTTGCAAGCTTATTGTGTACATGCTGATGCAATCAGATGGTCTTTGTCCAAAAATTCTGAAAGAACTGGTACATAAAATCCTTTGACAAAGAGGTATTTTATGCAAATCTACCAAGTCAGAGGAGGAGCTATGATGTTTACATTTAGGAAGAAGAGTGTCATGCATTCATACTGGCCAGCAGCCAAGTACCTAGGCCCCCCTCATCCCCACCAGTGAAACAGGGGAGAGAACAGCAATAACAAAAGTGAGGAAACTCATGGGTCAAAATGAAGACAGTTTTAACAGCTGAAGGAAGGGGGGTGGGAGGGGAACAAATGATGCAAAGGCAATCACTCGCCACCTCCCACAAGCAGACCACTGCCCACCCAGTCTCCGAGCAGCGGCCACCTTGAAAGTAAACCCCTGTCTCCCCAAAGTACTTCTTTTACACCAGTTTTTATTGCTTAGTTTGCATATACAGTTGCAATACAGTTCCATACTGTATTCCATACAGTATGGAATATTCCTTTGGTCAGTTTGGGTCAGCTGTCTTGGCTGTGTCCCCTCCCAACGCCTTGGCCCAACCCTAGTTTACCACTGAGGTGGCAAGGGGGGGTGGAGTGGGTGCCGCTATTCAAGCACTCTTCAGCAATAGCCAAAATACTAGTGTGGTGTCAATGCTGTTTTAGCCACAAATTCCAAACACAGCACTATACAGAGTGCTGTGAAGAAAGTAAACTCCATCCCAGCCACAGCCAGAGGAAGGAAAAAGCATCTTGGCAATGCAGACCTATTTGTCTTGACACAGTGGCATATGAGGATTTAGAAAAGATCTTTCAAGGAATAGATAAAGATGTGGAGCTAAATGAAAAAGGGGATAAAATGCAGTGTGGATTTACTAAAGATAGCTCATCACTGTCTAACCTCTTAGCTTTTTTTTGATGAGAAAACTGATTTTCAGGCAAAGTAAATGTGTCAGATTTCCTCTATCTGGAGTTCAGTTTAACATTGATGTGACAACCCGTGAGAAGTTGTAGGGTCAAAGGGATTGCTCATGGGGAGGGTTGGCAATAGATACTGCTCAAAGGAACTTGTTTATAATCCTGGGGGTGGGGGATGAGGGAGGCAAAAAAGCAATTGAATTCCTTGAGAATTAGTTTTTGAACCAGCTTTGTGTTATATTTTCATGAATGATCTTGGCAGAAATATTAAGCGTATACTGATAATACTAGCTGGTAACATAATGTGGAGAGTCATCATCAGCAGAGGAACAGTAAGATGTCATACAGGAAGAATGGCATTATCAAAAGGACTAGAGTAACTGGCACAAAAAAGAATTGGTGTTACAAAATGCAAAGTAATGAACTTGAAATCCCTCACAAAATCTTTTGCTAAGTAGTTAATCGTTAGAAAATTGATGAAGTAGTAGTCACAGGTAGTAATGATGAGTTACTAGCATGATATGGCTACAAAAGAGACATTTATTGGGGAAATGTATCAGGAAAGGCACTCCCAGTAGCGAGAGGAAAGCATCATTGCTGCTGCTCCAAACTCTGGTGAGATTTCGTGGAAAATGCTGGGTACAACTTCCATCATTCGTGTTTAAGGAATATACTTCAGAATGGAGCTGCTAAGCCTATGATGACGGTGAAAGGCTCTATGCAGGTCTTACAGAAGATGACTTGGAGAACCTTCTTTTGTGACTTAACCATAGTGAAGAGTAGGAAGTCATACAGTTTTCTTCTCTAAATCTGTTGGATTGTAAACACCAGACAGAAGAAACTATTTAAGTTGGAAGCTGAGTCTGTTCTATTGCAGCAGAGTGGTTTTGAAAAAGCATTCTGATCAGAATAGTGGGAATACGAAAATGTTTGAGGTTTTTTATGTTATTTCAGTAACTTTCATTAAAAGGGCAATATGATACAGTGCATCCAACAGGAAAAGATGGGAATTCATATAAATAAATTTTTATGTAGGTGGACTGTGGGATATTTTCTCCCCCCACCCCTTTTCCTGCAATATGACTGTTAACAACTGCTGCCAGCAGGATGTTGGACATGAGTCACAAACAGTCTTGGAATGGACTGTTGAAAAAGCTACTTGAAACTAGATAGCATCAGTCTAAGAGTAACTTCATACTTTTTAATAGTTTATGCAGCCGTCTTAATATGCGGTATATTGCTGACAGAGCTATTGGCTATCCATTTCTTTGCTCTTTATACCCAATAAGCATTTGAGGAAAGTCATCCTTGAAAAGTTCCACTGAGTAAGTTGCAGTGGATTTGCAAAAAAAAGTGGATTTTTACCATCATTTTCTGCTCTCCAATTAATATGACTTATTTTTCTCTGATGATGTCTGCCTTTGCCTTCCACTGCTTACACTTTGTAAATGAACTACTCTTTTTGTTTTGCAATTTCAGTTTAGTTTGTGTTTGTTGTCTATTTGTTTGTTTTTTAAGGCCATAAATTGTGGATCCTGTTTCCTTGAAATTACTGCCACTGTTCTAGTTAATTTCAGTTGGTGAGGATCAAGTCCTTCAGGCTTCTGAAAGTTTTAGAGTCTTTCCGTGTGTTTGATCTTGATTTAATGAAATTTATCACTGTATCTTTTTAGGTATATATTAGCAAAGACTCTGATTGAAGGTACATGGTGGAGTAAAGGATATATAGCCTTAACTTAACAGAATCTGGTATGCACTGAAGTGAAACCTCAGGAAAAGTGGTGTCTTAAAAAATTAACTTTTAAAGAAATAAAAAATTTGAAAGTGTGGCAATGCATAATTAAGGCCAATTGTGTACCTCATTATCTCTGCATAGTGATACCAATATAAAATTCGTGCCACTTAGTAACAACAGCTCCATTATTTATTTTCTTTTTCAGATTCACTGTTAAGGGTCTCTCACTTTCCTTTTGATATTTCAGAATTTATTTAAGCAATTAAGAAGAGTGGAATTTAAACAGGAATTTTCAGATACAGCCAAGGCTGCTGAAACAGGAGATTCTTTGAGAACATGTCAGATTGATGTATTTGTTTCATATTTAGTGTCTGGAATTATAAAAATAATCTTTTTACTAGCCTTTATTTTGCCTGATCATATCGATGTAACTCTGCCATGTTTTGGCAGACTATAGCACATTAAAAGCTTTAGAAAGTAAGTTTAAAATCTAAATGCAGAGAGGTAACCATGACTGAATTACTCTCCTGGGAGGAAAATGCTCTTAGAGTGCCTATTGAAATCAGCATTATCATTTCAATACATGTCAAATATGAGTCATTTCCTAGTTTAGGCAAAATTTCTTTATAAATCTTTAAATCTTCCAGTTCTTTCAAGAAAAGGTTAAAGTACTTATGATTTAATGAGACCGCTTTACATCATAACTGTTTGACTATCAAGAGAAAACTTGTCCTTTCCAATTTGTGAAATCCTTTTATTTTCTGCACAAGCTTTTGCATACTTTAAAATTTATATTAAAAGCAAAGAATCTGAGACTTAAAAGCAGAGAGGAAAACATTTACTCTATACACTCTCTGTGTATGTATTGCTAAATACAAGGTATTGTAAACTGTATATTCCCTAAGTTTTGTAAGGACGTGAGAAAGCAAGGAAGCATTTTAATTTAACAGATCACTTTGATCTCCTGTTTGAAGTCATCACTTACTATCTGTTAGGAGTACTTTGTCAGTCCTAAGAAGCGAGAGGAGAGTTTGCATCAATTCTACTTATTAGAACTTCTTGCCTATTAATTGCAGTTGTGTGGTGAAAATATTTAGGAGAATGCAGTCTGTCCATATGGTTGGTGCTGTGCTCCCAATAGACGGCAGAAATAAAACATGTGCCACAATCTGTAGAATGTATTTGAGTGTCTTTTTAGAGAACTGTTCATGGAAACAATGAGCATAGCTTCTTGGCAACTGCTTCATCATTTAATCGTCTATGGTTGCAGGCCATTCAGATACTGCTGTTGAACTTGCAGCCTTGTGTTCTTTGATATTAGTAACTTGCTGTGCTGCATCCAGAAGTCCTACCGTGGTGCTTGCCTCTTCTGGTCCATGGGTACTAAGGATGTCGACTTTGCATTGATTTGAAAGCTCTTTGTTGTTATAACCTCAGCTCCTTGGAAAACTGCGATATTTCTTAGATGCCTCTATCTTCTCTTCACTTATACTATCTCTTGAACTACTTCCTTTCTTGCCTGACTGTGAGTTCAGACAAGTTCTTGCATATTTGCAGGTTTAGATTTATAGTCTATAACAGCTGCCTGGGAACACAAGACAAGTAACTTCATCTCGGCCGAGGTCTTAATTTCAGAGGATGTCAAAAATACAGGTTTTGTCAATGCCATCTTGACTACACTTCTGGTAATTGCAATTATGTTTTTTTAATTGCAAATCACACTGAAGTCTGTCCAGACTCTATATTATATACAGTAGGAATGGAACTAAGCCTTTCTATGACCAATGCTGGGAAGAGGTAGTATTGAAGGTTTGCAGAAGCTATGCCTGATTTTCCTGGAGAGTTTCAGATGAGATCTGAAATCTATCAAGTTTCAATTTGTTTTACAAGCAGTTTGTTTCCTTATACAAAAATATGTGGCAGCCTGTTAAATTGTATTTTTAATAATGGAAGCACTATGTTAAGAATGATTTGCCTTCTTTTTTTTTTCCCCCTAGTCTCAAGTCTTTAAATATCCTGCAATTCTTAAGGTTGTATTTTTGGCATCTGGTGCATTTTTTCTATTTTAATTTGATTTTTATTTTTAGATAAAAATGTGTAAAAGAGAGATGAGTAATGATCTGTGGTACTCTGGAATTGTAGGGGATGGGGGGTTTTGTTCTCTCTTCTTTTTTTTTAAATTAAAAAATGACTTTCAGTCTTCTTCCTAAGCATACCATAATTTTTTCAGGATAATTAATAGCTGTGAATCAAACTTCTAGTGACCAATGCAATACAGCTATTTCTGTCATTTGTAGTTACAGTACATAAAATATCATTTGTAAGCCTATTTTTTGTTGGAAAAAATTGTTATTTAATATTGTGGTGGCATATGAATCTAAAAGGTATATCATACCATGCAGAAGTAGCTTGTGTACTTCTTAGAGGACAATGTTTTGGAAGGTGAAGAAAAAAAAGATGTTCTTCAAGTGTTCAAATTCAATGTTAAGAATAATGGTAAAAATTGCAAAGCTGGGTTTGGAAGAACTGAGAGAAAGAGGTGTGTGCCATTTAACAGCGTCCTGTGAATTGAACTGTGGTCATTGGAATCAACCATTTTCAGATTGCTAGAAATCTGGAGTCCTACTGGGAGAAATATAAGCAAAAAAATATTGTTTTAACTAGATAGCCCTTGATTCTGAACTAATTTCTTAAATGCATGTTTATGTACACCACTTAAGTGGGTTACCAGATATGTATTGCATTGCTTAGTGTACCTTTAGGTACATTTCTGCAGCTGTATGACTGCTTTTCCATTTGTATGTTTGTGTGCCCTTGAGTTGTGTAGAGAGCAAACTTTGAAAGATTGGAAGTAGCTGTGTGTACTTGATATGGCTGTTGGTGTAAAGCATAAAAACACACAGGGTACATCTACATTATCAGTTTTGTTTACAGGTAGAGTTCTTTTTGATACAGGTTTGCCTTCTGTCTCTTTGGAGTCTTGTGTTACCAAAGAGCACTGCTGATACACCTGTTTGATTCCTTTCTGGGGAGACCAAGCTTGAAGTTGTACACTGGAGTATCACCGTTTAAAGCATACCATTTGTAATGTGGGCAGAAGGTCGTCCAGCAAGTAGTTCTTGGCATGCACAGTATGTGAGCAGAAAACTGGCAACTGGTTTGAACTTCTTTGCTGGTAAAGACGGAGCACAGATATTGAGCTATTGTCCTTCCCTCTTTATGGTGTGCCAGTTGCACAGTAGATGTTTTTACAAGACACTTGAAACTCTTTTGATAAGAGTCTAAAAACTCCATGAGTACAGCCAAATAGAGAAGCTTCTGCTTTTCCTGGTTATTTAAAAAACAAGTATTTACTCTGTTTGGTTTGGGTTTCTGTAGCTTAAAGACAGAGACTTAAATCAGAAGTCTCATTAAGAAATGGAAGATGAAACTTTCAGATTGTCTTCTATGAAACCTCCATTGTTTATGTGTGAATTCTCTCATGTACATCTTGCGTTATTAGCTGTGCATGCAGCAAATGTAAGGTGACATAAATTACATGTGTAGATTGTGTACAATGCAAAATCTGTTACGTGCTGGTCCACAGGAGGAATCTTCTGGTAAGTCTTGATGAATCCTTCTCTCATGGAAGCAAAGACTATTTATTGGCACTGAACAAGTCATCAGCTTGGCTGGAAACTTGTGAATTCTGGGATGGAAGAGGGGGAAGAACTCTTCTTGTCCATGTATCTCGTTACAATACCTCAGCTCAATAATGCCATAATTTTTTGCATTGTTTAGGAACTGCTGAGTTGACTTGACAGTCTGTCTAGATACTCTGAGTATGAAAGAAGAGTTGGTGCACAGAAACAGCTTTCTTTTAGATACATCACTGACCTGTTTTCTGACAATCAGTGTTTTTGAAGCTTCTTAAGCTAGACTGTATTGAATGGCCACTGACTGACCTGTTTTTAGTTTAATAGTCTATTTCTTTTTTTATAATTTATATTTTGGTATTGCTGCTATCTTGTGGCAGTGAGTTCCTCATGCAACTATGGCTATGTGAAATCATCCTTTATTTTAAATCTGCTGTCTGCTAATTTATTTTTGCAAATTTCTTTTGTTGGTTGCTTTCTACCTATCATTCCCGTGCTATTTGATATTTTGGTTATAGAACTTGATCACATGATATAATTGTTTATAAACTGGATCTCTCCTTACATGGAAGGCATTCTGCAGTTTGGTCATCCTCACTGATCTTTTCCGAAACTTTTGGGGTTATACTATTATAATTTTGGGGATACAAGGGTCAGAACGCTACTTGTTATTCCAGATACTTTCCACCATAAACTTCTAAACAATGAAGTTTTGTGGTTTTGTTCTTCATTTCTTCCCCAATAAGGAATGTGTTTCCTCTTTGCCATTGAGCACTTTGCTCATTAGTGGATGACTACAGTAACTCCAAGACCACCTTTTCTGAGCAGTGACGCTTCAGAACTTAATGTTATGTTTACATAGTTAAGAACATTTTTCTGATATCTACGACCTTGTGGTTAATACGTTTAGTCTGCTACTTTATTGCCTCTGCCTCAACCATTTTGAAATCCTTTTGTAACTTTGAAGTAAGCTTTGACTTTTACTGACTGGAAGTATTAACTACATCCTTTTTCACCTCACTAACCGCTGTTTTCAAGCCTATACAAAATGTTAAATGCAGAGGTTGTTGGAGTTACCTACTGATAAACTTGTGTCTGTGTTATATTGGACGTTATATTGGTCAGTTTCTCGTTATCCACATGCATCTCAACTGCTTCAAAGAACTCTAAGTTGTACCTTGATTTCCTCCCACAAAAGCCACTTTGTCTTTTCCAGTATACAATATTTATCCATGTGCTTTTCCAACCAATTCACCCTGTATAGGCTTGATTTGATGGTTTATCAGAACAATTGACTCAAGACCTGGTCACGCGTCATGTCCATAGTTTTAATTTCTGCATTGTTCTTTGGTCTGTGCAGAGCTAATTGAAAATTGCATTTTCTATTTCTGCTGCTTTTCTCATCTCCCGTTGAATCTGAAGGTGCTGCTTTTTCTTTTTTATTTAAAAAAAAAACCAGGCTGGAGTGCCAGCTTCTGTAGTATGTTTTAATACGGTTAGCTCATTTACTTTATGAAAATTTGAACTTTCTTTAAGGTATAGCAGCACTTTTTCAGTGGTGTGACCTGTGTAATTGCTGACATTCAGGTTCAGACATCTTAGGCTTTAGATTTTAAAGACAGGCATATTTTGTCACAGTCTACATGCATGTTTAGTTAGGACAACTTGATTTGTTTCTTTCTTAATTTGATAAAAAGTGAACTGTCCCTGCTAGGGTATAGGAGAAGCTTACCCTTCTTTGATTCTATCTATTCCAGAAAAGCGTCTCAATTCCAAACTAAGTCTTTTTTCTACGCACTGTTTGTTCAGTTGTGTGCAGAATCATGCAACCTTGCTTGCCTGACCCTTTGTGATACTGACAGCATTTCAAAGAAAGGCACTGGCTTTGATCCTCTGCCTCCTGAATTAAAGCCAAAATATTTTCATCTTGAACCTCTCCTGTCTCCTTTCCGGTGGTATTTAGGTGTACCATTGCTATTGACTGTGATTGTAGATGGCCTGTGTATCTTGTGAGGTTCATCGCTGTTGCACCTGTAGGCAAATCAGCATGTGGTATTCAGTGGCAGCATAGATTAAACTATCAATATTGCTCCTAGTCTGACATTTCAGAATTGCAAACTTCTGTTTCTTTCCACTGAAATTCCTACTCTGAAGATTTATTCTCAGTACTCAACATATGTGCCTTTCTCTTTCTAGCTTGATGGCCACGTCCCATGGGACTTTTGTGGTTCTTGGAGTCAGGACTGGTCAACAGAAAAAGTATCTCATTTCTGAGCTTCTCTAGGTGGCCTGCTTGAGTAGATATTCTGTCTTTTCAAGTTACTACTTGTGCCTTATGTGTGTACCTCTCGTCTGTAATGCAAGTAATTAGGTATGTAACAGGTTGGTAAACTGGATTACTGCTCTCCTGCTGGACTTCCAAGTGTATTTTATTATATTTGAAGGGCTTTTATCCTTTTCCTTAAATTGTGTTTATTGGCGTCCTCATCTTTGCTGTTTATCAGTAATCTCCCTGGCCTGTCTGCCCCTTAACTCGAGGTCTGTATACTGAAGTGCACAGGAAACCAGGCTGAGGAGCCTCCCCTGGTCCTCTCCTGGCCCATCTTCAACAAAATGTGGTTGAGGGAGCTGCTGCATAAACTTTTTCCTATAGCCATTTCCAAAAATAAGCTACCAATGGTAAGCTACTAAAATACAGTCCTCCAAAGTCAGATTTGGTCTATGTTCAGTTAACAGCACAGTTTGGATCTACTGCCGAGCTTTGCTGGTAAGATGCTTAGTAACTCTGGAGAAAAGCAGTTATTATTAACAAATGAAAGTTGAAGCTTACAGTGAATTGCCACCAAAAAGAGTGTAGGAGAGTTACAGTACAAAGGAACAGTTGAATGACCGTTTCTAAAGGACTTTGTGATGGAAGGAAGAAAGCAGGGCACAGAGGAGGAGGGAAGGGTTTGAAGTAAGGTTGGTGGGAGGAATATGAAAAGAATCAAAGGCAGAATTTTGTGAATCCTTGACCATGAAGAGAAACTAAGCCTTGAAAGAAAAGATTAGACTTTATTTGCAAAAATCCCTTAACTGGATATATGGAACTGTTGTGGCGAGGCATTCAGAGGGCAAGAATAATTGCTTTCTTCTTATGTAAATCATCACAAAAAGAGGCAGAGGGACAGATTTTCAGCCTTCTAGTCCCAGCAGAGCTGTTCAGCTGTTGTAGAACCAATGTATTCTTGCATTAAATTTGGGAATGACTTACAAGTCCCAGTACTGAACAGTGCAAAGTGTTGCAAAATTCTTCACATGTAATCAATTCAAAAGACTTGAATTTAATCTACAGCTGATAGTGTAATACAGGGTTAATAATTGTACATTAGTAACAGCTCCCTTCATTTGTGTGGGTATCTGCTTATTCTTTGACTAGTGAAGAACAGAGACTTTATTCAGAAGGGACGTTTCATTTGACATCTACATCTCATCCCTAATTTACATGATTACAAGTAGTTCAGGAAAATTCAGAATCAGTGGTAGTGCTGTATTTTAAATGGAGGGGCAGAGGGAAAATGTGCATTGTTATGACATTATCTAAAATGTACTTTCAGACCTTTTGTTTCAATTAATTTTGGCAAGTCTATTTTATGTAACCGTTTTAGCTGCTAAAAAGCAGCTCATTGAATCCTTAATACTTGTCTCCTTTCATGTTACTA
Organism: Chroicocephalus ridibundus; assembly: GCF_963924245.1. Lineage (NCBI taxonomy): Eukaryota > Metazoa > Chordata > Aves > Charadriiformes > Laridae > Chroicocephalus > Chroicocephalus ridibundus. Next base: position 25,250,307 of record NC_086286.1, read on the forward strand.
TAGTGATCATCGGATCTTGGATCTGATTTGTTCTGTGACTTGGGGAAAATAGAGTCATTATGCAGCAAGAAAGCAATTGTTCTCCATGTATTTTCAGATCTGATGACTAGGATCCTCGTATTATGTTTTATTGTTTGGAACTCATTTGCAGCACAAGAGTCACTTGTTAAACCTTTCCATGTAAAAAGAACAGAGATTGATCAATGGTTAAAATAGTAGTTAGAGCAAAGCTTATTTGTTAATTACTTTAGTTTTTAACGGAATCTGTATTTACAATCTTGAACTCTTGGGTTCTCTCTGCCACTCCCCTGCCCAGATACATTTATTCTGTCTGAGGCATCAGTAATAGATTGATAGAGCTCTACTGACACAGGCAATAAAGAACACAGGAAGGAAGAATACAGTGCTGGTTGGGGTAGAAAGTGGCAGAGCTGTAGTTAACCATTTTAATGTTACTTCATACTACTGAAATAAGGGTAAAGTACTTGCCAACAAAAGATTAAATGAAAATTGCCAGTCCATAATTGGAATGCATACTCTGTGGCTGAAGGATTACTAATCTCCTATTCAACTGTTTATTTTAAAACAATGTTTACTTATTTAAATACTAATTCATCAAAAATACAGATCATTTCAAAAACTGTCTCTTTTTGCATTGATCTTTCTGTCTTCAGCCTTGTTTACCAGATAATTGACAGTGTGGGTTATATCACTCAGTTTTTAACACAGTACTAAAATTACCCTTGTCCAAAAATTAATGACATACATGATTTTTATTTTGGATCCTACTGCGTGCTGTTACTTGCTTTTTTACATCTTGAAGGCTTCATTCATGAAATAGCTATTAGTTTGCCTTAAGCCTGTAAACCACTTTATGGGTTGGTCTGCAATTCCAGTTACTTTCTGATTTCACTGTTTGGGGTCAAATTTGTATTAATACATGGTTTGTTCTTGAACAGAGAGTTAATTGCTTCAGGATCACTCCAGGGTTCCATGTTTTTCTTCCCCTTTCCCCCTCCCCATCTCTTTTTTTTTTTTTGTTAAATTTATGTTGTCCTTCAGGGAATTCAAGCTGAACTAGTGGATCTATGCACAAAAAGGAAGACTTAGATTGAAGGAAAACCATTTCCTGTTGAGAAGGGATTAACATTGTAGGAGATAGTGAAAAAGAAAAGTAAAGGAGGGCAAAAGGAAAAGCTAAATATCTTTTATACAAATGCTAGGAGCATATGTAATAAGACTGCTGAATTGGAGTGACATGTTTTCAAGGATAAGAAAGATATTATTGGAATAAGAGAGACAACCAGGAAAATGAAGGGGGATTTAAAATGCCAAGATACACAGTTTTAGTGAAGGCAGAGCTAATATAAAGCTGGAAGCGATGTAACAATATTGCTGAGGGATGATACACAATCTGCAGCAGGAAACACCCCTGCTTCCCATACCCCTGCCAGCCCCCTTTTTTTTGCCTTTTTTTTTAAAAAAAAAAAACCTAAGTTCAGTGGTTTGCATACAAGGTAAAGACAATTTAATGTAGTTGTGATTCCTAGCTGTTGCACTAGACTTGTAGGTTGTTGGAAAAAAAACCCAAGCAGTAAAAACTTTTAAGACATAAAACGGGTCCCTAAGAAAACAGAACTTTGATTTGAAGAATGCTGGAGTGTTGAGGAGGAGACAGTAGGAAGAGAGATCAGGAAGAGAGATTGTTGGAGATCAGTTAGGATATTGACTGTTAAAACTACAAATGAGACCATGTTTCCACTGTTGCTGTAAGATTGTTGCCTTTATTCTGTTACTGAAACAGTATAGAATATTATCCCTCTTATCATGGAAAGATTGCAAATATAAATCTGGAGGTAAGAAATGAAATCAAATGATCATAAAATTGCCAAATTTGAAATGGTTGTGGGGCTGGGGTATGTGCTAGACAGAGGAAGCAGCCCTAAAGTCATTGATTTTAGCAAAGCTAACTTTGAAGGAAAGCAAAATGCTCCCGGGATTTTTGCCTGCAATCCTGTGATGAATGGGAAATCCACTCCACACAAGTAGAGAGTACATAGTGTATAAAACACGTAGAGAGGCTGCAATTAAAATTCATCCCAGTTAAGTCAAGAAAAGGAAAGGCCGATATGGGCCTGAGGCAAGAGAAGGAAAGGCAAAGAGACAACTTGCCCCTCCCGACCTTATGCTTTTTCTTTCCCCTTCGCTGTTCTTTACCATTTCTTATACTGTCCCTTTATCCTCTCCAGCCCTTCTGTTTTAAGACAGTTCTGTCACTGTGGTCCCCGATGAGGTTTCTTCCTCTAGCCTGTTTTTTGTACACTGGATTTCTCAGAGCATGGGCGTAACTGTTCAGAGTGCTCATAAGATGGGTGTGAGTCTCTCTTCCCCCCCAAAATACTTAACACTTCCAAAATACTTACAAAATACTTCCCTGTAAACAAGGTTGCAAGCTGTATGTAGTCAACATATTTCCTCTTCCCCAACTTCCTTTATCTGTTTGTGGCTCAGGGATGATTTCAGTTCACTGTATGGTGAGGGAAGGAATGAGGCAGCAGGAGCTGGGGGGGCCAAGCAAGTGGGTACATAAATCACGTAGACAGTGGGGCTACATGAAAATTTTTAGAAAAAGGCACTGTGCTGCACTGGAGCATCTAAAACTGAAATGGCAGGAGTTCTCTGAGAGAGAAGGGTCAAACAAGCACATGGATGGTTGCAGGTGGTGTTCATTTCTTTTGTGCAAAGTTAGGACACGAATCAGATCTTCTTTTGGGACCCAGTATGCAAGATGCTTTATTGTCCAACATCCCACGTACACCCATTATCTGACATCTTGTTTCAAGCTATAAAGAACAGCTGTGAGGAAGAAAAATTTGACATATATGAGGTCTGAATCTCGGCAGGTGTAAAATGGCACTGCTGAAGCTGAAGGCAGTTTATAGTAGCTGAAGATCTGGTCCTTAACTAAAGCAAACAGTTTGAACAAATTTTGATCTGGCATTTTATTTTTAAAAGGTGAACAAAAATGGTAACACCAAAAGTGGATTTCGGACAGAGATTTAATGGGACAGTGGTGAAAGATCAAGTGGTCTTTTTCTGTCAGTCAATCTGTATTCTCTCTTTTTCTTTTTTTTTAAGTCACAGTGATTTGTTAGCTGGAGAAATTTGCAACAGGCAGAGAGGATGACCGTGTGGTCTTATGGCACTCAGCTGATGACCAGTTTCTGAAGATGGTATGAGGGATCATAAAGTTTAGTTCCATGTGTATTGTGATGATAGTTGCATCTATATTTAAAGCTTTCTGTCACCGAAGCACTCTTGGTGTTGTCAGATGTCTATTGGACTGGATGAGCTGCAACTTCTTGCAATTGAATGTCAATAAGACCAAAGCAATTTTGGTTGATTCATAGCGCCAGCTTAAGCATATTCACTTGCACAGATTACATTTGACAGATAGTTACCTTCAGCTGAACTCTGTGGTTAGAAGCCTTGGTATACTCTTGACAGTGAGCTTAGAGATGATGCCTTATGTTTATTTCATATCCTGTTTTTGCCTTCCTAATACTGCATGTGTATGTCTACATTTAAATAAATTCACAGCTGAAGTACTAGTCAGTCTACTTGTTATCTCTGGACAGAATGTTGTGATGAGTCAATTTCAGTATTTAAAAAAAGGTGTTTTTTCCCATTTAGGCAGTTACAATTTCAAAAGTCATCTAATCGAGGATTTTTATTATCAGGAACTCCTGGAAAAGTGTCTGTCAAAGTCTAACAACAAGAGTAGAAGAAAGAAAAAAGTAGAGGGTAAAGCCAAAGATGAAAAAGTATTATTCCTTTTGGAATGTTTTCCTGGTATTCTACCAGTTTGCTGGCCTGATGGAAAATATATTCAACACAGGCATTCTTACCCTGTTATATTAGTAAAAGTTAAAATCCTTTAAATGCTGCAACAAGATTGTGCATAGTGTCATCAAATACTGATGTGTGTGCACATCCCCTATGAATCTTGTAAAGAAAGGCATCTTTCCAGGTCTTTTCTTGTAACAGTCTGAAATAGTCTGGGTTAAAATACAGTTTAATTCACTGATTTGGTTAGTTGATCCTGCTTACGGTGAACTTACGTATATTGAAACTTCTTTTGGAGCATACTGAAGAAGAATTAAACTTCTGAATTATTTCAAACCATTTCCCCATGCAGGTGCCTAGTCATCTTAAAGCAGCATCCTGATTTTTGAAGAAAAAAAATCAGTGATTTAATGCCAAATAGCTCAGCGTATACCTTTTCCGCTCACTCACAACTTCAGTTCCTGTTTTTAAAGGCTGAAGGTGATTTTCCTATAGGAGTCTCCTAAGGAGACTATCACAGGAAGATTTTGGAGTTTTTACTTCCTTTTCTCAGTGAAGAATAGGAATGCAGCATCCTTGAATTCTGATGTGATTGAACTAAAAATAAAATACTTAATAAATTAAACCACTTTTATTTCATATTTTATTTAGGCTGGCGTGCTTTGGTGAGAGGCCGGTTGACTTTAGATTTTTGGCTATGGTTAGATAATGAATCTCAGCCTAGAATGACGTTTGCATGGTTTCCTTTTAAAAATGACAGAACAGTTGGAAATAAAGGAATCTCCCCTAACCATGAATCACAGAATGGTAGATATGAATGCTAAGATAAGCACTTTCTTTTTTAAAATCATCATAATAAAGTCCCTGATCATGCTGTTACTTAAGTCAATGGTTGCAATGCCCCAAGACCTCTTTGTTTTCTTCCTGTAAAATGCTCTTTAGCCTGAGAACAAAGATGTGTGAAAAGCATCACATCCAAACCTACATAGATGCCAGGGTTGCAGCTTGCCTCTATCTTCTTGTGCTCTTTTCCTTCAAGCTTGCAGCCAAGTTGCTTCAAAGGCTTGAAATACAGAGGGGTGGGTAGTAGGTTTGAGTTTGCTCAGAAACGCAGAGTTCTTATAGCTTAAAAACTTCATTTTTTGCCATGTGAGGGTAGTATAGGATTTGAATATAGAAACACAGGAATTTAGAAATGTGAAAAAGTAATTTAATAATGTCAGGAAAAATAAATTTTATTATTTCTGTAGCCTTTGCATTTGCTTTAAGATAATGGGCAACCAATCTAAAAATAGTATTGAAGATTTTAAGTAACTGCACTGGCTGTATAAGGTAGTATTCCTTTTCTCCTGTACGTGCTAAGAAAGAGAAATGCATTTGAAATCAAGACAGGGTTCTAGCTGAAGCAGCACCAAGCTCACTAGCAAGATCATCAGGAAGTTCTTTTCCTGGTATAGAAGGTGACATTTGTCTGTCAAGTGTTATGCAGATAAATTATTTGAGCTGGCTTGTCCTCCTGGATTTTATTCTTTAATTTCCACACCCCTCCCTCCCCCCATCCCCCTGTCCCTATTAACATGGTTATTAGTATCTTTTTTTGGTCTGTTTGAGAACAAGACCCCAGACAAATTCCTCCTGACATATTCTTGTTCTCATATGTTTGCTACATAATTTCATTATCTCTTGCCAAGCTTTAGATCTGCCAAGTTGCCTCTGTGTTGTCTCAATTTTAATTCCAAATAAAAAAATTAAAATGCGAAGAGCAAAAGACTAAAAGTGGACTCTTATTATCTTAGGGTTGTAAGCTTTGTCTCTAAGACGGGGAAAAATAATAAAAAAAAAAAAGAGCAGAGGGGATTTTGATGTATGTAAGACATCTGCCCAAACATCCCTAGCAATAATGTCATCACTGCCAAAATGTACAAATGTACACTACAAAAACGTATGGTACTGCTTATTCCAGAGTTATCCATTCAGTTAAGGTTTTAAATTTGGGTTAGGCTGCACGTGGTATGTTTTAAGGAGAGATAAACAATATAAGACTGTACAAAGAGGCTGTGCACCAGTGCCATGAGTAATGCGTGGAGTAGGAGGTAGTTGAGTGTGGCGTGGAATCCTGACGTATCTGCAGACGTTAAGCTGTGGAAACTACCACACCTCTTTATTTTCTGAAGCAGTCATAAGGTTGCCTGAAGGCTTGGAAAGAGTAGAGGAATTTTGGGATAAACTGATTATTTTGTTCCCTGTTTTTATTAATGTTTGAGATAAATAGTCCTTGGGGGCATGAAATCTGCTCCCACCTGTATTCACTACATTTTTGTATTTAAAAAGAAAAGCTAAATATGAATATACTAGAACAAAAAAGGAGAGATAAAAATCGGTAGAATAATGCAAAACAAGAGGAATAAGGTAGAACTGGGGGTAGGAAAGGAACCTTTGAGGTGGATGTTCAAGATGTTTAAATTCTTTAATTTATTCAGTGAAGGAAGTTTTTGAATTGTGTCAGAAAGTTGTCTGCTGTTTCTGATGCATAAATTTAGGGACACATAGACAGATTTTTAAAAAATATGTAAAATGCAGCATTGTGCTTTTTGGTTGCTAGCTCTGCTTAAATCACAGCTGAAAGTAAACTTGGATTCATGCTAGTGGATTCATCCTGTTTTTTTCACCAAAATTCCATTTGTCCAATTTGTGTTGTTTAAGTCCATATCACTGACCTTTCTTCTTTACAGAAATTCACTTACAAAGGCTGCGTGGAAGCCTTTGTAACTGCAGCTTCAGCAAGATTTGCAATTATGCAAGAAAATACCAAAATACATACCTGTGTGCGTCTCATCTTTGATATGCAAAAGCCCTTTACTGCATCTTTCACTAACTGTTCCGCTTCTGTTCCATGCCTGCTTTCCCAGAGTAGAGATGTGAACCCACATGTCCCCCAGTGGTAGAATATGCCGTATATCTTTATATGAGCAGGCAAAAAGAGCATATTTAGACAGGTTGAAGGTGAAAAAGATTTTTATGCTCAAGTTTCTGATTAGACTATTATAGCAGCATCGCTAATTCCCCTCCTTCCATCTATTGTCTTCCCTCATCTGTTGTCATCAGTGACCACTGTTGATTTGTTGACTCTATTAAAGTATTCAAGGAAGCCACAGGCCTGTCATTTTGGTCATAACCTTAATCTGTTTTCTCACCTTGGGAGAAAATGTGTTAATACACTGTCTGTTTCTATAGACTGAGCTCATCGAAAAAGTTCCTGATGGAACAAATCTGCAATACATTTAGAAGAAAAAAAGGATTTTTTTTCTGAACCTTGGTTATTTTCACAGATAGCTAGCTATGTTTAGGTAGCAACTTTTATAAAAACCATACCAAATTAAGTGACTGTAAGCAATTGTAATGGTACGTTGTGCAGTAATTTTTGAGCTGGGTGAATCGCAACTTCTCCTGATTTCTCATAATCTCTGATTCCTCGTTATTTCTGAATGATTAAGCAAATCATTTATGCTAAATTCTGCTTTAATTTACATCTCTGTAAAGCCTGTGTAACTTTATTGATTCTGGAGTTGCTTTAGCTTTTATAGCAACTAAGGGGAGGGGTCATTTCTGCCAGTTTGCTGATCTGGAAAATAAATGGAACATCTTTTTTTACGCCTTACAGGTAAATTGTATAGCTGCCTAATTGCTTTTCATAAAGCACTTTAAAATTCTTCATATTGGGTGTCACCTTCTTTATAATAATCATTCCTATTATTTCTATTTCTGAGAAACTTCTTGCTGTGCAAATAGACCTTATTTAAAGGATGAACTAATGCAGACTTGTTTGAGTTTTCTTACAGCTTATTTTCTGTTCAGTTATTTGGAAGAGAATGTGCTTGTTTTCTCATATTTGAGAAATAAGCTTTATGTTTTATTTTTTATTTAATTTTTAAATTTAGCTTGCATTTACAGCTAGCAAAAATTTGGATCTGTAACTTAAAAACTAGCTTGAATGTTGTTCTTTTTTTTTTTTTTAATTTTAGTTTGCAGATACCTGATATTTGGAAGAATCTTGTTTAGTGTCTGGTCCATATCTTAAATTCCTGAAGTGCTGCTTTTTCATCTTGTTTGAAAACAGTGGTGTGTGTCCATTATGTGTTTTGGAATGTATTCAATTTCCTAGTATTTATCTGAAGATGAATTTTTGGTCCTTGTCCTTGTTTCCTACATGTCAGTCATTCCTGCCCCTGCCATCTGAGACTTTCTTTGATGGTATAAATAGCCTTAAGAGCTGAAGTTACAGTTGAAGTGTTTGCCATCACTAAATTGTCCGGATAACTAAATAGGCCAGGGTTGGTATCATTTGGCTTGAATGATTGGAAAAGATTTTTTTCTTTCACTTTTGGTGCCAGAGTCTCTCTATTGTGGAACTCCTCATTTATGGCCTGCAAATCTGGGAAGAAATCCATCTGGTTTCTTCATCTGTCTTGCCAGACACTGTGATCTAGCTGTTAGAACAATGGATGATGAAAAGAAACTTTCATACAAAGATTAAATTGTATTTTATGGTTACTAGAAGCTATGATGAATAAGAGTAAAAAGATCTAACTAGTGGAAAAGATTCATGTTGTCTTGAAAGAACTCCCCTTAGTTTATCTGTAATATTTTAATATTTTTATTATATTTTAATATATTTTTCCCATGCGATTAAATATTAGGATAGGAAAAATAACCTAAAGGGAACAATTGTACTTATTAAAAAACAGGTGGGTCTTTGAAACATATAATAATTATAAACTCTAAAACATTTGGGGAAGAGACTGCTGCATCTTTTGGTTGTGTTCATTTAGTGCAGTGGAGTTTTAATCTCTGGTTAGCGATCTTGAGCTCTGCTATGATATATTTGTGTATTCTTTATTATTTTTAATGGAACAGAAAGGATTCTTTTTCCATGTCTCTCCTTCCTATCTTATTTGAGATAATTTTGCACAAGGTATGTGGATAATATCTGCTGATGCAAAAAGATCATAGCGTCCACTGGAGAAGAATTCACTTTCTTCGTTTATTTTGTTGAAATGACACAATTCTGTTCTATATGGAAGAGACTAAAATTGTCTCAGTTGCCTTTATATATATGTAACAGGACATTTTGATGACAGGATAATTAATGTGTGAAGAAAAAGTGTATGTCGCTTAAATGTGTCAGATATCACACATGTATGTTGCTATGTAATATATGCATGTGTTATTAGCTGAAAGCCAAAACTTTGTAGATTGAGGTCTCAGGAGTCCCCCAAATTGGCTTTGGCTTGGAACATGCCATTGTATCTCAAAAGGGGCAATCAATATAACTGTTCCTTTAATTGATACCCCAAATGTCTTCTGCCTTTGTGTTAATGAAGAGGAATATTAGGCTTTTTTTTTTTTTTTAATTCATACTGATAATTTTTTATTGAAAAGTTAAGTATTTTTATTATACCTGTTATACTGTTTAATTACATATTTATTATACTATTATACCTATAGATAACACTTCAGTGAGAGGCTTAAAAGAAAAAAGAGAGAGAGAGAAAGAAAAACCCCATCACATTCTTGAATCAGTCTATACGGTGTATGGCATTGGGAAGTATCAGTTTTTGCGTACACGGAGCAGCTACACAAATTCGTGCAAGAGAAATCCATGGCAAGTTATTAAATATATAGAAATATATGGAAACCATGGCTGGCTGATGAAGTGGTTTGAGGTTCAAAAATTATTCAGGAGCGGTGTCATAGGTGCTTACCATGTTCATGTTTCTGCTTTTTGCCAGTTTTTGCTCAGTCTTAGCCAGTACAACTGCTCTGAAGTACAGTGTTCGATTGTGATGCTTCTTTTTTGCCACACAGGTTACTGCAATATAGTGGAAGCTTCTGGTAGCAGTTAATACATGAAAATACTGGCTTTTGTTTACATGACAGCTGTGGCTGATCCAAACCAAGTGGCAAAGTTCATGTTAAATTTCATGGTTATGCCTTCATGGATGGGGTCTGAGTAGTACGGATCTTTAGGTGAGAAACTACAGTTTGTTAATGCCTTTTCTGTCCCTATCTCATTTTATAAGTGGTAGTTCATCCTTCAATGTGTCCTTCATTCTGCACTACACTGGCCCGTAGGGTAGGGAATTATTCCTAGGTGGGCAGTGGTTGGTTTTGGTATTTCTGGCTCTGATGGGCAATTTGCTTGTGTCGGAGGACTGTAAGAACTTCATTCGGGATGCACTGAAGGAACTTGCCTATCAACTTATTGGCCCAGCACCTCTTATCTTTGAAACTCTTCTGGATCATAACAAGAATGCTATTAGAGGAAAGGTTGTGGATATCTTTCACCATCTCAGTTCACCATCAAATGGATTTTCCATTGCTTGGAATTGGTATTAGGCTCTGCATTGGCAGAGGCTAATGTGGTTGCAGAGTGAATTTATCTTAGTAACTAATCCTTGCCACCTTCCTGTGAGGTGATTTGCTAAGTATTTGACAGATGGGGAAGCACAGGAGGGAGAGATGGCTTCAGAGCTGGGATTAGAACGCTGATGTCCTAGGCTTCTGGTCCTGTGCTCTGCACAACCATGAGGCTAGCCCGTTCTACCCATCTTCTGTTACTCTCTTGGGGCAAATTCCTATAGAACGTTATTAATAAAGACAACAGGGGAATAATCTTATTGTCCTAGTCAGGAGGGAAATTCGTCTTTTATTGCTGTGGTATTGTATGCAATTTAATGCTAACGGTCAGGAGACCTTAAATAACTACATCAAACAGCCGATTCGGTGCCAGCCTTCCTTCTTATTTAGCTTAGTCTAAACTGACACCAAACTTTGAGACATTCCTCTCCTCCCACAGTGGAGAGCCGCTGGGATTTTTTTATACCACACATGGTTTCCCTCCTACATTTTCCTCCCATGTCAGATATTCATACCCCCTTTAATAACCAGCAGGGGGATCATTACATTGAGCTACTGCCAAATGCATAATGACTGCTGCCTTTGCCTTACACAGTCACTGCACTACTGATATCCAATTCAGCATTGTAAAGTGCTTAGGGCTACCTTGGGGATGTGCTATATTAAACCCAACTATTCTAAATCCTATTTAATACAAAGAGATTGGGGGGGGAGGGGGGCGGGAGATTTAAAATTGTCATTAGTCACCTATTTTCAACAAGTAAAAACACCTGGTCATTTAGGGCCCAATTCTGTCACTCTTAAAGTCATAAATAGCCCCACTGATGTTGATAGGAGGTGCATGAAGGCAAGCACTCTCCTCACCATTGGGGGAGGCAGAATTGGGTCCTGTAGAAGCTGCAGCTGAGGTAGTAAGTTTGCAAGGAGCTGGTGGGGGTGAGTGCACCCGTTTCTGAATTCCACTTACAAATGTTTTACAGTGAAAACAGGAAAGCAGAAACATGCTTCATATCTGACTAAAAATAAAGGTACTCTTAAACTTGTAAAAGACAACATTTTTATTTGAATGATATGACAGAGCTGCCACAGGAGTGTTACCTGCTATAAAGAAAGCTTAAGAATTATTACCTTTATTAGACCAGTGACACTGAGCTTTAGCCATACATTTCTAACTTCTGTCCCTCTACAGAGACAATTTTCTTTTCTTAAATAAACTGTCATGCTAGTGTTAATATATTGTTGGCTCCTTCATACTCTGAGAATACTGCTGATATAAAACATGTATATGTTAGATTGGTAATAGTATCTTTAGTGTAGCTGACTAGAACAAATGTGTTTCCCTCATGGCTGTGCTAATGTGATAAAGGAAAATTGGCTGTTCATCAGCTTTTGGCTGGGTAAAGACAGTAGAGATGGAACCACATTCTTTTTTATGCATTAATACCACTGAGAACTTTTCACTAGTTATATTTCATGTGCGGGCATGTTGTGCAAAGATGTTGTAAAACATGAGATAATGCTACAAATAACAAAGTAGAAAAGCCTGTATCTTTTATGATGATAACAGTCAAACACCAAATGACAGTAACAGGCTGTAAAAAATGTGATGCAGAAAAAAAATGCAATGTAACCACCAATATACACATATACTTAGGCTCTTGCAAATAGGGCATCAGATGTTTAGAGGGCTTTGAATTAAAATTAAATAAAAAAACTGTTGTATTTAGGTCATTGATGTGTCAACACAAAAGATAATTTAAAATGGAGAGATGTATTTTGAGCAGTGAAACTCATATGCAATAACTTTTTGAACAAATCTCAAGGCTTAGTAATTATGGTAATAGCCTTCAAATTTCCATCAGTGGAAGGGCAATAAAAATTCCTATCTAAATTTAGGAAATATTGACTGAATCTAGAAATGGCAATGAAGCTCAGCGTGCATGTGTATGTTTGAAAGTGAAGTTTAAGGAGAAAAATTCATCTGTACAATTTGGTGTGAACCCTAAAAAAAAAAAACAACAAAAGGAAAACCAAACCCAAAACCCCAACTAAAACAAAAACAATAAACCTCTCCATCTTCTTTCATATTTTCTTTCTTAAAATACTGATAGACTCATGTTGCCCGAGGCACTGGTGCTGATCATCTGAGCTCAGATTTATAGCTAATTGTGTCTGTTTATCTTGGTCTGAAATTTGAAAGACTTTATTGGTGGAGTAGCATTGTGAGTGCTTATATTGTGGTTTTCAAACTGGTATTTTTTCAGGTTCTGGCTTGCCCCTTTGCAACAAATTATTCTGGCTTGTAAACCTTCTGGTTGTCCTCACATATATATTGTTCTTATGGAAGCAATTATTCCAGGTTTATTTTGTTTTGATTAGCGTGGGTATCAAGACAGGCTAAAGCATTCAAGTTTTATTTGGCCTCTGCAGACATGATTCACCAGGCATCTATATGTGCAAAATGAAAATAACACTCTGTAAATGTCAACAAAAGGATGTTTCAATATCTGAAGGCTACCGAGCTCTCGTGTGAAATAAGCCTTATGCAAGCTAATTATTCCTAAAATTCAAGTAATTTCCATTTGGCAAATAAATCACTTTCTGAAAAAAACGAGACTGACTGTTTATTCAGTAAACAATTCAACAGAGTTCCAAAGTTTTGAACAAGTTGAACATAGTTTCTATAATTAACTTCATTAATGGGAAGCTGACTATAGCCACAGTGCCTCCAGTTTTCATTTTGGATGTGCCTGTGTTTTTTAAATGAAAGTATTGGATTTCATAAAATGAAAGGCGGAAAGGCACTCCCATATTATTGAATTTTTCTAATTTACGTAACCAAAACATGACGATTTTTAATGCAAAAAAAGTACTTTGTAAAAGCTCAGCATCTTGTGACTTTGTGGAGCTGGGAGAATGCCATAAAGTATTTCTATGAACGTTAGGTCAAATTTAAAATGAATTGGCAGGCAAGGGAATGCTTGCAGAAAACAGTACTGCGGGGTGCTGGCTGAGTGCATATTCCTAGCCAAGGGTTCCCTTGATGTAAGGGAAATACCCACTGGGTGTAAAGCAGACGTAGCCAGTTCCTATACCGTTCCCTTCAGCTCCTGTAGAGAGAAATATGCTGGGGTTAGGGAGGCGTTTTGGAGGGGTGTTAGAGGCCTGGCTGAAACGTGCTGCGTTTGGTTATCCTGAGTATGGTAGATAACCCCTTGAGGCCTGTATGAGCTGATGTGTATGAGAAGAGCTCTGACAGCTGTAACATGTGCCCATGGCCTGAAGTGGTGATGTAGCTGTAACCAGTCTCGTACCTTGTGAAACAGACCCTTCTCCTTCTCCTCTCTTCCCCCTCCCCGCCAGATCACTGTACTGTAGTTTCTTCTTTGATTTAACCAAGGTGGAAATTTTATACTCTGTACATCTGAGTGATACTCGTATTAACTGGATTGCTAATGGATGGACGGAGAAAGAGGTAACTACTTTCAGCAGGCACTGAAAATAAAGACACGCAGCAAGTAGGTTGAAGTAATGTTAGCATTTAATCAGTGATAGACACCATATGTAGAGAAATCAAAGTGATTGCATAATGAAGCTTTTGTTTGTCCGCTGACATTGATTCTATAGGTGCATCACAGCAGAATTAGTTTCTTCTTGAATGGCTGGGAAGATGATAACACACCTTTTGATTCAAGGATTCTTGTGGGAACACTTGCAGATACTGATGGTGATGGTACATTGCAAATTGGACAAAGCTTCACAGGTAAATCTTGTAGTATTTGAGTGGAATGCACTGGAATATTCAAAATAAGATGTGCGCAATGTGGTTAAAGAACATGTGTGTCATTTTAAGCTACCTATATGCTGGGAAGTAGTATCTTCCCACAGGAGAAAATTCCTGTTGTACAACTAGCTTTCTCAAAAGGTTGTCTGAAAGATAGATGTTTGGAAGATGATCCTGTAGCATCATAATTTATTCTATGTGTTACTGCATATATGTAGGTTTTCCTGCATTCTCCAAAACATAGGTATGAAAAGTGACATGTTCCATTTATTTATGATCATAGTTTTTCTGAGTAGATATATGAAACTGTTTCAGAATGGGATTGTGCGTGGCCACTAGACTACACTCCTCTCTAGAGTCAGGAATAGACCTCTGGCTGTTCATGTTCTTCAGTTCTATCAATACTCATGTAAACCACTAGCAGAATGAAGAATCCCTCAGCCTCTAGTAATGCCTGATAGCGTTACTCTTCGTATACATCTCAAATTTTATATGTACTACAGCATGACATGATCATTGCATTACAGCTGGGGGATGTTTTGCTGCTCCTCACAAATTCTTGGCTCTGCAGATGTAAGAACACTGACTGTTGCTCTTCAGGAACACACACAATTTGAAGTTAACTTCTAAATATAACTATATGTCACTTCATTGTGCTCTTAGGCAAGTAAGTCATGCTGTGCCCCATTTCTTAAAGCTTCTGTTTGGAAATGTGTTTTGTTGTGATTTTGGTTCTGAATACTGGATAACTGATAAATGTTTAAAAGAAAGGAATATTTTTAAATGCTTTTTATCTTTATTGTATAAATTGATAGGTACAGTTGTACCTACTGTATCTCTTCTCTAATTAGAGGTGGCACATGGACTGGCTCATTACTTCTGTCTAATGAGCCGATCCTTGTGCCACCTCTCTAATCAGAAAAGAGATAGGTACAAAATGTTCTTATAAAGTTATTATAAATCATTCTTTTTTATCAAAAAAATTAAGTCACTGCCCTCTATAGTTTTGTCCAGGTCCAAGATGGTTTCATTCAGGAGGGGTAATTGTGCAAGAGAGATCTCTCAGTGCTGAATTAAAGGTGCTCTCATGCAGTGCAAAGCTGCCTTCTGCTCAATAGATTACTTATTTATAGTATATTTTCTTAGGTTTAGAGCAATTTGTTGGAAGAATGCAAGATTTTCGATTTTATCCAGTGGCACTTACAAACAGGTAAAGAACCTTCGTTTTTGCAAAAAACTAAGGGTGTGGTGAGAAGAAACAATAGATAACAATATGCTTATTTCCCAAAGTAGAATCCTTCTCACATGTCTTATGATGATGTAGTTTACTGAAACTCCTTTCAAAGATGATTTTTAATCTAAAAAATCTTGAGTTAAAATAAATTCAACAACTTAATATGTTTTGCTTTTGAACTGTTGCTTAAATATAGATAGTATATGTAGCAGTATATATAGCATATATGTAGCAAAACTCAACACTCAGTAATAAATGGGTGCTTTCCTTGTTATTGTTGTCCCTGTTACAACCTGACTTAGTAAGTGTTCTTGCAGAGAGTAGATCCAGTTGCTAGATTTCAATGCTTATAAACTGTCTAGGTGTTATCAACTCATCATAATTCTGACATAATCATGTGTGTTGATAAACTTAGTCCTGCTGGATGAGACTTACCAAGCTTTCCCAGAGCTCCATGTAAACTGTAGGGCTAGGAAGGGAGCATAGCAGGCTGGTCCAGTTTAGACCATGCAAATACCAGTGATCCACATTAAGATGACAGGCACTCCAATGGGTCAGCCTACCAGCCTCGTGGCTGTGAGCTTGGCTCCCTTGCTTAGCAGTTCTTTTCCTCTGGTTTCAGCTTACCCATGGTATCAGACATCCATGTCAGGTATTCTTGATGCTCCCCACACGGACGCGCACACCCCTACCCCAAGGTGCTATTGTCTTAACTGTTCATTGCTTTCTATATTAGATTGTCACCATAAGCTGCCAATGATTTCACGAGCTCAGCCCGTGTAGCCCTGGGCAATTGCTTTGACTTCCTCCATTCCTGAGGCCAAATTACGGTTGCCACTGCAATTTCTGTTGCCCTCCAGCCTCCCTTCCTAGTGCATTACAGAGAAATGTTACCTTTGTTATCCAGCTCATGCTGGATTTATGTAGTCAATTCAAGCTGGCCAAAAGTAGTCAGGTCCTATTTGTCTGTGTGGTGCTTCTGGGTAGGCTACATGCAATGACACTCGTGACTGCAGACCTTAAGGCTACTTAATGATAGTCTTTCAGTAAGATGTAGAGCAGTTTCCTAGGAGCTCAGCTGTCTGCAGGACATTACTATGAGCTGAGCTCCTGTGAATTTAAAGTATAAATATGAATCTGAATTCCAAGTTATAGGAAAATCATGTTGGTTGTATTCTTTCAGAGCAATTCTTGTCAAATTCTTTGAACTACAGTTGAAGTCAGTGAAATTAATAAAGTTTAAAAATTGAAAGACAAGGTATTTTACAGTGTTGTGACCTAATGACGTCTTTGTAGATGTAGTTTTATATCTACAAATAACTTGGTCCAAAATGTTTATCTGGGATAAACTACGAAGGAAAGTCTTACCTACATATCAATTAATTTAAGTCTATGGCTATCTAAAAGGTTCTGTTACTTTGGGTACCGTGGAATTTGTAGTGGCAGCTAGCAAGTATCTATTATTTGCTTAATAAGTATACAAAAATTATGTTATTCCTGATAAAATAGTAAAATGGGAAAAGTAAGGGTTTTTATAATTTAAAAATCCAATATCTCTTGGGTTTACAAAATCCTTCTTTTACACCAGAGATGAGCAGATAAAGGTTTAGGTAACCTGCCCGTGTCATTCATATATCTGTCTGCTTGCCTACCTATCTATGTATCTATTTCAGTTGCTGATGTCAGAGGGAACTAAAGTGACTCCATGGCTTTGACGTGGGCTGTAAGAAGCAACTAGAGTGATCACAGACTGGGGCAGCTAAAAAAGTGGGCATTTGTATTAAAGTTAGTTAAAAGTGAAAATATTTCTATCCAGATTTTCTAAGGTGCAGTGTGATATTGCTCAAGCTGGTCTTTTTGGAGGATTTGAGTGCAAACGTTCAACTCATCTGTGGTTACAGGCAGTGTGCCAACGCTATGGTGTGCTTAAGACCAGTGTCCAGGTCACTGATTGGAATCAGATATGATGCCATAATAAAATGTTAAGAGAAAAGGAGAAAAATCCTTCCATCTAGGGCTCGATTCATCCTACCCAGCTTTAGACGCCCCAAGAAGGACCTCATTTCCCTTGGCTCTCTATATGTCTGTGGAGCAATAAAGCAACTCCAGAGTGCTTCTTCACAGATACCTTCTGAAGGTGCCTGCCGCTTACCATTGATTACATAGGGACCCTGGGAGGCCTGATTTCCTAGCTGATTGCCCCATTTATGTGGGACGAAACCAGGCCTTTAGGGCTACTACTATAATGTAAGCTGAATTTTGTTTAATCTATGAGCTTAGAGGCACAAAGTGGCACTTGTCCTTTTTTATCATGTGTGTAATTACTTTTTTATATGCTGTGACAGAGACATTTTGGAAGTATTCTCTGGAAAATTTCCTCATCTGCATACCCAATCTGAGTGCCGCTGTCCTGGAAGTCATCCTCGGGTACATCCATTGATACAGAGGTACTGCATCCCTAATGGCGCAGATGACACCACTAATGACAGAGTGCTGAGGTTGGATGCAGAAGCCCATCCTTTGTATTACATCAATGATGATGACATTGGGACCACCTGGATTTCATCTGTGTTTGCTAATACTGTGGGTCTGGATCGTGGTGTTTCAATCACAATAGATTTACAAAATGGACAGTATCAGGTAATGAGAAGCTTACATTTGGTGTTTATTAAGTCAAAACTAGGAAAATATTTTTGTAGACATTTTATTACAATTTTGAGGAAATTCAAACCTTGTGCTTTAAGATGTTATCCTTAGAGGACCAGGAAGAAAATTTCCTTTATCAGCATGAAACAATGCAAAAGGCAATAGAATGCATTATGGTGCTTGTCATTCTCTTTTGATGTGCCTCAGCTGTTCTAACAAGGAGTAATCTAGAACAGATATACCAGAGTGGATATCCTGTGTGAAGACACCAATATTTAGAAATTGGTTGCTCTCTTTTAAGTCTACTTTTTTAAATTTTAACTTTAATTTTAATTTCTATTAAAACTTGAGGTGCTTGTTTTATACCTTCTGGTAGAAGGCTGACTGCAGTCAAATGGAATTTAACATGTCTGGGGTACACTGACATATCAGATGAGATTTCTGTTTTGTTGATGTTCTGGAGATGGTAATTTAGCCTCCTGAGGAATATGGAAGGAGAATAAAACAAGCAGGCAAGGTTCCCCAAGGGGCCAGATTGCACCTAATGCTTCAGTATGCTGTTGAAGAGTATCAGGATGTTTTGGAAGAAGGGACAGATCAGTAGTGGGGCTGCATTCATAATAGGGGTTCCACCAAATTTCCATGTATTCTTGCTAGCTTATCTTTTATTCTTTTTAGTCATTAATGGTGAGAAGGGAAAGAATACGATGACAGGTTTTGGCTATGTAAGAAAGACTTAGTTCAAATGCCTGTGAAGTTTTAAGACTTGGCTTATTTAACACACATTTCTGCATAAGCAGCATGCTTGTGGAAGTGGTCAAGTGGTCTTTAAAGCAACACGGGGTATTTGATGAGATTCCAAGCTACAAATAGAGACATTCCTAATTAAAAAAAAAATAAAAATTAAGTTCACCTGTTATCAAAGAACTTATCAAATATTTGGCAATAAAAAGCTATGCCATTCAGTTCTGCCAAAATAATATTACAGTAACAAATCGTGGACTTGACTTTATAGTGTATTTTCAAATGTTCTTCAAGAAAAAGTGGAGTTCTGATGCGACAGTTTGGCTGTGTAATAATGTCTGAGAGATCAAAGAGCTTGTTTAACAAAAAAGGTTATCTTTGGTTTTAATTGGGAGTATGTGGACTGAAATATTGGTTCTTTTTCTGTCTGTGAGTGGTAAAACAGATGATATTGTCACATCAAAACCAATTTACATTCTTATTGTTTTACAACTTAGGCATTAATATCAGTTTATAAATTTGTTATCTTCTTGTAGGTATTCTATATTATACTGCAGTTCTTTAGCCCACACCCTGAAGCAATAAGAATTGAAAGGAAAAAAAGAGATGATCTGAACTGGGAAGACTGGCAGTATTTTGCTAAAAACTGCAGTATTTTTGGAA
Organism: Chroicocephalus ridibundus; assembly: GCF_963924245.1. Classification (NCBI taxonomy): domain Eukaryota; kingdom Metazoa; phylum Chordata; class Aves; order Charadriiformes; family Laridae; genus Chroicocephalus; species Chroicocephalus ridibundus. The sequence goes on from NC_086286.1 coordinate 25,269,641, forward strand.
TGGATAACAATGGATCTCTGGAAAAACCAGACTCTGTCAACTGTCTCCAGCTTCCTAGGTATGAATGGGTATTATCTGCATAGTACAGATGCTTTGAACAGGTCACATCCTGACACAATTAATTTCTATGTCCCAATGAGATAGAATCTTTTAATTTGATGTACTCGTATGTTATGGGCTGCTGAGTATGTAAAAGACCCCAAATCTGACCTTTTGATTGAAGATTGCCAAATGGTCACCTGCCATTTTTATCAGATTTCAGACATTGAGGAATGTGACACAGTTGATTCCTCTGTTATTTCTGAGCTAGACTTTTGAAAGTTTGCATGCTTGTGTTTTGGGGGACTATTGTCAGTGGAATTACAGAACATTGAAGAGTGGAGGAAGGTACTGATGTAACAGATTGTTTTAAACAATCTAATGAGTGTGAAAGTATACCTTCTGATCTCTGAGAGTGCAACTTGTTCTGAAGGTTAGAAGAGAGGCCAAACTTAAGTACAAAAGCCAATCTTTCAACCCTACTACTAATCATGCAAAAAGTTTAAGAAATGAGTTGAAAATTGTGTCTTGAAGCTTTCTAATCTTTCTAAGCAAGAACCAAAACAAAACTGGGGGAGGATCATTACCTTTTAGAAGCATCTTGCAAGCCTTTTTACTAGACAGTTAGCATGTGCAAATTTAAAAATATATAATATATACAATATACGTTTCATAAATACAGCGTGTAACTTATATAGTTAATACATATTATCATTTTCTGCGCATGGATGTATGTACATATACATATTTTTGAATCTATACCGCTACATATATTCAAATGCACTATCTCTTGCCTGAATTCAGATGCAAGTCAATATTAGGCTTGTTTAGTACTTGACAGGGAATCAGTGAGAAAATACAGTACCAGGTGCTGTAGGCATTTTCCTTTTTTTGTTGTTTCACTTTTGCTGCCTTCCTAAGACTTTTCAAGAGTCAGCATCTTTGTTCTCCAGGAGTTTGGTATTCTGAGGAGAGGAGCATACAGTCATCTGAGTTACACCAGTTTTCAGCAAAGGACTTTGAGCTTTATTACTAATCCTTGGAGCACAGGGTAGAGGAGAAGGGAAATCTCTTAAGTAAGCCAAACATTTTTGGATAAATAACCCAAATGAGGTGTAATGCCCTTTTCATCCCAGAAATACATATTTATATATTTTCTAAAAAGAACTGAGGAGTTAAGTATGAACCGTTTCCATAAACGTTTTGTAAGTAGTTTCTGCCCTTGGATTGCAATGTAAATGATGATACAAAGTGATATGAATGAATGATTTTGGGTGCAGCTGATGTATAGAAAGCTTTGTTTTAAAGATAGGAAATATATCTTGTAACGATGAGTATTCTGTGTACCTAAAAAAGAAGTTACTGTTGGAACAATGCTCCAGATTTGCGTCAGCAGTGTGGTAGAGCTCACTGCTGAGACCTTTGCTTGTTGTAAAACAAAACGGGTTTCTCTCTGTCTCTCATAGGCATGTACTTGTAAATGCCAAGACGTGTCCAAATTGTCTGTCCAGGATTTAGACACCAGTGTGCTTGTATCCTGGTGGCCTAGCCAGGAGTCCTTGGGTTGACATGGAAAGCAATTGACCTTTCCTTTGAAAACCTTACCATGCCTTGAGGGTTCTTGGTTTGGTGACCACATGCTAGTACTGAACTGACTCTTTTATGTCCTTTAGGAGATGAAAGTGATTAAGGTTTTTGTTTCTCCATCCTGTATCACCTCTGTAAATTAGGAGTTGTTCACTGTCCTTTATCTCCTAATCAGAGACTTGAGTCTTTGATTAGTCTGAATATTGGCTGCCCCTTGTTTTAGGATCTCCTTTGTTTCCCTGGTTTCCTGAGAAGATGTGTGCCCTAATATCTTGATGACCTGCTTATGTAGGGACCTTCAGCCTTAAAGTACTTGTGCTGTTCCTTCTGTTGCTTCCATACAAAGTTGTGTCATTCATCTGCCATTTGTACCCATCTTAACACTTCCACTACAGCTCTATATGTCATGGAGGAAAAATACTTGATTTAACTTTCTGTGGAGGGGAAGTTCTGGTGGAGGCAAGTTCTCCTCATAGCTAAACTCTGCCTAGTAAATATGTTAACATGAGATATGATTTATACCAAATTGTGCAAACGTGCAATTTATATATACTTGTTTACTCAGCCTTTCCTTGAATTCTCAGGACTGTTCTTCCTGTTCTTGGGCTTAAATGTACAGTCTTCCTCTCAATCCTGCTGCTTTCCATTTAATTCTCTTGCACTTCACTCACTGGAAGGTGGCATGTGTTTCTAACTCTGCGCACTCATCGAATGAGATGATACAGTCCAGTGACTCTGGAATTCAAAATACAATTGTTTTTGTACGGTTTTTATATATGTTTAGCAGGTATATAATTAACAATATGGGCATGTTAATTATCATGTTAGTCATCTAAATGATTTCCTTATGTAGTTCAAGCATAGTTCATGTTTCTCAAAGACACAAACTTAAGTGGGGATCCTCTCTGAAAAAAAGGATATTAGGAGATAGAATCTGTAAAATATGTGAAATTTTCATTTTCATTTGTCTTCTTCTCTGTTTAAACAGCTTTACACCATATTCCCGTGGTAATCTAACTTTTAGTGTTCTTACCCCGGAACCAAATCACCGGCCTGGTTACAATGATTTTTACAATAGTCCATCTCTCCAAGAATTTGTAAAAGCTACACAAGTGAGGATTCATCTCCACGGCCAATATCATACTAATGAGTCTTGGGTAAATTTTAGGCATAGATACTATGGAATTAATGAAGTTACAGTCAGCGGAAGGTAGGTGTTTCGGAACTCTTCCCTGACCTATCGCTGCCTCCTGACTGTTACAGCTTTGCAAAGTGTATAATGACCTGCCTAAAATTTAATAAAGTTGTTCTGCATTTACATTTATGAATGAGAAGGGAATTTGGTCTGAAGCAGTGCATCAAGTTTGAAATGACTGGTGTACTGTTTTTTTTAAAACACTTGCTCACATGTTATTTTAAAATTAATTATACTTATTACACAAATCTGTCAAAAGGAGTCCTTTCCTTGGAATTACCAACGTCTCTAAGCAAAGGCTTATGATTGAAACCATGGCTTGTGCTTTACTTCAGTAGCTCTTCCAAGTTTCATTATAGATTCCCAGACATGGCAATTTTAACAGTCTTAATGCAGAGCTCATTCTTTGTTTTATCTGTAGTTTTCCTTTTAAAACTGGGCAGCTGCCAGTAAAAGTGTTACATTATCTGTGACTGACAACTTTATTGCATATGATAAGTGTGCTGTCTTGTGAAAGAACTAATTATGCCCTGTAAATAATATGCAAATTTGGCAATGAAATAGTTTCCAAGAAGCATATGGTGCAGATTTTTGTTAATAAGTATTATTCCTGAAATTATTTTGGTGGTTCTCATTTTGAGAGAAAGCACCCCATTAGAGGTCTTATTTACCTTAAAATTTTCTACACTGCTATGTTTTGATTATTGATTTAGATGTGTTTGGATAATGCTTTTACTAAAATAGCTACAATCTTGGTGACTATGTAACAGTAACATTATTTCAGCTGTAGTTTGCAAAGTTCTGCCATGCTTCCACAAGAGCAGAGTGGGATAATTATTGCCTATTAACTTATACTCTATAAAGATTTTATTTTAGTAAGAAATGAACATTTTAACTGACATCAAAATGGGTTAAACTGGAAAATTATGCTTGATGCGGTTAAGATTTCTTGAAAAGCTATAGCCACACTCTAAGGCTTAATATTGATGAATAATTGCCATTTATTTAATAAAGTTTTACATATTAATGTTACATACTGAAATATAGTTTTCATTACACATTATATAAGGTAACAGTAACTCTACTACGTGCTGGTTTTTATTTTCTTGGAAAGCAATCGTTGATACTAAAAAATATGTTGAGTAAAACAGTCTTTTGTAGGTTATTGCACTTAAGAACATTCTCTTTGGTGTTTATTAGTTCTTAATAAAGAACTAGAATATGTAATACACAAAACTGCCTTTGTGACCATGTTATATATTGTTGGACCGATATGTTTCCATGTTACAATTTTTTCTTCACTACCTATTGTTCTTTCAGGTGTAATTGCCATGGCCATGCTGATAATTGCGACGCAGCTATGGAACCATATAAGTGCCTGTGCGTCAAGGAAAGCTACACAGAAGGAAATAATGTTAGTCTCTCCTTGGTTTATCTACATCGCCTACGAACAGCCTCAAAATCAGGATTTTAGTCTTGGGAGAGTGTGTGCATACGTGTGTTAGTGTTGTCCTAGCTTTTACAGGGAAAGTTTCCATAGCAGGGTTGGTATTAAATAACGAAAGAAAAAACTACCCCCTACCCCCCACCCCCTGCCAAGAACCATTCCACCACAGACCACCAGGAGTGCTGTGTTCAGGGATTTGATTTCTTGTTAGCGGATTATGCCACTTTGAAACATTAGATGCAAACCTGAATTTAGATTGTCAGCATCTAATAAAGATTATGGATCTCCCTGCTGTAGCAACTAGCGAATGATCTGTAGAGTGAAAAGGTAATGAAGACCCAATGTTCACAGCAGATATGCTTCAGAGATTTTGTTTTATTCTTTTTTATTTCTTACTCTACTGTAGTTTGTCTGGTCCTATGGACTCCAGACCCATTCAGTAGACAGAGTGCAGTAGGCAACAGTCCTGGAGTTTAGCTTCTAATTTAGTTTCATTCGAAAGAGAACAGTTCAAGTGGTACAGGACAGCTCCATGATGTAAACCAAAGCACAGTAAATGCAGAAAATTTGTGGATTTGCTTCAAAACTGCATGTCTAATCCAAGGTAAAACAGTAACATAGGTTTACCTTCTGATACTTGGAGCATCTGTAGATACTTGGGGCATCTGTAGACTGCGGTCTCTGACTTCAGCTAAGAATGAGATCTTTTAATGCAATTGTTTACAAAATATGTTTAAGATACAAAGAGTTAAAACATTTTGGATTTGATTTTAAGTGTCTCTTGCATAGATGAGCACAGTTAAGAAGATACTGAGACGTGCTCATACATATGTATTTGGAAGTTATTTTCTCGGGGGTCCTAAACCAGTGATTTGTGTAGTGGCTTTTTAAAACATTGAAAATAGAGCTTTGAACTTATTTATTGAAGGACAGCCTGTAAATGTCAATTTCCCATACTTTTCACAATCATATATGACACTTGGTTATCTTTAAAATTATCTGTAGTGGCAACGTGATTGTTCTAATAAAAGAACAAACTTAACGTTACTTTTTACTGCTCCATATTTTCAGATAGTTGATATTAAGGTTAAATTTCTTTGAATTCATTCAAAGGCTGTTTTAAAAAATCTAGATACAGTCTAGAAAATATGTTTTTATCATTGCTTTGCTCTTAATAACAGCATTTCTCAATAAAGAGGGGTGTTGTGAAGTGTAGTGTGTAGTTGAAACTTACCATGTTGCAAAAGTGTAATTTTCTTATTTGGCCATAGGAGAATGAAAATGGGGTTGTTTAGTATAAGTCATGGTCTTCTAGAGAAATACGTAGAGGAGAGCTTAGAGTAATGATGCCAGTTCTCACTTATTTCATGCAATCTTTGGTTTTCTTGGAAGCTTTCCCGTACAACTTAGGGAAAGCAGAACCATGATGTATGAGTTAAGAAAACTTGTTCAGAGAAAATGTCCTGTCCCTACATTAATTATTTATCTCATAGAAAAAGAAAAAAAAAAAAAAGAAGAAGAGGTAAAGAAGTTGAGGTTAAGAAAGAATGAGCTGCATCAAAGGAACGAATCCCGCAGTCCCACTGAATGCTAGATTTCCGTCATGAGTACACGTTGTATTCTTTGCTACATTTATGCCTTTTGGAAATAGGCTTTCTAAAAATTAAGAAGGGGTTATGGAATAGGAACAGCAGTAGCAAAGGGGAGGCTAATCTCACATCAAAAACCCTCCAAACAGTTGGTGCTTGCTAGAACAGAGCAAGAAGTGTTAACCTGAGAGCATTTGATATTGTGCTTATGATCATTTGAAAGATCTTTGTAAAATTCCATAGGGGATCTAAGTTCTCTAGTTTTTTTTTTAAGCAGAAGAGTACAGTCTGCAGACTAAATGGGATTTGAACAGAAATTTGAAGTTTTTAGATGGGTCAAATTAGAAAAAAAAATTCAAACTGACAATGTCCCTTTAATTAGAACACATATTGTGAAATGTTACTTTGTAGGGATTAATTATAAATATTTAATAAGATCTGGAAGTTCACCAAGCACTCTTGCAAGACTTATGCTACCTTATGAAAACAAACCAAATACATTTTAATGATGTATCTGCCTTATCAGATATTTTCTGTCAATGTTAATGGGTTGTTCCAGTGAGTGTCACATTTTGACTTGGCATATATGCATTGTAACTATAATTGAAATGCTTGAATTAACCGTATTCATTCAGAGTACAGTAAGGATGTTGTTTAATTCTTTTCCTTATTCTTTAATGACCATGTCAGTATCTACTAAATATGAAATAAAATAGAAGTAGTAATAAAATAGAATTAATATTTGCAAGTGTATCACTAACTACTTTGAATTTCATCAAGGATTTACACGAAACCCAAAGGTTTTGATTTTTTTGTAAGGCAAAACCAAAATCCATCCTGATTTTTGACTGTCATTGACATTGATAAAACTCTGTCTTACAGATTTACACCTATGTTTCTCAGGCTCCCACCCCAGTGAATTAGGTATTTTGTTGTTGTTGTTATTATTATTTGGGATTCAATTAAGCATTTGATGAAGAAAGTTTCCAAATATAAACTTTTTTGGCAGGGAGGGAGCAAGTATTTTTGAGAAGAAATTGCACTGTCAGCAAACTCTTCTTTTAACTTTTGTCATGGGCTAGCAGTGAGTAAGTCACCACAAGGGAGGGTGTATAAGAAGGCATCCGGTTTTTTGTATCTTGGACGAGAAATAAGAGATCCCTTGACAAGCTCTTAGCGTATGGCAGAGTATGTCCTTGTCACATTTACGCTTAATACAACTAAAATTACCATCTTGAATTTATCTGGCATATACATCTGGATAGCTGTTGCGCAGCAAAGCAACACCAGAAACTAAAAATTTGCATAATTCTTTACAAATAGAAATCTTAGTTTAGTTATTTGTATCAGCATGTTATGAAATTTGACATACCAAATGGAATTTCTTTTTCCTTTTTTTTTTTTTTTCCTGAGTTCTGTTTTGATGAAGAAATATGTTACTACGAAATTTGAGATGATGGGAAGAAGGGAATGCTTAAGAATGACTTGCCGGTGTTGAGGGGCCAGATTAAGAAAGAAGAGCAAATAATTCCTCACAGAGCTTGTCTCTCATCTTATAAAAAAACGTTCAGCTTCTTAATTTACAAATTTATGCTGTAAATGCCTTGTGTCTTGCTTTGGGAAATAGCTTTGCCTTCTACAAATGGAAACTGAGGCATCAAGAGTGGAGTCCGGATTTTGGTAACATTTATATGCAAAGACTAACTTATAGACATGAGATTAGTACGTCCAAAAACTTTCCAGTGTCACATGAAAAACTGGAAGCAGCCCATGAAAAAACAAGGTAATCAAACAAGGTCAGCCTTACCGTACCACCTCAGAGCCTCCTTTAAATTGGTCATACAGAACCTAATAGAAAGGTAATGGCAAAATATACAGCAATAATTGTAGAAATAATAATAAAAAATAGAATTTAAAATAAATAAAGCAACTCTGATAAATGCTTGAGAGGGTATGAATGGAAGTGAGACAATAACTGGATACAGTAAAGGCTTCAGGTCTTTGTAGTTTTCCATGCAAATAATTAATGGTTTTGAACATCTGCTGTCTGAAAACTAGATATGGCATTGTTGATTTACCAGGAACTGGATAAATAAGGGGTTTTATGTTGTTACAGAAGAATCTATCTAAACGTTAGTTAAAGGTCAATCTGTGTCATCATGTCAGGTGGTGGAATTTATGATACATAGTACCTGAGGAGCTGTAAATATTAGCTATAGTAAGTGGTTGCTCAAGAACTTTTAACTTGCAAAAGCAAGCAGGCAAAAAATGCACTTTTTGGTAAGCTCTGTGCCATAATTTGTGTGTCCAGAGGATAGACCTGGGTGGAAGCTGCTTATATCAGAATAAAAAGAAAGGAAGTCAAGCAAGCAGATGGTTGACTGGAGTTTTAGGAAAGAGCAAGCAGAAAGGCACCTAGTTCAATAGTCTTACGTGCCTGAAAATTGTAGGTAACTTTTGACATGTCTGTGGAAGTTTGTCCGTGAATCCATCCCTGGAAAACTGGTGTAATTTCACAGTTCAAAGATCCAAACTTCTAAAACAATTTGTGTACAAGCATTGCTGAAATCCTGAAAGAACTTGTTGCAGTCTCAGATACCTCATATTTGTTGCACTGGTGATGACATACTGAAGGAATTGTGAAGTGGTCATTATCCCTTATACATTTTGATAAGTATTATCTGTATAATTGTATAAGTATATTTGATAAGTTTGTAAGTTTTACTTAAGGTGTAGGCAGATGGCAGCTAGCATTATGGTTGTTATTGTTACCTCTCAGGAACTAAGAAGGCTGTTCCAGTCTGAAAATGATTTTCAGAGGTTTATGCATTATGCAGGATATTTATTTCATTTAATGTGGAAAAAAACCTGACACAACTGGGCTGGTACTTCACTGTTGTTGTAAGTAGCTGTTGTAAATCATAGTGCCACATAGATTTATTGAATTTCTATGATTTTTCACATATTCTGTGTAAGTGCCTGAGTAATTAGCCAGTCTAGTTTTTTTTCTTCATTTACCCCACTAAAACTATTATTAAAAAAAAATAAAAATATCCCATGCAATAACTTCCCCAGAGGAGTGAAATTAACCATAGAATACCTGGTGACTGTGGCTACAGCACTCTCTAATGTTACAGGAGAATGGAATTCAAAGGCTTATTCCAAATAGACAAGGTAGAAAGAGGGAAAAATAAGCACAAGATCTCTTATAATTTAATATCCTGAGCAAGTCAGAGCTTTGGTAAAACAGTACATATGCCGAACTCATCAGCTGCAAAACACACCTTCTCCCTCTCTTTTATTTTACAGAAGTCCTGCAGGGTTGGAGTCTAAATGAGTAAAATGGATTGGATGCCTGATTTGAAAATGTCTTTGAATTTTAATTCTGGAGAATTTAAGTGTGAATTATTTTACTGAGCAGCCTGATCGTCAGAGTTAGTGCGGTTGCATACGCTTTGATTTTTTAGGACTTAGTGTTGCTTCATATAACTTCACCAAAAAAAACATAAATGAAAGAGAAGTTGAGTAAAAATATATCTTATGCTGCCTGACAACATCTATCCTAGTGTTTGAGATCTCAGTGGTGTCCCATTGTTGGAGTCTGGCATTCAGAATGGTAGATCTTATGTTCCTTGCCAGTCAGGTTCTTTGCCAGTCACTTTGCCATTGCAAAGCAGCAGTAGTGTCTTTTCTTAGAATGCTCTTTGGCATACGGCATTTGTAAATCACCTGTTATGGCTGTGCTTAGTTTCTAAAATTATGTTGCATCCTTTTAAGGTACGTGAAGTGTTACAATGGAACTCTGTAAGACACTCCTCATTTCTATTCTGTCTTCCTTAGTCACTTGGAGTCACTTAGAATGCTCTAGCTTTTTTTTTTTTCTAATAAAATCTGGCTTTTGAGTTTAAAAGGTCTTTGGGGAGTTCACAAGAGACAGATATGGTTCAAAGCTCTGCTAACACGCAGTCTTGATAGATCGTGAAATGCTGTAGTGAGGGTGCTGAGGAAAAGCCATGGGGATATTAAGACAACTGTCTTCAGAGTAGGGCTAAGCTACACTGGAATAGATATTGCCTAGAAGCCATATTTATTTGGCGAATGAAGCTAAATGGAGTGAAAGCATACTGTCCATTTGGGTACAGACCGGGATCTTGTAGGAAGGAAAAAATTGTATGGGATTAACTATACTATTCTAGTCAACACTTACAGGGCAGCATAAATCATTGTGGTTGGGTGGTACACATATGGAGTTTTTCAAAGACAAGAGAGCATTCAAAATGCCTGAGGCACTCTAGTCTTGATATCACTTCAGCAGATATTTAAATCTTTGTACTGTTCATGGCATGGGATATGTATATTATAGAAGCATATGTATAATATATGTATCATAACTGTGTATGTACACTGGTTGTTGCAACTGAACTTTGGCTGACAGGTGTGAGATGGGAACTTCTACACAGGTTAGGAAAAGAAACAACAGAATATTCTACATAACGTTAAAAAAAAAAAAGGATGCCACCCAGAGGCAAGCAGCGGAATATTTTAAAAGTGTTGGAGTAGAAGGTTCTAGTTGATCGTGACTTCTTGCAAGCCTTAAAGTATTGTTACAGTTGCCTTCCGAAGTATTTCTTTGAATATTTGTTGACTGTTTCTTCAGAGGCACTGTCCTCAACATTCTTGGTGAGTAGTAAGGTACTTGGCACATAAAGGCTTAGGCTGAAGTCACTGGTGATCTTTCCGTAAGATTGCAGGATTCATGAATTTTGAGAAGGCAAGTTTTTAATAACAGTTTTAGTAAATTAAAGTCCTGAATTCGTTAATGCAAAAAAGTTTTTAATCATAATTTTAGACTAATGAATTGGACCAAGATGAGCTAGGCATTTTGACCTTCTGGCTCCATGTAATGCTGTCTCAGAAAACTGTTTTCACAGAAGGTGGGTGGTTCAGATACTATATATCAAGAGGACATGTTTGTTATTGTCCATAGGGAAAGCCATATAATTAACATTTTTTCTGAAGAGCCTAGATGTAACTGAGAATAAGGACATCTCCATGTTTGTGGGGTTTATCGTTATGGAGGAAGGCTAGTGTCAAGAACTAACATTCTTTGTAAACCCATTAGACCTTGTTCAGATTTGTCAAAGGCTTTTTGGGAATTTACCTATCCATTTTGCATGTGGTAGCGAAGAATTGAAACCTGAATCTCTCAATACCTTTGAAAATCTCCATAACTGTTGCTTTTTGGACAAATACAGAGCTTACATTTGGTGAACACAGACCTGAAGATTACCATATGTACACCATCTTGCTACCAAAAATGAAAGCTAAACACAGCAGGTCTGGAAGTTAAACACAATTCTTAACCTAATAAAGGTGTGACAAACTCAGCAGGATGAGGTGGGGGTCCAGTACATGTTTTTAATGCATACAGGTGTGACAACTACTAGAACAGCAATTGTTTTTCAGTCATTGCCAACTTTCAAATGACTACTTTTTTGACAAGGCTTTTAAAAAGTTTGTCAAAGTTCTGAAAGTCAAATGCCATCTTTTTCTGTCTTACTCTTCAGTGTATGTGTGTCATTTAACAATAGGTGCAAGCACAGGTGTGCATGATCTAAGATTAAATCTGAAATGTAATGATGAATGCTTTCAGCAGCTGTATGGCTGGCCATGCACAAATGGAAATTCAGGGCTGACAGGTTGGTAGCTATTCCTGTACTGTTTTCCTTTCAAGGAGGACGTATTTCTATAGACATGCTGAGAGGTGGAAGCTGCATCAGTGGGATGGTTTGAATGGGAGCTCTGGTTTCTCTCTTGCACTTCCCAAATTGTGCAATGTCTGAATGAACCCTCTTGTCTCATGACGCTGATGCTGGTTGTCCTCCACGTAGAGACAAAGGGAGTGACTGGAGAGAGGAAAAATGGATGTGAACGAAGGAAAGACTTAAATAACTTTTAAGTTGTGTAACTTGTGTAACAGTTATGGTGAAGGCATTCCCCTTGGTGTACTTAAACTGGGCTAATCACAGTTAGGCAGTGATTCTCCTGATAAATAAACTGGGCTAATCACGGTTAGGCAGTGATTCTCCTGATAAATAAACTGGGCTAATCACGGTTAGGCAGTGATTCTCCTGATAAACAAAGGTCGGAGTTCAAGGTCTCAAGAGAAACCCTGCTCATTTTCAGCCTGAAACCTCCTTTTCCTCTCGCTGTCATGCTGGTGTGGTTTTTTGTTGTTTTATTTGTAACAGATTGCAAAAAGGTGTAGTAGTTATTGTTATTTTACCTCTTACTGTTAGTTTCATTTACGAAAACTAAATTTCAGCAGATAAATTCTTGTACTTTGATTTTTCTCTCCCAAGTTGCTTCTGTTATGAGTTGTGACTGCTCCACAGTTATTGGGCTGTCTTAATCTTATGTTTTCTTATTCAGTTTCTCATTTCACCCACAGTTGATTCTTTCCCAGCATGAGCTGTGAAACAGTTTAGAAACTTGAGTATAGTTTCCTAATGATCAGCATATAGGTGATGTAGGCACACTGGGCCTAAATAATTATCATAGTGCTTGGAATAATAGACATGAAAAAAGATGAGCACACTTCTGGAACTTAAGAAAGAAGTTGCTCAAGTGCTTTACAGAAGCAACTTCCTTTTAAGCATTTATATTCCTTCTGAAAGATGGACATTGTACGTTATAATTGCAACATATTTTGTCTCTTAGATCCAGCAAGGCACCAGTATTTTGGGAATGGACTTTTAGTGTAATGCCAGTTAAATAAAAAAAATTCTTCTAAACAAATATCTCTCCAGTGCCAACATGTGCCATTCTTTGAGTCAGTTTCATAAAAACTAGTTAGATTGTTCACCATTAAGAGAATGTAATTGTCCAAAATGCTATCCATTCATTAATTTTAAGAAATCCAATTTGGTTTTAGTTCTTGATGAAACAGTAGGCACAATAAATTTTCTCCTTTAAGTTTTGTAGTGTCTATTATGAACCGAAGATTATTCCAACTTCACATTCTTCACAAAGCGCTACTTAGAAGGTAATATTGTGAGTTCATCAAAATAAAAAATGAGGTGCTCCTGAACTACTTAAAAATATTTTTACTGGTTTGGATTTAAGCTAATTAAGTACTTGAATATCATTAGTCTTTGTATCTAATAAATTTGAAAAGAATTGAAGAAAACAAGATATTTTGTTTAGGTATTTATTTAAACAATGTATCTGGTATCCTAGTATTGCATTGTCATATTTAAAATATAACTTGACAGAGTTGAATATACGTAGAGATTTACGTTTTTTGTTTAAAGTTTCTTTCTTGAAAGTTTCATGAGATAAATGCATGTTAAGAAGTGCTGATATTTCAGATACAACATCACATATTTGCCCGTAGGATGCCTTTTGTTTCACTCACGGGGTCAAATGGTAACTGTACAAACTACAGTTACTGCAGTACTACAAACCACAATAACAGACATTGTTTAAAATGCATCCAAATGGATGCATTAGGTGAATATGTCTTCTGTGCCGCAAACAAAGTAGGCAACATTTTGCACCTTTATAGGTTCAACTAAATCTGAATCTCAGAACATTAGCCTGTGTTGAGTATCTAAATACTTAAAATTTTATTCTTCTGCTCCCCTTCCTTGATTTTAATCTCTTATTAAAGTAGCTTAGAAAGATTAGAAAAAAAAAAAGGTGATTTTGTTGTTTTCCTATATGCTGTCTCACTTCTTGTCTAAAACCAATATTTTTAATATTTAAATGGGGGAAGGCACGTAGAACAAAACATGAACGTAGAGTATAATACTGTTTTTTGTAAGGTAAATAAATAGTATTTTCTCTTTTTTTAACTTCTTTTTTATTTCAGTGTGATCGCTGTTTGCCATTGTACAATGACAAGCCTTTTCGTCCAGGTGACCAAGTTCATGCCTATAATTGCAAACCTTGTCAATGTTACAGCCATGCAGTAAGCTGCCACTATGACTTAGCAACGGACCCTTTTCCTCAGGAATACTACAGAGGAGGCGGTGGAGTGTGTGATAACTGTCAACACAACACCGCCGGTAAGTCGCACAAAAGAGAATGGACTGTTTGTTTTACAGTCACTTTTTGACTAAGTGTTGTGTCAGCTGAAATTAGTAATGCTCGATGGCTGCCATTCCAATAAATTCTCATGTTATATGTATTTTTAAACTATCAGATAGTGCAGTAATTACAATTGTGTCAATACTTAAGCTACAGGAAAAAACTGCTAAAATTTGATCCAATCTTGCAGAAAATCTGCTGTGCAAAACACATTCTAATAAATAATTAGAACGTATACTTTCAAAGGTGTTTCCATTACATGTGCTAGAGCATTTAAATACAGAATATCATCTTTCTAATTGAAGCAGGTTAACAGATAACACATTAAAAATGTTGACAACTTTTGCTCTAATGTCAGTTTCCTGCGTATTAAGTAAAGGTTTCTGTTCTGTGTAAGTACTATATTTGCATGCTGTTTTCTACAGTTCTCTTCTATTTCAGTTTTCTTGGCTTTGTCTAGCAAAGGGAAAAAAGAAAAGTTTCAGGTTCAACGATAATTTTTCCAAAAAATGTATAGGCATTTGCATGGCACAGCTTTTATATAAGTGTGGTATTATATAACAGATGGAAGTTTAATGGAGTAAAACATAGTTTGTAACAGGTTCATTGTTTCATATGCTCTGGATCACTAAATTGGCAGGTAGAGATGAAAGGTGCATTAAAATGGACGTCCTGAAAATTATAGAATTCTCTCAAAGGAATAGAGTCTTTAATTTTGAATTATACAGCTAATTTTAATGAATTGGAAGCCATAATGCATAACCTTTCTTTCATGCAGGAAAGAACTGTGAGCTGTGCAAGGATTTTCATTACAGACAAGCAGGTGCAGATCTTTCAGCCATCGATGTTTGCAAACCCTGTGAATGCTATGCAACAGGCACTGAAAATAAGAGCCTCCTGTGTGACAATGTAAGTAGCTTCGATACAGAAAAATTACAGAACATGTTAATCAGCTGGGTAGACAGTAGTAAGGCTGTACAAAGTGTATTTAGATGGTAAACTAATTTATAAAAAATGCTTACATTCAGCCTTTTCAAGGTGATAATTGACTTACATCACAGACTGAAAGCCAAGCAAACACAGAAAGCAATTTGAGAGGTACTGTTGAAGAGTTCTTTGTCTAGATCAGCAACAGACGTAAAAGATACTGTACAATTTTTCAGAAGTGAATAGGAGTTTTTTTGAATACTAACAGGTACACTCAGGTGCACTCAGTAGTGTTAAAACATCCAGGTTTTAAGTGTTTTTGAAGGTCTTGATACTGTCTTAAAATTACAAACAAATTTAAAAAATTCAGGCAATAAGCTGAGCTTGAAATTAAGCTAAAATGAAGCTAGTTTTCACTGTAATAAGGCAAGGATTGATCTCCCTTTTAATTCATAAAGTCCATTTAAAAAAAAAAAGAAACGTACAAAGTGATGCTGAAAAGAGAAACACCATCAGCTATGCTTTTTAAGCCTATGGACCTCATTGACATGCAGACATATAGTCCCGTAATAAATCTATCTGTCACTTGCAAAACATGCATATTGAAAAAAAGCAGGAAAAGTGACTGAAGTCTTGAACATATATTAAAAATATATTGTGGTTCATGTTCTATTCACGTATGTCCTGTCCATTGCCAAAATCCAAATTTTTTTAGGAATAGGGAAGAAATAGCTTCTTTGTCTGAAATGTATTTTAAAGGTAGAATTTGTTTTTCAGGGAATTGAGATTATAACTTCTTCAGTTTGTTGCCACATTTCCTGTCTCTTCTTTTTTCCAAACTTCTTTCATAAAACAATCTCTAGCATTTTTCATATGATGTCTTTTGCCATTGCATTTTCTTTAACAGTAAGCTGTTGTGGATCCTGTTACGTTTTCATCCTTGGTTCTGTATTGCTACAAATACATGCCCAGTTTGACTCAGTGCACCTTCACAGGACTTGTGTGATAAACATTGAAAAATAGGTATCACATAGGACTATTTTTTAAGGTATAGGGAAAAGGAAAGCAAATGCTGATTTGTGCGTCTATGGTTGGTGGCGAAATGTTAACCTAAAAGAGCTTTAGCTGTGATTAATAAGCAGAGGAAGAGTAGTTTACAGAAATCACTGCCTTATAGTGAAATATACAAGAATGTTGATGAAGTTTGGCTATCAAAGTATGAGCGGGGAGATAAAATGGGAAAAATGGGGGAGACCGTATTGCTCAATAAAGCATCAATTCACTGCTGCAGTAGAAGCAGAGCAGGGAGAAATGATTAAGAGGCATTAAAGAACAGATTAATAAGGCTGGGGACTAAAGGCTGAAATGAATTACCTGAAATAGGAAGGCATCATTGAAGGAAGCGTTTCCAAATTTGACCTGTGGAAGATGGAATCGTAAGGAATAAGGACCCTACTCATGAAAATTAATTGGCACGTCACAATGATAATTTTCAAGGAAATATGCCAAAATTGGGGCAGAATACACTTTTACTGCATAACTTACCATTTTCTGCAGTTCATCAAGTGTGTTTTTTTCTTTCTGCAAAGTGCCAGTTCTGTCACTAAGTTCCAAGAGGTACAGAGTTCCGAAATTAATCCATCGAATAACAAATTAATCTATTGAATCACACAGAATATTTACCCATCAAATGAAGTAGTATTAATGTAGATCGTTTACAGGATGGGTAGAAGAGTTTACTGTAACAGTTACTCCCAAGTCAGTTCTTTGGACTGATCATGAAAACCTTATGCCTGTTCTGTTCACCTGTTTCACTCTACCCTTGGTGATAAATACATGTAGGTGTGTAACATTTATCACTTGCATAGGTTCTCAGTTCTCGTACATCTGTAGATCATGCCCACTTACAGATCACTGTGTAACTTCATTTATCTTTTAAAGTGTTAACTAAAATATTAAAAATGTCAAAATTATAACTTTATGGCTTATAATAATGAGTGGAATTTTAGAAGAGTGGTGTGTCAGTGCATCCGTGAGCACTTCATTAGACTTTTTTTGTAGAGAGAGGTCTTCCCTTGAGACTGGTGGGTACGAGAGAGAGAATTGCTACAGCCTAATAAAATTTTTCCACTTCTGTGCTGTTTATTGACATCTAATCAGTGTAGAAAAGATACACGTTGGTCGCATCCCCTTTGTGAACGTTTGTCACAAAATGTTTCAACCAACCAGAAAGTCCAAATGAATTATTTGAGGGGCCTGAGTTTTATGAGAGTGAAAGAAGAATTGTCTGCCTTCTTCCCTTCTCCCTAACCATTCACACATGAGAAAATTCTGCCAGAATATTGCTGATGTGATCATTCTTGCTCTGTATGGAAAGCTGGAGATTAATTTCTTCTGGCCCTTATACCACAATCCTTGACTCATTTTCCTGTGCAGCTTTTTACCCAGACTGCTCTACAAATGCTTGCATATTCAATCAGGCACAGCAGTTTGTAGTCCTTTCATGATTCTATTATAATATGCCATATATAATGGTGTGGGGAAAAAAGCACTCTTTTTCCAGGGCATCTGTTTCTAGGCAAAGCTGAAAGTGCTGCTATTGCTTTTATCTAGTCTTTGGACTGTTCTGGTCTCAGTGAATTTGGGCATCTTTCTTTACTGAGCTTTTGCTGATTTTTAAAATTTTACTCTTAACATGCAAATAAATATGTATCATATACTTATTGGTGCAAAGAAGCTGTACTTTACTGCAGAGGATATTGTTCAGAGTTGCAAAGGCTTAATTGCCTTCTGTAAAGGTGGTGGCTGTATTGTCTCGTGTTGCAAGAAAATTTTTTAGGGCATGAAGACGAACAAAATGTTAGTTACTGGTTTCTATGAAGAGTCAAATGAAAACATAGATTCTGGTGCTACCAACTAAGCTTTTGAATAGGCTTCAGATTTCACTTTTCTGTATACTCCCTAAATATTGCTCTTTTGAATTTCTTCGTTTTTTCCCTCAGAATTTTGAATGTTTGATTTTTATTTTTTTTTATGCAGAATGGAAAAGCTAGCTAATAGCTGTGTATGTATATGTATTTTAAACCAAAGTAGCATCTTTATTTCTGATAATTTTGTTTCTGAGTGAATAAATTCTTTGACCTAAAATTAGAATGAACATTCCTCTGTTCTCATTTTTCCACCTACACAGTTTTCAACCCACTTATTCTGATTGATAATAAATAAATAACTGGAATGTGTGTTACAAGGGAAAGAACATAGGTAAAGCAGTCAATTAAGGGAATTTCAGTTAACAGATATATCAAATAGAATAAGGAATATAAAGGAAGTGAACATGTCAATGAAAAGCTCACGTGCATAATGGAGTCCATAAATAAAATCGAGTTATAAAACACTGTGTGTATTCTGAATCCTGGATTTCCTTCATGGAAGGCCTTTAATCTTATTGCTAAAATGAAGGCAAGTGAGCTTTTTATGTTAAATAATTCCATGGCTTCATTTCTGATGGGTTTTGTACCATAGCTGGTTTTCTGTGATAGTTTGTCGTTATTTTGGGCATTTGGTCCACTTCTACGCTTTGGAGTGTCATGGGCAAAGGGTAAACAGTTTATTTTACATTTTGAGTAGAAGTGGTAGAAAGGTACTGGCTTTTGAAAGTCATCATATGTGATGACAAGAAGAGATAGCAAAGGAGTGAATAGGAAAGTTATTATTGCTGCTTATGCAATTTTCAGTTCCCAAAGCTGACATACCGAGAATACTCTCAGGTATTTGGTGGTCAGACCATTAACCTATGTGTGTGAGCCAGCACATTTTACAGTTCTCATTTCCTGAACTGAAGAAAAGGAAAAGACAAGTCCTCAACCCTCTTGCTCCGCCCTCCCATTTCCTGAGGTTGCAGTCAACTGGATGCTGGGGTCCTTGCCACATTTGCATCAAGTGAGGAGGTCGTGAGAAGAGTATGATTAGCATTTACATCAAGAGGGCAGAACATCGTGATTAGTACCAATAAGTTGCAAAGCCAGCAATGGTAGGATGAACAGAAAGAATTTCATGCAGGAACTAAATATACCCATGGGTCTTAAAATGTGAGGTTTAGGGCATTGCCAGCGGGTCAAGGGAAGGTGCTTCAATCCTGGTAAAGAGTAATTAATTGAAATTAGCCATGACTCAGACAATCACAAAAGTTTGTGGTTTTTTTTTTGTCATGTGTTTTGGTCTTCAAAACCAGAAGTTAACTTTGGTAAAAGAAACTTAGAAAGTGTCAACTTTAGTTTTTTATTTAGTAACATCAAGTCACAACTCATATTTATTCTCCAGAATTGTAGAGACTTTCTGATTACGTTTCTGGCAGTATGTTTATTTTATTACAGATGCCAAAGAATAGCTATTTGAAATTATAGGGATATCCAAGGAGAAAAAGATGGTTTTAACTTTCAGAAAGGCTTAGGCCAGCTTTTTTTTTTTTTTTTTTTTTTTTAGGAAATTCCATTTTATACTTCATGAATACATATGGTCAACAAGATTTTTAAGTAGTCAGAAGATGTATTTCTGAGACCATGATAAGTACGTGTTGATTATCCACTAGAAGAGCGCTATGGCTAAATAGTTAGCTGTACATCAATCAATAATTAAGACAATTCTTTGGAACGTGTCACCCTTTGTCCTGGGTACTTAAATATCTTCTTAGGTCCTCATATCAGCTTATTAACTGGACACTGAGAGGGTTCCTGAACAGGCTCCTCTTTCATTTTGTGATTCTAGATGTGATGATTTAGATTAGTGTCCCTTAATTAAAGAGTTGTATGAATACAGTCTAAAGGAGCGTGAACTGCTAGGTATATCTAAAATTCAGAAATCTCTAGCAGTCTGCTTTCTGATTAAGGACAATGATTTTATATTTGTGATTTGTGCAGGAGAAAATTGCTTGCATACTTCTTGTAACTGTTTACATTCAAGGATATGGGACTAATGTGTATTTCATACGGAAATTATAAATGACAAAAGGGATATGTGCTAACTCAGCATCAATGATTTTCTGTATCAAATAACAACTGTAATTATGAGGTCCCAAGATACACCACCACTTGGTAGTAATGCCCGTCTAGACTCATTTTTGTAGTGAACAGTCTAGACAGATATTTTCCATAAGTGATTTAGTACCAAGATGGTTATGTTAATAGACAGGCTGTTTCTGTCCGCTTACTGTTTGGGTCAGAACCAGGCCTGTTGGGCATAAGGAACAGGAAAACAGGTCGCTTTCTGCTCTTCTATGATCAGTATAATCAAAAGTCTATTTCTTCAAATGACAGATAGCGTTTGGATCGAGTGGAGGAGAGGAAGATTCAGCAATATCTCCAGTGCACAATTGGTGAAATCCTGGTTAATAAAAATCTCTAAATATTAATTGCTACCAGTGTTCTTGATACCAGAGTAAGCTAGATTTACAGAAATAAAAATAGTAATGACAGCAACCACCGCTTTGCTTCATAACTCACTTATATTTTTATGTAGTTATGGAAATGGTTTGTTCTACCTATTTTGATGTAGATTTCCATGTTATAACATGTAGTATACCTATTTCTGCAGCATTATAAACATTTGTCACCTTGTACAACTTTTTTGTAACAGTATCCATTATCAAGCATTTTGCAGTGTTTATGGATTATTTTGGTGCTTCTCTGTCTGTACAGAGAAATTAAAGATATTTTTCTATTTTCCCCAAATCAAGTTGAATTATCAGTTTCTTTCCTAAATTCACACAGTAGCCAATTTTCATATCAACTTGGGAGTGCATATGTACCTTAATTTTGCTTTCTCTTTTAGCAAAAAATCCAGTTCTTTAAAACTATATTTTGTTGCTTTTTACTGTGATTTTTCTAATTTGTGTGTTGTACCCTTCAACTTGTTGAGATGAAGCCTTACCTTTCCTTCTCTTGTCTTAAATATGAGTTTCCTTTTTAGTACGTAGCAGAATTACATTTACCTTTTCTGGAGCAGTATCATATTGTTCATATTTATTTTGTGGTGGCCCGGTATCACTTCCAGGTTATATTCTGTATTACTGTTTCTTCACAGTTTTTCTTTATTTCACGTTTGCTGTCTCCATGCTACGTGTTGTGTT
This sequence comes from Chroicocephalus ridibundus, assembly GCF_963924245.1. Classification (NCBI taxonomy): domain Eukaryota; kingdom Metazoa; phylum Chordata; class Aves; order Charadriiformes; family Laridae; genus Chroicocephalus; species Chroicocephalus ridibundus. The sequence goes on from NC_086286.1 coordinate 25,290,640, forward strand.
TTGAACTTCTGAATTTACTTCACCTTTACTGATCTTAGAATATTTGCGCAAAAAGGGAAAGTGATGTTGAAAATCAACCCGCTGAGCGTGATCCCAGCACAGCAGTGCCCGCCCAGAACAAAGCACAGTCCTGCAGCATCGAAACATGGCCAAGTATTCTTCTCTAAAATTCTGCACAGCTACTTGAAGTGTAAGCTGTATATGAAGAATAAAACCTGTGTAATATGGGTTGTATCACAGTGGCATCTTTCCCTTATCTGATATTCATATCTCTTATAATGCCATGTTTACTATAGAAGGCAGGGTAAAACTGGAGTTATATAGTTGAATTTGTTATTCTGTATTTCGGAGGCTAAACTTCAATAGATGTATTTCATCTTGATATCCTGTATTGACAGAAGCAGGATGGAAAGGTTTCTTGTCACATATAGCTAATCACACATAGCTAAGACAAAAACAAAGTAGTCATTTGTGAATACAATCAGAGGCTCCTTTTTGTCTTGTCTCTAGAATGTCTTTTTTCTGCTTGACTTTTTTTTTCACAAGACTTTTAAATCAGTGTTATGGAAGAAGGTCAGTGCATTATTTACAGATCCTCTAATCTGGTACATAGAAACCTATTTTCCAATGTATTAAGAAGCAGTATGATAAGCCTCCCTCTCTGACAAGAAACTTTAGTTTCCTATACCTTCCTCTGACTGTCATGGAAGACTTTCACTCTTCTTAGAACCAGGAAACCAGTTTCCACTTGTATTGATTACAGATGGAAAACTTTTTTCTATATGACAGCAAGGTAGGAGGAAATTTATAGAGGGAGATCTCCAGATGTTTTTATTGGTTGGTTCCTGGAGAAAACTTATATTATACTCTTCAATTAGCCAGATATTTCTCCCTCATTCTGAAGAGTTATATTTATTTTTCTGGCATAATTTTTTACCCTATTAAGAGAAAATTTGGGGACATCCATTTTCTGCAACTGAATGGGATGGAAATTACTGCTGCTTCTAATAGCTTGACACTTAAAATTTTGCTGAAGATACTGGTACTCTTTGCTTCTCTTAGCACTCAGTAATCTACACATTTCACTTGTTGCATCAGGAAATGGCTACCGTCTGCTCACAATTAGACTTTGCTTTCCGTGTATTTATGGTAAGAACAGCCATACTGAATGAAATGAGACTTTCATATAGCACAGTATCCTCTCTGGTAGTTACCAGAAGCTGATGTTAAGAAGCATGGTCCTTCTGTGATATACTTTTCTTTACTTTTAACTAATACCAGTTATCCATGGTTTTGGGTCTACCTGAGCCAAACTCAGGGGTTTCATCTGAAATGTCATGTTAGGTGTCCACATACGGAATTAATTCAACTCATTTTTTAATGCACTTCAAAAAACCAGTGTGTTTTTCTATACACTTGAAGCGTATAGAAAAAGTACCTTTTCATTCTTTTAAGGTTGCTTTCTGATAATTTCCTGGGTGTTCTCTCCTTATACTGTGAGAAATAATGAATATTTATTCTGTAAGCCATTCATTATTTTATAGACATGTATTCTCTTTATCTTATTCATCTCTTTCCAAACTGAAAAGTATTTTTTTGGGGGTCTCTTTTCATTTATATCTTTGCTTTATCTACTCACTCTGCAACCTCTTTTATTTTAGAGAGGGTAACCAGATATACAAATTGTGCAAAATGTTGATACACAATGGATTTTTATGACAGAATGACATTTTCTGTATAATTTTCAGTTCTTTTCCTAATAATTCCAGAATTCCTATTGCCTTTTTAACTGCCTCAGAGCTTTCAAATGATTTTTAGGGGGAATGGAGCGGCTTTAACAGCTCCTTTCTTGAGTGATAATAGCTAATTTTGGACTCATCACTGTCTCCATATAGTCAGGATTGGTTTTCTCCAGGCATTAAGTTTGTATTTCTTCATGTAGAAATTAATTTGACTTTTTGATCATCCATTTGGTTCAGTATATGTGATATTTCCAGATGTTACTGACTTAAAGCAATGCAGTGGAATCATGAAGTGTGATTTTTTTCTTTGCAAAAAAAGTACCGGTCTTTTTCCAGTATATCAAATTCATGTTTTCATTTCTATTAATTTGCTCTGTACAGAAAAAGTCTGTAGATCTCAGGAGCTTCCTTACAGCCTTTTAAGGAGATTGACGTAACTTTTATAATTTTATTCCTCTTTTACTGAGGTTAATATAAGCAATTAATAACTCAGTAATTTTATACTTCAGTTCGTCTAGAACTCTTGACTCGTGTGTAGTCACTTTTCAACAGATGAGATTTTGCTAAAATCTTTTCCTTCTGACATTTTGGTTTGAAACCAGTCTTGAAAATCATTCCTAATATGGAATGGTAACACCTCTTTTATAGTGAACAGCTGTGAAATAATTTCTTTGCGATCTCTGTTGTGATTCTGTCTTTCCTGAATGCTGCACAGAATCATAGAAGCATTAGTTGGCTGTCTGCTCCAGCTCAAAGCAGGAATATTGTTGGTGCTAGATCCAGTCATTCATGATTTTGTCTGGATGAGTCTTGATACCTCTGGGGATGGACATTCCGCGTGCCCTCTGGGCATCCTGTTACTGATGCTGCACTTCCCTCTTAGTGAAAAGTTCTGATGTCCAATCTGAATTTGCTAATCATACCACTTAATTATTTATCAACCTCACTGATTCTCTGGTGGTCTTCCTTTGTTTCTGACATTTGAAAAGTATATTTTTTTTCCTTCATGCCTTTAGCATGTTGCTAGCTAAAAGCTGATTTTTGTATTGCCTTATTCTGGTTTTAAAATTTGGTGGTGGTTATCCCATCTTATTTAAATTCCTTATTTTGATCTGATTTCCACTTTCTAAAGATGACTTTTTGCATGTGATGCTTTCCTTCATGTTGTAGCTTTTGAAGTAACTTTAAAGTCTTTTGGGGCATGAGTTATGCGTTTGTTGAGTGCTAATGGAGTATCTTTATATAATACTTGCTATTGGGTAATCTGAGTATGCTAAGATCGCTAACACAAAATGTTTCTTTTACAGTTATGTATTAAACTAGGTATTTTTCTTCATTTAGGATTAAACTCAGAGTTGCTTTTCACATGTGAGTTCCCTGATAAATGGCTGTGATGCATGAGTGGGTCTCTTATAATAAACTAAATATCTAGATCAAATCCAATCTAAAAGGGAATAACTCGAAAATCCTTGTTGCCTTGTTTTCTGCTATTATGGTCTCTTAACTCTTACCTTTTTTTACTAGCTGTTGTCTTTCCTTTTGTTTATAAAATATTGTTTTCTTGTTTTTTTTAATATCTTCATCTTCCTGAAAAATGTGGCTGATACATCAGTAATAGATATCTATCATGAAAGCATATTGAAGAGGTTTTATTGGACTACAGAATCCTTTTATGAGGAAGGGGTAGGAATACATGCTTCTCTAACTTTCATTCAGTGTTTTCTGCACTGAGAATTTACTGTTAGATGTTGAAATACTCCATTTTGTATTAATAAAGCTTATAGCTTTATTGTAGATGGGATGGTGTGATAATAACACTTATTTGAAGTGGAACTTCCAAGTAGCTTTGCCTCTAGTGCCACAGGGCTATCCTGATTCAGCTTTGCCTGGCACATAGGTTTAAGATGAAAAAGACAACTGTTAAGAGAAATTTTTGTTCTGGTAGCTAATTTAAAGCAGGCTATGTTGAACTACAGTTGTTGATTATGTAGATGAATAACTAGTTTTGAATCACTGTACGTTTTCATATTGCTAAATATTTGCACTGAAAAAAATACCGACCTTAAAAAAATTACTTATAACGCAGAGTTTAATTGTTTACTGCCATCTCTGCATTCCCCAGAACACTTGAGTTAGAAAAATTAGTTAGGTTTTGTTCCTTGATTATGAATCCTAAACCTTTTGCCAATTCACACTTCCTGCGTCTCTCTGTTGCTTTGACTCCCGTTTCTCGTCTATGTTGTGTATTGACTGATCTCTTCCATTCGTTTCCTCATCCCTGTGCCTTTGCCCTTTCCCCATATGGGGTTAGTTTTCCCACCATATGCGAAAGCGATGAATATAGATATTGGGGTTTTTTCTGGCTTTCAGAGGTTTGAAATTGCGGTAGCTTCCCAGGAGCCCTTTAACCTTGCTCAAGATGTGAGACAAATACTCCCAGATCATGGCCCAGCCACAACAAAGGATGCCTCAGCTCCTTCTGAATGGCAATGCTACTCATTTAGGGAGTAGGAGAGGACCTTTATATCCCACCACTGAAGTGGAATGCTTGGATCCCAGCTGAACCAAAAAAAGAGGGAGAGCTGTTGGGTCATGTCCTTCTGTAAAGGAAGAGAAAATTAACTCTTGGATGAGTAATCATAAAGGAAATGTTTCAACTTTGCTTAGTTTTTATTTAACTAACATTTTCCCTAAAATAAATAAGCATATGGTCTGAACAAAAAAATGCAAAATTTGACCTTTGAAAATGATAAAGTGCTTTGCAGTTACTGTGATTCAAAAAAAATACTGCTTGTTTTAATAGAAGTCCCTGTTTATCCAATGCAATTTTGTAATTATTCTTTGCAGTTTTCTCTGTCCGGATGGTAAATATTGCTACATTGTTTACTCAATTCTTTTTTCCTTCTGTTTTGAAAAAATAGGACTTTTAAACTCTATTTAAAAATTGAATAGTTACTCTGTTTAATATTTCTTTTTTTCTCTCTCTCTCAACAAATGAAAAAAGTGTGTTACACAGACTTATTTTTTTCTGTTCCATTTAAAGTTTTCTCCTCCCCTACTCATACTCCCATTCTTGTTGCTAATGAGTGTATCATCTAAAAATAGCTATGTTCATCATTCTATAATATTTTGTATCTTTCTAGATTGGAGGCCAGTGTAATTGTAAGAGACATGTGTCTGGCAGACAATGCAATCAGTGCCAAGAAGGATTCTACAATCTACAACAGTCAAACCCTGATGGCTGCAGTCCCTGTAACTGTAATACCTCTGGGACAGTCAATGGAGATATTACCTGTCACCAAAATTCAGGCCAGTGCAAGTGCAAAGCAAATGTTATTGGTATGTGTAATGCAAGAGTTCGGAGCCATTTTTCTTGTTATCTCTGGAAATAAAACACAGTTGTTTCCTAAATGAAAAGTGTAGTAAACTTCTTTGCTGAAGGCAGACTATAAAAATGAATGAAATTAACTGTTGAAAAATTATTAATTTAATAATTCTACAGCTTGAAGCTTAGTTTAATCAACCCTTTAGAAGTTTCTTTACGGCATAGCTGCATTAGCTTACATAGCTCCACACTAATAAGTCACAGAAATAATGTAATTTGCTTACTGCATAGATGTTTCTTTTAGGAAATTAACACTTTTTCAAAATGTTTTATACTTAATGAGTTCTAAGCAAATCGTTTCCATGCTAGTTTTCTTAATAGACCAAAATAAATGGATTTTTTTCTCAAAATATTCTGTGCTACAGGGTCCTTTGTGATAAATCTATCCATTTTTTTCTATTATATTTCTTTGAACTGTTCCTATGAAATGCAAAATAAGTCAACATAATTCCACAGATCATGTACATAGCTAGGGTTAGTTATCAAGGGCCACATAATTTTAATTTTGTAATTCAATGCCAAGCTGATTATAATAAACTGCTACCTTCTGTGTTATTTATCATTTTTTTACAAGACGTGCTTTTTTGTTTGTTACTCCCACAGGTATTTTTCAGAAATTAGATTTGATTATAGCAATTTATTACTTCCAGCATATTTGAGGGGAGCCACAGCCACATAAGGACAAAATTTATCAAGTGCCCAAAATACACAGTATATATAATACACTTTGAAATGTTGATGTATGGGAATATTATGCAAGGAGAATTTCCTGATAAAGTGAGCCTTGCATGGTAACTGTACATGTCTCAGACTATACATGTGTCTCAAAAAAAAAAAAAATATCATTTTCTGCTTTGTTATTAACACAATTAGTAATTCATTTTTTCTTTAGCTAACCGTGGTTGTGGTTTGTATTAATGATGTTCAAGTATATGTTAACTTGCAAGTCTCACTGACTTGTGAATATTGATTTATTTATAATATTGTGGGTCTTTGTTTATTCTTTCTTCTAATTTCCAAAAGCAAATACAAAATAACAAAAAATAATGAAAATGACTCTAAGCAGACGTAAGCCTGAACAGTTTCTGTCCTCCGCCCTGTGGAATGCCAAGTACCCATGTTTTCCATACAATAAAAGCGGTGCTAGGAGTAAAATATAATCTCTGTGCATCTTAAAACCACACCGTACATTCGATAAAACGACTTCAGAGCATTCTTAGTTATATATGCTTTGCCTACATTTCATGTTTGCATCTGTGAAAACCTTAACTCAGTGGGAGTTTGGTATACGAGAAATGCACAGTCTGGTTCTCATATCTTTGATGAAAACAAGAAGAATTATTTTTATTTCCACTGAAGTAGTAATACAAAAAATGTGTAAATGTATGCTTTCTGCAAATTTATCTGTAACTATGGTGGGGGGCTGTAGTTATGCAAGTGTTTATTCGCGGGCTAAAGACCTAGTTCTTTCCAGAATGGATTCTCTTTTTTGGTTTCCCAAACCAATTTTAAGTAAGCCTCTGTGTATTGGAATGTGTGCAGCAAACTTTAACAAGGAGGTTTCCTCTTTGGATTTCTAAATTGGTTTTTAGAGCAATCTGTCTATTGCCATTTTATCTATTTAAACAAACGCGATAACAGAAAAATGCAACTATGGACTGCGGTGTTATGAAACATGAACTGTTAGAGTTAACACAACTGTTAAATCTTACTAATGATTCTATCACCAGTAAAATACATTAGCACCAATAATTTTATTAAAGTAGGTCATTCATCTAGAATAAAAAGGTAGAAGAATGTGAATTAAATGCCAAGCGTGCTAACTCCCCTGTACTTGTTAACATTGAATGTGATGCCCTGTAGGCCTTCCTCAGTATCGTTAGGAATAGATTACCTGTCAGGAATATGTATGGCATATTCAAATAAGCACTGCGCATATTTTTAAAACTGATATGATATGAATCCATGTAGACCAATTTTAATAGTTCAAAATGAGTCATAATTCTTGTTAACAATACAGTTATTTTTAAAATTTGCAGCAATAGTGGTCCTTTTTTATTTTCCTTATTGAAATTAAATGATATGCCTTAGGTGAGTCATTCATCACTGTTAAAGGAACTTGCCTTCTGTTGGAGTTTTTGAGTTTTTATCCATATGTATAATGCATTTCCTACCATTTTTAGTTTTATTTTTCTACATGTAAGTTGCTAGATGTATTTTTATATGGTTTTGTATTTTTTAAACGCAGACAATATTTTGCTAAAACACTGTATTTATATTTTTCTGTATGCAACAATTAAGTGATGGCTTCATAGTGAGCGATTTTCCCATTGCAAGGGAAAACACATAACTGAATTTGCATTTTTCATATAATAATCTAGTTTGCTTTCTTGTAATGTACATTTTATAAACCAAAATACAAATGCCATCCCTTGGGGCAGGGATAAAGCAAGCGATGACTTTGAAAACTAAGCTAATAAAACTACAGGATGAAGTATGAAGAAAACAGTTTAGATTTTAATATACTGCAGGACTTAACTAAATCATACATTTAGATAAAAATATTTCATTTTGGGTTGTGGGAAACATTTTCTGCTTTCAGTAATGGCTAACAATAAACACTAACATAAATGTGATCAATGTTAAAATGGGAGTACGGTGTTAAGTAAATCATTCATCATAATTAGTCTGAGTTGTGTTGACTAAGAGTATATTTAATATTTTTAATATAATATATAAATCTGATATCAGAACAGATTGAGAGCCCAGTGCAATTCCCTGTATATTGCATTTCTACAGTATAGGGTGAAGAGTTCACATAAGCATCGGTTGTGCAACAGGTCCTGTTCTGGGGGACAAAGAGATTAATTCTGTGTTGTCTTAGAAATGTTACAAAGAATCTCCTGCAGAAATACCTTAAATTGTGTTGAGAAGCCAGCAGAAACACATCACTTCTGAAACAAATTGGAAAAGTAAACAGATTTTTGGGATGCCACTATTATTCAATTGATTTTTGCAGCGCTGTCATTCCTATTAATTATGCTCGTGAAGAATATTAGTCCTTTCCTTTCTCTTTTTTTTTTTTTTTTTTTTTTTCCAAGCGTAGTATACTTGTCCTTTTTTAAAATTGAAATCAATAGCTTTTCAGCTTTTTTTATTAATACCTTTTCTCTTTCCAGGTCTTAGGTGTGATAGTTGCAATTTTGGATTTAAAGCTCTCAGATATTCTAATGAAGATGGATGTGAGCCTTGTTGGTGCCACAGCCACGGCTCAGTGAACCAATTCTGCAACCCTCTCTCCGGGCAGTGCAATTGTAAAGAACGAGTGAAGGGGCTTCACTGCGACACCTGCATGGACAACTTTTACGGGCTGGATGTAACTGGTTGTAAGGCTTGTGAATGTAACGTTGCAGGGTCGTTTTCTGGAACTGTGTGCGATGCGAAGACGGGGCAATGTCCATGTAAACCAAATATTGGAGGAAGACAATGCGATGAATGCCTAGATGGCTACCACAAAGTACAGGAAAATCATTCCTTTGTTTGTCTGCCGTGTAACTGTGATAAGGCAGGTACAGTAAACGGCTCTCTGCTTTGTGACAAATCAACAGGACAGTGTCCTTGCAAAGCTGGTGTCACTGGCCTTCAGTGCAGTCAGTGCATGCTTCACACGTACAACCTCAGCATGAACAACCTCCTCGGCTGCCAGCGTTGCGACTGTGACGCTCTGGGCACATTGGCAGGAACAGTTTGTGACCAAGTTTCTGGACAGTGTGTCTGTCTGCCTCAGCGTCAGGGGAGAAGGTGTAATGAGTGCAAACCAGGTAAGGAAATTGGAAGACAATCTATTTGATGTGGTAAGTTTTGCTTTGTTGGATATCATCATACTTCTTTCTACAGTTTTTAATATGTGCTCAGACAGCGTCACGTCTGGCCTGTCTCTGACTTACGCAATTAATTATTTTTCCATTTCTTCCTAACTGTGTAAGTGAGAAGGAAGTATTAACATCCTGATCACCACCAAATATTTATTCTGTTGTCAGACGTTGTATAATTTGTGTCATTACTGCAGTTTTAACATGTCAAAATAAGGTTTGGATGGCAGAGATCAAGCTCTTCAAGAAGGGCACTTCATGCATAAAGCTGACCATGGTGGGAGGTACGGAGATGGTTGCTTAAACATTTGATGAGGCTGGCAAAGATGCCACTTATAAAGCATTCACCTGCCTTGCTGTGGTGAGGATGTGCTGGCTTTCGCAACGGCCGCTTGCAGTTCAGCCCCACCAGTAGGTAATACTGCAGTTGTTACGTATCAGTTCAAGATGTTGAACCATGTTGCTGTACACAGAGCTTAAATTTTCATTATAAGTGGGAAGCTCTGTAGCTATATTTTAATATTTTTGTTTTAAAAAGTACGTGGGTAAAGTGAAACTCTAGGTAATATTAACCTACCCTTAGTAATAATATTAAACAGATAGATTTACTTCAAGTTAAATACATATGCAATTTATTAAAGCAGCAGGTCACATTAAAAGGTACATTATAGCTCCATTGGTTTTAATATGCCATTCAATAATTTGAACAGAGGTTAAAAAAGCTGCTTAACCTCCATTAACTATTTTTAAAAATACTTTCATTTAAATTATTTTAGATACATATACTAATAAATAAGGCAGTGCTCTGTTTTTCTTAGTTCCTCCTCCAGTGCTATTTGACCTGCTAACCCTCTATAGCAACCACTTAATCAGAGATCGGCAGAGGAGTGATGTCAAGGCTTCCCGAGTCAGTGACCGCCCTTGTCCTTGAAAAAGAAAGGCCAGGGTTTATGCAGAACTAAATGGTTTAAAAAGGTTTAATTGATAGTATGAACAGGCTGGTTTGTAGAAAAGCTTGCATGGCACTCAAAGGAATACTTCCACATTAGTTCATGTTAAGAAAAAAAAAAAATAAAAATCTTGCTGTAAGAATTATTTTTACATTTTTAAGTAATAAGTATAAGCACGTACGTGCTGAACACTGAGGTCTCTTCTGCAGGTGAAAGTGTAAATCCTTATCATTGAAAAGCGTTGTATTTTTCTTAGTTGTAGCACAGTGTACTATGGTACTTTCACTGACATTTTTGTTTTGATCCCAGTGTGGGCTCATTTAGACATTTAATATATTTCACTTTTATATAAATATTCTTTTATAGTATGTTCCAAAGGAGAGTTTTCTGTTAAGCAGGGGTGAGTATAACCTGCTACTAATACTGGTATTAAGTTGTATAAGTATGGAAGAGGTTGATTGGTTTCAAGTAGTCTAAACATGTCCTATGCCTTGGAACAAAGATAAGAAAACAAACTCTAAGTATATATGTAACCAACACAGCCTCATTCAGAGCACAGAATTAATAATTAAAACTGGAAGCCTTAAAAACATACTGAGGCCACCTTAGGCTGCTGGGACATTTCAAGTCTGTGGTATGAGCTTCCTTAGGGGAATACAGGTCATATGTCTTTTTCTTTTCCAATTATTTATTCTGTGTAATTAGAAGACTGTTATAGTTAGTGGTATTTAAAATAACATCCTATTGTAGCAGATTTTCCATGTGCTTTGATAAAAATTTGAGAGGTTTCCAAAAGTTACCAAAATCTTAATGCAGGAACATTTACCAATGGAGAAAAATTGAAACTGGATGTAACTTCAGGAAATTATTTTATCATGACATTTGTTTTTTTTTAAAAACCCCAACTCTTTACAGAGCATTTAGCCATGTGTTTCATGTATTACATTTTATCCATGACCCGCCGTCTTCGACTTTGTTCTCATACAAGTAACGTTTTTGGTAGATTTCTGTACATTTAAAATTTTTTTAAACTAATAGTGTATGCAAAGAGAGGAACACTTGATCCTAACATGAAACCAAATGAAAGAGAAGCTTTACCTTGTATATAAACTTGCTTTAGAGATGTCCTAGATTGCAGTGGTAGAAAACGGATCTTTCCAGCCCCCAAATAGTTGTGAACTATTATTTGGCACATTGTCCCTGCCTCGTTCCGGGACTGTGTTGCCACACGGACTAGGATTTGTGCCATATAAATCCAGTTCAACACAGATATTGAATCCTGTTATGAGAGCAGCAAAGCTGTTAAAAAAAAAAAAAAAAAAAAAAAAAAAAGGTCATTTTGTAAGTGCTTTACTAGGTGACCATAGTTTTTCATGGATCAGTACGTAGTATGGAAAAGATGTAAACCAGCATGTAGGATGTGTAGCCAGGGACCAATACTGAGTTTCTTTTGTACGTACTATCTCTCTTCTTGGCCAGAAGAATGTGAAGTATGTTGTGACATCGTTATCAGTGTTGTTAATTGCATTTTGAAGCACAGACTGTGGTTAAGAAATAAGCATTACCACCATAGTTGGTAAGCATGTAAAAGTGCTAAGGAATTGTTCGGGTGTTCCTTTTCTGTGGGCTATACAGTGGGAGAAATAGTAAGAGTATAATTAAAAAATGAAGATGAATACTTTGCTATGACTTTCATTCTTCCTTTTGAAGAGTATGTTTGATTGACAAATGTGATCAGTTATGGTTGAATTGGAAAAAAATCTGAAAAAGAATACACATAATACTAGTTATATACGTAGATCTTGTAGAGATTTGCGGTGGCTGTCTTAAAATTGGAAATTGGCTCTATTATACAATAGTGGATCCTTCATAAAGCAACTTTTATGAGCCCTTCTAACCTTGATGTAAATTAAGCTTGCATTAAGTTGTTTCTTACTCTTTCCTGCCAAATTCTAGGTGGTGGGAGTAAATAATAATCATGGTTATGACAAACAGTATGAATTTGGAATCTAGTGTTTCTTCTCACTTTGTCTGCATTTAATCATGTTAATTTACTTATAAATTAGTTGGGGGAAGGACTTCCTCTCATTTCCCTGTCCCTTACTTTTACTTTAAAAAAAAATTTTACTCGCTGCTTCTGAAAAAAATAATAAATAAAAAAAATTGTGGTAGTGTCCAGAAACTTAGTTAAACTTCTAGATCATTTCTAAAAGATTATTATAAAAAATATCATACCAAATCCTTCGCTGCCCTATAGTGGTTTAGGTGGTATGACATTAGGAGAGCCAAGATGTTTAACTTTAAGGTATAGATTCTTTATAATTATGAATTTCACTGCTATGACAAAAACAATACATGCTGTAGTGATCAATCCTGCTCAGCTAAAATGAATTTATCTTCTAGAGATGTGCTTATTCCCCCGCTATATTTTTTTCTTAAACATTAGTTTCATGCAAAATTTCAGATGATCAGGGATCTGCTTTAGCCTGAGTGCTTATTTACTGCAACTATAAACTGGGTCCTGAAGAAGTGCTTTGACCTTCTGCAGGAGTCCAGGCTTAAACTTGTTTCCTATCTTCCTGTTACGTTCTTTGAGTGGAGTCGTTCATTGTGCTCAAGAGTGACATTGCTGGGAAATGGTCTCCTCTATTTATGCACAGGATGGGCACTGTACTGCGCAGACAACTGCAGTATGAGATAATACATGCTGCCTCACTAATAACTTCAAGCTATTTGGTCTCTGTGGTGGCTCAGTTCGGGGCCTCTCTGGAATAAAGTGCCAACAGCATGGTTTTTTATGATGCGAATGTATGTTAACTGGAGACTGATATCACTTCACTGTCCACTTGAGATTTATCTCACTGAGGACCAGAGGCTAAACTTGAACAAAGGTTTGAGCAGTAAAATTGTAATGTTTTCAATTTGTTTAGTTCCTCTGCTATTTGGATATGAGCTCACAGTGCAACACTGCTGCAAAGACAGAGAATACCACCCTAGGGGTGTATATATAAAGCTATCTCTTGTACGACAAAATAAATAATAAGGCCTTGGGTGATATGACATGTTACAATACAATTTTGGGCTCTTTATTATAAAGCAGGACATCGGGAAGTTATCGGATGGCAAAAAAAGATTCGGTAACTGAGAACATGACTAACAAGAAACTGATTGAACTTTATCTGGAGAAGGAAAGTGCCTGAGAAGCCTGTGCAAATACTGCATATCTGAGTAACGCTTGAAACTCTTCTATTGAAGTTGTGAAATAATAATTAATAGTAACCAGCTGACAGAGATAGAAACTTGTATCAATGGCCCTGTCTTAGGATTGGTGTTCAAAGACAGGTACTTGCAGTTGACTAGTGCCAGTTAATACTGTGTCACCACGATCATTTGCAGAACTCTCAGACATTGCTATATTTTTAATCAAATATAAAACTCAAAAAAAAAAAAAGCAGAGTAATTTATGTGAAAAACCTAGTTAAACGTCCATTAATATTCAGGTAAAAACAAAAAATAATTTTGGAAAATTATGTAATTATATTTCTTTCTGCTATGCCATTACTTGAATTGTTTTGCCATCAGCCATATAGAAAAGAAATTGGTAGGAATGAAAGAAGTCCATACATAGCAAAATAGATTATGCAAGTGGTAGAGCATCATTTAAAAAAACATGTGTAAAAGCTGTTTTGTTTGGAATTTCAGGTGAGGCTGTGAATAAAGGGTAAATTCTTCAATGACCAGATTAGAGATGTATAAACTCTAACTGTATTTATCAGTAATGTGTTAGAGACTTGCATAGATAAAGATTGCTTGTGAGGGCAATAGGATGGAAGATACTATAGCAGAAGCATACCAAATATACTGTGGGGAGGGTGAAGTGAATGCTGCAGTTCATAATTGGAAGTAATACAGGAACAGAAGCATAGGATTCAGAAAGGAAGCATAAGATTCAGAATGAAAGCTTTTTAATAGCAGTTAAGTAAATTTTTTTAATCAATTTATTAGCTTCTGTAGAAGTATTTGTGTAGGATAAAGCTCTATGTTGCGGAGGGGTAAAATATAAATTTTACATAGACCTGGGAATGTTCATCAAATGTAGTTTTTCCTAAGAAATGTCCTCATGTTTCAAGGATTAAGCCTGTTTGAGAAAGATTGTGAGACTTTCTTAAGAAACTATGTGCATTTCTTGTATTTTGCAGCTGGCTATTGTCAGAGTTGAGATCCCGGACTAGAATGGACAAATGTCTGTTCTCATATGTTATTTTTTGTTTCTACTGCTTGTGGTGCATTCATTAGTACCTCTCATATCTTTGGGTCTTTACTTTCCCCACGGTTAACGTACTCCTCCTATTTTGCATTTGCTCTGTCTGAAATAGTCTGAAAAGAGAGGATAAAAAATTCAGGGTTGGCAACTGGCGGATGAATAATAGCTTTACAAAGTGGCAGTGAGAATATTTAGAAGCTCAGCTCTGCAGGAGGACTATATGGCTTTATTTGAGTTGATGTGTGTGTTACCTAAGCTTTGGTTCTGTTGTTTCATCCCCAATTATACACAAGTTGATAATAACTTACTGTGTTCACTTTTTGCATATTGTCAATTCTCAAAATCCCTTTCTCTTCCAGGTTTTTATTTTTCTCCATCCAGCGCCACTGGCTGTTTGCCCTGCCTGTGCCACAAAGCTGGTTCAGCGAATCAGATCTGTGATAAACTAACTGGCCAATGTATTTGCCAAGATGCCTCTGTAACAGGACAGACATGTGAACGTTGCAAAGAACTTTATTTTGGATTTAACTCTGTCACAGGGAGGTGAGTGTTTCTTTTTTGCAGGTCACTTACAACCTCCTCGTTATATTTTTCTCATAGTAACTAATTCAAAGGTTTAGTGACAATGAAAAAATGTGCTCTAGTTATGTTAACCCTTCTTTCAATTCATGTGTGCACTCTGTATAATATGTGGTACATTATACAACCCACTGTGCTCCCATGAGCTGAAGGAAATAGAAGTTCTGACACAGATTTAAGTAGAAACAACATGAAAGCTGTATAATGCTAATGCTATCTAATGTTATAGCTATTTGGCAATTGTTTCTCTACATTTCCTGTGCAACTTCAGTAAGATGGATTGGTTTCTGAGGTGTTAACCACTGTCTATTAAAATACAGGTAATGTGCCATTCTTATAACCACTGAATGCTTTCAAGGATCCCAGGAAAATATTTTAATGGAAAAAAAAAATTGTAAAAAATTACAGATATCCCTGTCTTTCCAAATTTCTTTTAGCAGCAGCAGTAGAAATACTCACAGCGCCTTTCCTCTTAAATATCTGTTTTTCTGAAGCAGTGTATTCTTTTTCAGCATTTAGTTACGTGCCACAGGGTAAATTGTTTATCTAATGTAGCCTGGGGCCTCTAGGTACGCTGAAATTATATGGATATATTCCCTGGAATGTAAAGGGAAAAAGGTATCTATAGGTAGTGCATTGTTATTCCAACTATTGCTCTATCTTTCTTTTTCAGGATCATCTTTCTTGCCTAATCCCCACAATCTGAATTTCCTTTTAAATATTGTCCAGAAAGAACGCACAGCTCTAAAGCTATCATATTTTCATGCAGACTGATGATGTTAAATTGTTCTGTTATATTTAGTATTTTTTGCCTTTAAAAAAAACCCCATAAACCACAGACAGAAGCAAAACCTGTATAACGTTCCCCTCCCCGTGCTCCTTTTCCCCAGCTAGTATGGGGTAGACATGCTTTTAGGCAGTGATTATCAGTGCAGTCTTGCATATATTTGACATTATTCTGCAGATTTTTCACTTTAACTTTTATGTTACTGTCACTCATTAGGAGATTTTTAAAATTATTTTTTACTGTTGTGGGTCACAGAGGCATCTGCTAATGGCCATCAAGTAATTTGTAGGAATAAGGACTTCCTATTTTCACTTCCTGTCATTTCTAATGGTGAGGAATAAAATCTGTGTAATATTAAAGTTCCCTTTTAAATATATTTTCCTTACTATTAATCATCTTTTTTTTTTTTTTAGTTACTTGAAATAGATTCCACCCCCCCCCTCAGTTTTAGCAGGTGATGGAGAGGTTTGTGTCTGTGTTAAGCAATAGCTTTCCTGAACTAGGTACTGGCATGCAATTACTTACATTTTGAGCTGTCATCTGAAATTCAAAATGTGGAAATATCTAGAATTAGCTAGATCCGGATCTTGTTGTAAAGATAGAAAGTTTTTACAGTTCTGGAATTTGAATCAGAGTTGGCTGTAATGCCTTAATACTACTTAATCCTCGTGACAGTATTGAAGACTGCTCTGGTAGTACATTAACATGATTAACTTGTGTTGCATATGCTTGGCTTCCTTTTGGTTATCATCTACTGGGGCAAGGTACCTCTGTTCCTTAGGCAGAAGCGTTTATCCACTGAAAATGATAATCCAAGTCTTTATTTGTTAATCTATTTTAATCCATTTCTTTAACTGTTAATATCTTCTTAAAAAGAGTAATATGCTGCTTCTTTCTCTATAAAGTTGCAAAGTCATTTAAACCATCTTTGCTCCAAGTATCTTTTAAGGACCCTGTGGTTACAGAAGGAAAAGGATATGAGCTAGCTGTAGTGGCAAAGATGTATCTGTCTTGGCACTATAGCAGAAAAGAAGCAAAAGTTGTGATACACAGAGACTGTGAGGCTTTAAAATTCTCCCACTCTGAGGAATGTATATGTGAGCTGATTTAGTTTGTGATGTTTTTGAGATAAACCAGGAACTCTGTATTTTTAACGCATTTTACCTTATGAAGCGGGAAAACTTCCTTGGCAATTAATGAATTAGAAATACTGGGTGTTTGCAGCAGTCTGAACAGATCTGTAACCGTTGTGGGCATTGGTACACATTTGAAATGCTTTACCTCTGTATTGTTTACTATAATGAACTGGTCAATGAACATCACAAATTGTTTATCTATATATATATGTCTTGACAGATTACTGTTTATGAAATCCATTTAGCAAGTGAGGTTTTCCCATAAGGATGAAAAATGAAGATTTTAAACAGATTGCTGGAGAGGCTCTAACTGCACCTAGAGAGTCAATGTAATAAAGGTTTCTCTATATTAATATTACAAAAACCATTTATCCTCACAAAATCAATATTGCAATTCATCTTGGCCTGACATTTCTCTTTCCGTGTTTTAAAAGTCTGTTTTCCTTGATTATATATAATTCTATTTTAATAAAACTCAAATATATTTGACTCGGAGTATCTCGAAGAAGTAGCATTTAACAAGAAGGCTGAAAATATTTCTTACGTGATTAAAAGTTTCAAAGGATTAGGTATTTTTTAAAAACTCCGTAATGAACTAGATTCTTAATGCTGACTGAAAAGCATGAACTATGCATAGCAACAAAGCCAGTCCTAGTGTTCTGCAGTTTAAGAAAGTGATGCATGTGATGGCACAAATATAATGTGTAATCCTCTGGAGCACAATACGATGACGTGTATGCTGTTGTTTGCAGGATCTGGAGCCTAATTCAGTATAGGTGGAGGTAGGGAGCCCGCACTTTGCCTAGAAGATAACGCAACAAGCAGAAAGCAGCAGCCCCACCCTGCCAGGCACTGAGAACTATGGCTGTGTACGTGTATGTGAGTTTGATATCTCATGTGTGAATGAGAATGAAAACTGGAATACTCAGGGGACCCTTATTCGTAAGAGGTGCAGTAATATACAGGAGCAGTAACAGAAGCTTGTCTTTTGCTGTTTATCTATTGAGATATTTTTAACACATGCACCCCCAACAAAATATGTACTAATATGTAATGAAATTATGAAATAATAAAGCACTGTCTTACTGAGCAAATAATTCTGTCTTCGTTTTTTCTCTAACTAAACTGTTTTTTTCAGTCATGACATTTAAATAGTCTAAACAAAACCTCTATCTGAAGGGGGATTTGGATGCACTGTCTACAGATGAAAAGACTTAATACAGTTTGAAAAAATTGCCCTTTTCTCTTGACTATAAAAGAGAGCAAACTACAGTGTAGTGGTTTCCGAGAGAGAATGTATTTTATTTATTCCCAAAAGGATATTAGTCCATAAAACAAATTTGCAGCTTATTTTGCAGCTTTAGCTTTTATCAGCCTTTTTAAGGGTGTTGAATGATTACCCAGGAGATCACACAGCACGAGCTGCTGTAGAGTAAAGGAACTCTAATACAGAGAGCTCTGTGATGGACAGAAAATGTATGTGAAGAGTTTTCTTAAACTTGTTTAAAGATCTGTCACATTTAATGTCTATTTCACTGATTATTGACCTGAATTTTAGTGTCCTAATGTGAAAACAGTTTCCACCCTCCCTTCCTCTCTCCTTTGCCTTAAAAAGCTGATACCTAAAATATAACTGAACTCACTTTCACTTCTGCCTTCATATAGACAGAAAGAGATACACCAAGGGTGATGGTGCTAACTGGGAAAATGGCAAAGTGACTTTGCCTTGGATCTGGTGAAACTGGCCAAGGAAAAAATCAGCCAAATATAAATCAACAACTCTTGTCTGGTCTTAGGGTTAGCAGAGCAAATGGGACATGGCGTGACGGTCCCTCTCTTGGAATTCTCCAAGGTCTTTTTGCTACTTCAATCGTCTTGGGAAATGGCATCTAGAATAATTTAAAATTCCCCCAAGGCTGATGTTGCTTATGGGTGTAGTGTAGATGTCCTAGTATGTTTTAGCTGCACTGTACAGTTCTGTATTTCTCTCAGTCTATGTTTTTTCAAAATACTTTTGGTCAGCAGCGATTGAAATATAGTGAAATTAGAATCTAAAGTGTGAAGTTTTATTTGCCATTGTTGACTTCCTGTTATGACTAATAATGGCAGCCTATATTGCAATGGGTAGCATAAAAGTATTTACAGTAAGGAAAAAATTGATTTGCTTAACTTCTGAGATGTTCTGAGTCTTTGAATATTTGCATAATCTGACATTGGTATCCCTGCTATAAATGAATGTCAGTGGGGAAATAGTGAAAAACAAGCCGATCGCAAGAGATTTAACATGCAAAAGCCGAAGCATAAATAAATCCTGAAAGTACTCTACTGATGCCAGATATTTACAGAATTGAAATGTGGCATTTGTGTGATACCAATGCTTTAAATTTTTTTGTTCTTTTTAATTAAAATAATTTAATTTACACATTTAATTAAATATTCTGTTTAGTTATTTTCAGTTTTGCCCATCAGGCTGCAAAGAAAATGTGCTTTTTGTTACAATACTCATATTTCTCCTATTTTGTTTCCTTTAACTGTTTTAATCTGAGGGGTTTTTTCTCCCAATTTTTGTCTACATTCATTATACTTTATTCGCAGCGTGTTTTTTTTTTTTTCAACTTCAAGTTGCCTTTGAGGACAAGAATTTACTAATTGATTTCTTTTTCAACAAAAGCCCGGTTTCCTCTAAGTTAAAAGGTTGCCTATTTTGTGCAGAAACATATGAAACCGGTTACGCATGTATCACTGAAGTTTACAGCTCTGCAAGGAAAGTTGTGTGAGTAAGTGTAGCAGGACTGAGTGCATAATGCAGTTATTACCAAACGTTATTAGCCAGTTTGTGTATGGATCAATACATATAAGAGCTCTTTAATTCTAAGCAGTTTTTATCTAAATTAGAATATTATTCTAGCACTGAGATGTTAATGTTTATTTTTACAACGGGCACGTTTTTTGTAAGTTACTTCTTTTTTTTAATCAGGCTAATAGATTTTCTGCTTTGTCTCAGGCTACTGAATGGTTTACGATTCTTTAATTATGTTACCCAAGAATCTTTTAAACAAAACCCTACTGTGCTTAACTGGAGTGTTAATGTGTTTTGATCCCTTCCTTGATTTGTTTTTGTTTGTAGATGTCAGCACTGTAATTGTCATCCTGCAGGAGCCATTAGTGGGACTTGTCATCTTGTTACTGGACAGTGTGTTTGTAAACAGTTTGTAACTGGCTTGAAATGTGACAACTGTGTTCCCGATGCTAGTAATTTGGATGTCCACAACCTATTTGGCTGCAGTAAAAGTAAGTGGATGTTAGGTCTTAAAAGCATGTCTTTCAAATTAATGTTTTTTTATTGATTTAGTGAGTATTAAATTAGGTCAGCAGTACTAAAACTGGGTTTGACTTTTTTCTCCCCCCATATTTCTAGTCCCTGAAATTTGGGTGATTTTTTGCTGTGAGTATCTTAGGAGTGTTCTCTAGAAAGATGTACAGAGTGCTTCACATCATACACACAGCTTATGCTTGCAGTCTCACCCAGGGGAGAAGTAATGACCCTTGCACTTCCCACCATGTTCTTTGTAGCGACCAATGCAGAGTTCATCTTTTAGACACACGAATGCAATAGGATTTGTGCAATTTACAGCTTAGCCCCCTTTTCTGTCATTAACAGGAGGCAGCAGACCTGTCTTCAAAAAGTCTGAAGACCAAAAAGTCTGCTGAAGACCTGCTCCTGGTCAAAATCCCCTCCTCAGTGCAATGTAGTTTTGCCTTTCTCCTCCTGGTGCTTTTTTTTTTTTTCCCAGTCAGTTTGGGAAAACATGTGTTGTGTAGTAGAGCATCATAAATTGGTGTGTGTGTGTGGTGGGGCTAATACTATGTTGACGGTCAGACCATGAATTGTAATGAAACGCATTGCAATGGAACATCTGCACTTGCGACGAGTCTGGATATGAAGAGACGGCACAATTTCAGCCTTTGTGTCATAAGTACTCAAAATTAAATGTTCAGATTTGCTCACCAGTACACAGTCACTAAGCTGGTAGGGATTTTATTGAAATAGAGGAAAAATATTATGTAAAATAAATAATATGTATTAAGAAAATTAAATTTTTAGGTTGCCTTCAGTTCAATGTTCAGAAACGGGCTTTGAAGGCACCATACCATGCCATGCCAAACTGTGTGGGTAGGACCTCAGCTAATTCTGAAATAGTTGCGTTGTGCTTTTGTGACACACCTTACTGCTGTACACAGTTAACAGCCCAGCCTTGGAAGTCAAGTAACTGGTGAATGACATACTCTGCAGATGCCGGTTGGTGAGCAGGCCTAATTAATAATGGCCACAGTGGTCCTACTGTGAGAGTTAGCTCAGGTAGCCATGTGTAATGCAACGACAGGGCTTGACATTCCCAAGTGATCTCTGGAGTATGTTTCTGTATCCTCCTGCAACGAAATGTTTCTTTTGTGTATTCTGAATAGGTGTTTATGTGACGTTCATTGTTGTTATGTGTGCACACTGTAGATTTGCAATCAGAGATGTACCTGCACAAAGAGCTTGTTTACAAGGACAGACAGCTCTCGCTTTGATTCCAGTTTGTATTTCATTGTAAATCGGTTTAAATTTCAAATAATATCCATTGCAGAATGCACAGTGCTATAAATGGGGCAGACTGATTTGTTTTCAAAGGTGATTATTTTTCCCCCTCAAAGTTTGGAAGTGTTTATATACCGTTTTGTTTTCCCCTGTGCTCTTCTGTAGAAGGCATAGTATCTATTCATTGTGCAGATAGTTGATTGGCTTGTTGTTTCTTTAAAAAACGTAGGATGTTTCAACTGAATGTATAATAATAATAATACATGGCACTTTTATGATGCTGTTCATCTTCAAAGTGCTTTACAAACATAAACTAACCTACTTATTTATGTTGGGATATACATTGGATAAAGGTCAATGGCAATTCAACTATAAAATTGATTAATAATAATATGACATAGATAAATAATATCTTAGATTTTAGTTAGAAAAAAATATATCAGGCAGTAGTCTAAATGACAAGCGGAGTCCTCTTCTGGACATAAATGATATAGCAATTGCAGTCTTGGTTATTCATACCAAATATTTTAACTTGTTGCACAGAAATGGAGCTTTGCCTGCCTTGATATTTGTCGTTATTTTCATTGCAACACAGTATTTTGTTGACACATACCATTACTGGTTATAATTCCCCTTTGCCAAGGGAAGCAAACATAAGTTGCTGTCACTGTCCGAGTAACATTATTTAAGGAAAAGACCTGCTTTCAATTTTCCTGCCCAAGAATATCTTAGATGCTCCATAAAAAATCTGAAATACAGTTGCTTACGCATGTAAAATGTAAACCAGCACACATGTGGGAGCAATATGCAATAGTGTGAGACTGAGAATGGAGAATGAAGGGTAATGCTGGTAAATTTGTATGATTGCTTAGGTCTTGTAAGCACATATTACATGGAGATAAACTTTCAAAAATGGCAAAAGGATTTAAGATCACCTATTTCCTTTGATTCTCAAACTTTACTCCTGTAAACACTTCAGCATACGTTCACTTCCAAACTGAGCCGAACTCCAAAGCTCTAGATTGCAGCAAAGCAACCTGTACTTTCTAATGGGAGATGATGTTTGTGTTCTCTTCAATCCAATGAACTCTAGAAATATTTTCTGCTATTTCTTGGCTGGGAGACTGCAGTAGGAGTAGGGCTTTTCATTATCTTAGTCTAAATAAAGAGCTTCAACTCACATTTCAGATTTGTATTAAAAACTCAGATGTAACGCTGATGTTGGCGTAAGTCTCTACACCTATCACTTGTGTGGCCTGAGGTTCTCATGTCTTTTTTTGTCTGCAGGGTCACTCTTTGCTTCTCATCTCCTGCTAGGTTGACTGAACAGATTTTGATAATTAACTCCAGATTAATTCTATCTATTAAGCAAATATCCACACACTGAAGAGATGATTCTGTTTATAAACAGAAGGAGAAAAAATGAAAAGCCACATGTTTCTAATGTTGCTATTTTCCTACAATGCTTAATGTAACTGAGAAAAGCTTATTGGTTGGTTCTGGATCCAGCTGCTGGTGGCTTGCGCTGTGTGTTGATTTTTGTACTGCCCTGGGCTGTTCTCATTCCTGGAGCAAAACGTTTTCCTCTAGATCCACGCTCCCCTGTTTTTCCTTCCCTTGGTAAAGAGGGTAGGGAAATGGCACGATCTGCCTTTGAATCAAGCTACAGCAACTACTAGCCACCAAACCAGAGCAGTCTTGTTGTGGGCTAATAATGCCTGCTGTACTGAGGGTCAGAGAGTAGCGCTTTCCTTAGTGTAACAGGCTGGCTGGAGATCTTATAGAGGGATACGGACTCACGCTCTGATTTCAACAATAACACAAATACGTTTAGGTGGATGTGTGTATATATATATGTCTATATCTATGCATATAAAGTTTAATTTCTGAGTAATAGCCGTTATCTTAGAAAGGACCATGGTCATACAGTTGGATTACAAAAGACACATAGGAGGGACTTTGCCTGCTATTTCTGAAAATGTGAGACTTTTGGCTTATGAAATTCAGGCTTGTTTTTCTCTTTCTTGATACTAGTGCAATTAAGTAGCACGTTCCCCAAGTTAATGGAGGTGATAGCAGAGTAGTATTTTGGTAAATAAGAATCTCAAGCTGATTTCTTAAAATGTTAGACACTTCACTCTCACTGCTTTAAATTTCATTTGAAATAAATGGAAGTGAATTGCCTAAATAACCTTCAAGATTTGCCCCTTTATGTTTTTTGTCATTTAATTAAGTAGGTTTATTGTAACACTTCAGTAAAATTTGTAGTTAGTTGGGCTTTCCATTTCTATTCTAATAGAAGTTATGCCTGGCCTATACTAAAATGGAATGAATCCTCTGGAAAAAATAAGTTGTAATTAATCTATAGACTTCAATAATGTGACCAGATAAACATGTTCCTGTTCTATAAAGGTCTTGAAATAAATTTAAAAAAAAAAAAAGTGTGTGGAAAACTGTGGTGTACTTGCTTCAGTTTTGGGGGAAACGGGAATTAGGTTTGTCATTTGTTTAAATGTATACATTAGTTTCATGTACTTGGACATCTGTTGTTCAGATTCTGTTGAAGAACATGTGGATGGATTAGTTTAGCCTATTGGTGTCTTGCCTGAGTGATTGTATGTTTACTTGATGGTTTTTCTTTAAAGAAAACTCAGCGGTATCTTTGCATTTTTATTTAAATTTGTGTGATTATTGATTACCTTCATTTTTAAATCCTTTGTTTTTGTGTATGTTTTAGCTCCACTGCAGCAACCTCCTCCTACAGGAGAAGTTCTCAATTCCTCTGTTATCAGTCTTCTGTGGAGTCCCCCTGACTCTCCGAATTCTAACAGGCTTACTTACCAGCTCTATAGGGATGAAGCTGAAATTTATACAACTGAAGATTACTACCCTTATAGTAAGTATTTCTAGGAAGATGACATCGAAGATTTTGTGTTTGTGTGTGTGTGTACATATCTATATAGATGTGCAAATTTTCTTAATTATTTCTGATTTCTTTCATTATAATTTGCTGTGATTTTGAATATATTGTTCTATTTTCCTTTAGTGAGTTAATATTCTGTGTTATTAATTTTGTTTGAAAGAAATTAATACATCATTCTAAAATCTGGCAAACTGAATCACCCAGAATGGCTGATAATTTTTTACTTTGACTTTGACTCACCAAAAGCATTCCCTGCAAATGTACACAGGCTCCAAAATCAAAGAGAGGCAAAGTTCCAGAGAAAGAATTAGGGTGAATGGAAGAGACCATAATGTGCTTAAACTCGCTTTTTTCATGCTCCTGGTTTTAAACTGTTAACAGATTAGGAAAGCTTTTTGTGGTCTCTAACTTTTAGCACCTTCTGTTAAGCTATCAGCGTGGATTCTGATTTGCCTTTAGCGGCACTACTTCTCTCATGTTGAGGCTTGCAAAGGGATCCTCAGAACGCGTTCCTCAAGGATTCAACACTCTGTCCTAGCTGGAAAGGCCATTTTGTGCTACTATTGATCTTCTTATCAAAGAAAAGGAGGTAGCTTTGGATGCTGTTTTTACATATATATGGCACATAGTGATTTGGGGTTTTTTTGAGAAGACAGGTGTGGTTTAATGCCAGTAAGGTTTGATTTCTGTTCTAGGAGCTTCTTTAGTTTGTTGCATTTTCATACCAATGCAACGTTAATATTACGCAGATGTTGAGTCTTTCTAATTATTGGCATGTACCCTGGAGAGAAAAAAAAAAGACTATTATTCAGTGGAAGCACAGATCTTTTGGCATGAACCTAGGATTTTTATGTTCTGGTGCATGCTGCTGTGTTACAGTTGATACTCTGTGGCTTATGCTGTGAATTTGGACACCGCAGTACATACCATGAGGAAAGGTATGTGACCCCATGTAAGCATGGGATTAAGTGACTGAGAGGAGAGAAAAAAACACTACAAAAAAGTTTAGAGAGCAAATAGAAAATATTCCAATTCCTTAATTTGGTTTAAAAGCTTAACTTTAATAAAAATATGAATTAATTTCAAAAGAAAAGCTACTATACTTTGTTGTCATAAATTTGTGCTCTGTAACGTACTTAAAACTGAGTGCATTGTTGCTGGTGTTATATTATGACTGTACCTACGCACTTTGTAAAGAGTGGAAAATTCTGAATGTGCTTAGCTGTATAACAAGACATTAGCATGTTGCTATTTAACAAAACGTTATTTTGTAGAAACATAGCTTTGGTTTCAAAAGACGTTTTTGACATTTCCTGTCAATCCCCCTAATTAATGACGTGAAGTCATCTGCTGGTGTTTGAATATCAAGAACACGTTGTTAATGCTGTCAGAACTTTTGATAATGTTACTTTTTTCTCAGTATAGTGTGGAATTTGTAATGCTTATGAAATGCCCCGAGAGTGCAACTGGATGAACATTATCTTCTGACTAAATGAGACTGTTACAGAAACACTGAACTTCTGAAAGAAAATTAAGAATAATCTCCTAAATCGGCCTGGTGATCTGGCTGATAGTATTACAGAATGTCCAATTAAAACAATGTTTTCCTAACTGCTCTGGGAAGCCAGAGGCTCAGGAGATATCAGTCCTTGTCTTGAGGATAAAATTAAATACTTGCTCTAAAATGTGAAAATAAACCCCCAAAAGTTACTTACAATTCTAACTCCAAATCACATTGGTTCTAATTATTTACAAATGTAGCTAAATACGTGGTGGAGTTGTTCACTTGTGGAGTGTAGAACCTTCTACCTTTTGGCTTTTTCAAATTTTATCTAGCCTATATTCCTATTGAAATAGTTACCACCTGGTGGTCAGGTGTTCATCAACACTGAATGAACTTTCTTGTAATTTTGAGATGGTGATGGTTACTTTTCTGACACGCAGTATCAGCATTCTTGGTGATCTGCCTATTCTGATCCCTGTACTTGAAAAGGGGAAAGTAATGTGCTTGCTGTTGACATTAGACCCGGGGCCCT
Source organism: Chroicocephalus ridibundus (assembly GCF_963924245.1). Classification (NCBI taxonomy): domain Eukaryota; kingdom Metazoa; phylum Chordata; class Aves; order Charadriiformes; family Laridae; genus Chroicocephalus; species Chroicocephalus ridibundus. The sequence continues at coordinate 25,316,896 of NC_086286.1, forward strand.
GGAGTCTAGGTTGGCCCTGGAGGCCCTAGAGTCCGGTTTCATTCCAGAGGCTGGGTTTCAGGAGTTAGTTGTTTGTAGAGCTAGGGTAGTGTTGCTGCAGTCATTTCTAGAGCAAGTATGAATTCTGGAGTTGGCGTTTTGGTAGGGCTAGATCATGGTCTAGCCCACTTCTTAGGTCCAGATAATGTTCTAGACCAGTTGTTGGTTTTAGATTGGGTTCCAGTTGGCTTGCTGGTTCCGGAGTGGGATCATGGTTTAGCACACTTGTTGTTTCAGACCATCGTTTAAGTCTGTCTCACTTGTTGGTTCAGGACTGCTGATTGGTTCAGTACCAATTCTTGGTTCTGGATCAGGTTCTAGCCTTCCTGTTGGTTACACACAATGGTCTAGCTCACTTTTTTCCTAGATCATCTTCTAGACTATGTTCTAGTTCACTTGTTAGTTCTAGATCGGGTCCGAGGTCAGCATGTAGTTATAGAGCAGGGTTGGGTTCTGAGGGGGGGAGGTCCTAGATTCTAGTTCAGGTGGTACTCCTGTTCTGTCATCTGACAAGGATTTGTGGTACTTGATGATGATGACAACAGTAGTCTTGCTGGGTTTTTTTCTTTCTTATTTTCTTTTTTTTTCCTTGCATGCTTTTTTTCTTCTTTGTGGCTCTTTTGAGTTGAAGGCCCATAGAAGGGGGATCCTATCATCCCATAAAGTGCAGCTCTCCCAATTTTCTAGCATGCTGACTTGCACTGCCTCTGTGGCCCATTCTTTTCTCTGGACATAAAATAGGAAACTGGACACATGGCAAGCTCCTTGTTGCTGGTGTCCTTCCCAGCAACTGGTTGTCACATTCCTACTCTGAGGATTCTTGCCAGCCTGTCCAAGTCTAACACTTGTCGAATTGGCCCATTCTTGTGCCCAGAAGCACTTCCATCAGGGCAGGTGTGTCCATGCAGCTCAGAAAGGGCTCAACAATTCTAGAGTACGCTGAAGTACTTGCACCCACAGTTGCGAACAGCAAGCTAACCCAAAAGCTGAAGAAGAAACAGCTGAATCTCACCAGCAAGACTGCAATCTGCTGCATCACTTTCCTGCTCACTATCAATGCACAAAGATGTCACAATAACCATTGCTGCCACTGGCAGAGCTGCTCTGCAACCTTGTCTGAAGTACTAGGGTTTGAAAGGCATGAAGATGAGATTACCCTGTCTCCTTATTGATGGACTCCAGCAATAAGTTTGCGATCACTATAGGTAGTTGAAGCATTGTAAGTAATTACTGGGATAACACTGCTGCTTTTGTACTACAGTGTCAAGGGTTGAATACCTAGGAATAGTAGTGATTTTGTGGTCCTCTTTAAGTTGTACTCAGCGCTGGCTTGCCACTGTAGGTGCACAGAGAGGACTTAGAAATAGCTCTCCATTTGCTTTGAAAAAGATTAACAGTATCTGTGCTCTGGGGTGTAACATATTACTCAGTGTTCACTATTTTTTAAGGCAAAACAATGTATGGTGGTACTGTTGTACGTAAATTCGTATTGCGCTGTGATGACTAAGATGTGTCACTGCTTCTGGGATATAGCCCGGAGCTATTCATGGTCATGGCTGCTAAAAAGCTATCTAGAGTAGTGGAAAGTAGGGGGTGAGGAAGGTAAACATAAGCTTTGGATATACCTTTTTAATAATTATTTGCACTTCTGTTTCACTTTTTATCCAAGATCAAATGCTTTACAAATGAACTATTAAGCACTATTGTAGAAACGAGGAAGTGAAAGAACAGAAAGGTGAAATATTTGGTCTTATGCTATGAAATGAATCAAAACCAAAGGTGTGAAAATTTACAGAATGGTTTTGGTTTTTTTTCTAAATCAGATCCACCAATATAAACGCTGATTTACTTTTGAAATAACTAGTTCCAAGCAAAGGAGGTATAAGAAGGTAATTGCATTAATCTTGTTTATGATTAAAGCAGGAACTAGGAGAAATTCTGTGGGAAAATTTCTCAAGTGATGCCAAAGTGCAGTGGAAGATGATAAAGGGAAAAGGGTTTCCCTGATAAAAAAAATGTTGAGAAGTTATAATGTTCATAATGATTTCAAGAAGAGCATGAAAACGGGCATAAATATGTTATGTCTTGGATTAGGGCTGGAAAGATTTTAAGTATGCAATTTAAGATTATTTTTAATGTGTTAGACTGATACAGTTTTCTTCTCACCTGTTTGTTTTAGGTGTTCAGACCTTCACTGATACCATGTTATCTTCATATACCTTCTATTCCTATTACGTCCAAGCCAGCAACGTTCATGGTTTTACAAGAAGTGCATCAGTGACATACAGAACAAAATCTGGGACACCTACAGGAAGCTTGCTTTTAAATCCCATCTTTCCTGTTAGTCACCACTCTGTTTTACTTTACTGGACAAGCCTCTCCAATGACTCTGGGCCCATAGAGAAATACATTTTGACATGTACTAGCTTGGTTGATCTTCAGCCTTGTGGTCAGTATGAAGGCTTAAAAACTTCGGCAATTATTTGGAATCTCATTCCGTTTACAAAGTATGTTTTTTCTGTGCAAGCTTGTACTAGTGGAGGCTGCTTAAAGAGCCAGCCAGTAACAGTAATTACTGCACAAGCTCCTCCAGAAGGGCTACACCCACCAATGATAGAAATCATCAGCTCTACAGAACTGGCTGTGGAATGGTCACCACCTGAGAAACCAAATGGTAGGACATTGTATTTACTTTTGTAAGTCAAAGATTTTGTAAAAAAAAAAAGCAGCGTATTCTCAAATCTGGTTAGAATATCCTTGTCCATGTGATGTGAGACTGAAAAAGAAATAAGGCACTGTCTGAATTTGCTTATCTGCCACTAAATGTATTCTTTTGGAGTCCAGAACTCCAACTGGATATATTGGGTTCAGGATTTAGCCCTTAGTGACATCTGCTGCAGCAAAAATCACATGTATAATTAAACATTTACAGTAAAATTAATTTTTTCTTAATTTGCCAGATCACCTAGTTCAGACAGATGTGGTGATATTGCCTTACAAAGAATAAGTAAACAGATAACAGTTATGGAAAAAAAAATAATCTAAGAATTAACAGAGAAGTCTGTTTTTAAAACCATCCGTCATGTGTAGTAACTAATTCTATTACCAGTATAACTTTGTTAGGGATTAGGCGATTGCCAAGAGTTGCTGGTCTAACTTGCGTAATAATATTTTACATTTTTGAAACTGAGAACACAGCTGTTGTAGAATACTTTTGTGATGCCACAGCTTTTACCGGTAAATGCTTTATCTTTTAATATATGTGCAATTGGGCTTTGTGAACTTGCACTTACATGCACAAATATTTGTGCATGCAAAAACAAGCATTTTGATCTGTTCACAAAATGGGCATCTGTGTCTGGGGAGCTCAGCTTTCTCTTCGAACATTTCATTTGCCAGCTATTACCAGATTAGACAGGAAGAATGCCCGCACAAGAATGCCTGTGTGTATTTAGAGGGGCTGTTCTTACAGTGCAGGTCATGATATTTGCTGTTTCCCTCAACCTATAGCATATTCTCTTCATAGTTTACCCCATAGCCATTACGTGCATGTTATTGCCAGCGTAGGCAGATTTAAGCAATACTCTCATATTTCTTTTGATGTCTGGTCAGACTTACTGGTCTGTCCAAAGACAAAGAGAGGAGCTGTTTCTCCCAAGCAACGTCTCCAGTTCTGTGCATGAGTACAGCCCCAGATATATACGTTATATGGTAATTAACTATCTCCTGGCTTTGCTAAGTCTCTCATCTTTTCCATTTGGGAAATCTCCAGTCAGCTTTCTTACAATCTGTTCTTACAGTTGAACTACGTCCATGATCCAGCCTAGATCACGTATCACTTCACACCACAATACTGAAGTTTGTCTTTTTTTCCAAAGTGATGGAATATGCAGGAATACTTCCCACATATGTAATAGGTTTACATTGACGGAAAACTCATACAGACATGTATCTCCTATCCAGTAGTATGTTCTGAAAGGTTAGAATTGAACTGGCACTCAAAAATTCCCTACCCATTGCGTAAATAAAAAAAAAATAATAAAAAATTAAAAATATATATATTTCAAAACATTTAAATAACCTTTTGAAAATCAGAGGTCTTAAGTAATTTCCACTAACATTTGATTAGAACTTTAGGATATTGTCTTCCAGTGAGGGTAGTAGAACTCGTACTGTAATCCAGCCGTTTGTTTTCAAATCCCAAAATTGCTTGGAGGGGAAAAGAAACAGTGTAATGTGTGAAGTGCCAAAGTAAGCATTTGGATGAAAATAGCAGAAATGAGGAAAACTTCTTATGCTATATTTTTTTATGATGGTGATTGATTAAATTTTTGTTCTAAATATATTCGCATTGGTATTTTAGCAGAACTCTAGAAATTGTTTAAATGCACTAATTTTCCTGGTTTGCTTTTTTCTCTAGGCATAATTATAAGATATGAACTTTACATGAGAAAAAAACTAAAACCAGCTGGGAACATTCTTTCTCCAGAAATTCGTATTTTCCAAAGCAGTGGATGGCTCAGTCCTCAACCAGTTATGGCGTCTCCTAATGAGAATGCCCTGGCCCCACCACAGACCAGTACCACAGTCACTGATTTGGAGCCATTTACAGAGTATGAATTCTATGTGGTAGCAGTAAACATGGCAGGTAGCATATCTTCAGACTGGATATCGGGACAAACAGGAGAGGCTGGTAAGTATTGGTTTGAATTTGTTTGATACAAATGTAAGGAAACACTAAATTAGAATGTGTTCTTACGTTTTTATTCAATAGAACACGTCTATTGATGATTCAAATAAGGACAAATTTGCATTTTTTAACTAATTAAAGAGAGGTCAGATTATCTCAGATAACTAACTAATTAAAGAGAGGTCAGATTATTATTATGTTAAGCAAAAACATTTTCTTCACCATAAAATCATATTGTTGAAGACAATAATCCCTGTTAATTAAACCAAAATTTCAAAACTACTAGATCGCAACATGTACCAGGCAGTGTTTGAATTCTCCACTATTTTCCCAGTTGTTATTTATATGTTCTTTAAAGGGAGAAAACATGAAAAAATACTGGTTTTGTCACAAATGTATTAACAGTTGGTGTGAATCAGGAATGTTGTCCAAGAAAGCACATATATTCAGAAAGGAGGTTCTAATGGCTTTTCTTGAACTGAGGCTTTCATTGTTTAGAAAGCAATTTTTTTTGAAAACTTGAGAGGGTTACCTTTTCAGGAGTATAGTGCTTGGAACTTTTAATATGCTTTATGGAGGCCAAGTGTCAAAATATGGACCATTTTTTCCCAGAAGTTTAACAGTTCATAACAGCTCTTATTACGACCCTTCTGCTCAGATTTTCAAAAGGGCTTGCCATTTGACATATTATTTGAAATAACAGCTATTTATTTTAATGTTTTATTTAGATATCTAAGTTTTTTTAGGCTGATAAAGCCTATGTTTTGCAGTAAAACATTTCTGTTACATCACTGATGCTTTTGTTTGCTGATAGCTTGAAAAATCACGTCCTCAGTCATTTGCTCCTGCAAAACAGCAGGCTAAACTAATTCCCCTTTCAAAATGAGTCTTTGTGCTTATCTGTTCTTAAATACTATATGTTATAAAAGTGTTAAATTGTATTTGGGAAGAGGTCCATTAGTGTGTTGTTTGTACACAGCAGAAGTGCTATGAGTTGGTATCCTATTATTACAGAGTAATCAGGTGGGGATTTAACTGCAGTGCAAACAATCCTTTCACAGATTTACTACGGAAGACAGGGGAACTGTTTTGTAAGAAGTGAGAGACATGTTAATTTCAAACTGCCCTGGCAAACAAAATTGCTTTTAAGATGCTGAAGTATTGAACACTTTTTGCTTTTATCAGTTTTTTCCCAGGTTGCATGAAGTTTTTCTTCAAGACTTTTTCATTTGTGTGTACTTTCCTACCTGCTACAGGGGTTAGGACTTTACTGCTGATTAGTATTTCTTTGAAGGCACAGGCAGAGTTTTATTCTGCATTCATGGCCGCAGTAGAAAACAGGAGAATGATGGGTGAGGTACTTTTTATGTGCTATCAAAATAATCTGAAAATTCCTCTTAGATTTGAAAATAAGGTTAAAAAAAAAAAAAAAGAAAAAACAAAAGACTGTCTGAAATGGTGTTTTACACATGCAGTGAGAAAGCTTGGATTATACCCATTGCTCACTTATTTTATGAATGTTACTGTATTAAATTGATTTTAGACCCAGTGTTCATGCCATCTCCATCAGTATTCCCTCTTTCACCGTATTCCCTCAATGTGTCATGGGAAAAACCTGAAGATAATTTGGCAAGAGGAGAAGTGATGGGATACAGCATCAGTCTGATGACAGAGCAAAGGTTCTTGCCGCCATTTTCCCAGGTATTATTGTTAGTTACATTAAGTTTTTCCTAACTGGTAATAGTAAAATTAATAAAGTCTGATGTCTTCCTTGATGTTGCGATGAATCATTTCCCAGATTTGCTGTATATCCTCTGATCTAACTTTTTCACATATCAATTTGTCTTGAGTGCTCTGTAACGTTGTATGCTACTTTCATGTTTTAAGTTGTATTCCTGAGCTGACTTGTTTTCAGTAGTGGGTGAGATTCAAAATTAGGAGGGATGAAATTGAGCAAAACACATTTAAATTGCCTTGATCTTTGTATGTTCCAATTCTCTATTATTGCTGTATTTGCTGATATGCATAAAGCCATGTTGTTTTGTAGGAATCTGTATTTTCATTAAGAAGGTACCTGTCTGGCTTCCCGGACAAATCTTCAAAGTAGAAAAACCCAAAATAGCAGAAAACCAACTTTATAAAGTCTAAATAAGTGATTTACTGTGAGGGTGGTGAGGCACTGGAACAGGTTGCCCAGGGAAGCTGTGGCTGCCCCATCCCTGGAAGTGTTCAAGGCCAGGCTGGATGGGGCTTTGAGCAGCCTGGTCTGGTGGGAGGTGTCCCTGCCCATGGCAGGGAGTTGGAACTAGATCTTTAAGGTCCCTTCCAACCCGAACCATTCTATGATTTAAAAATACTGTTGTAATTTTTGAGTGACTGCATTTGGCAAACAAATACCATGGCAGTAGTAGTACACTAAAAGCTTCGGAATGAGCAAAGAAACATGATAGGTAATCCCAATGTGAGAGTGGATCTGGTGCTCTGACATTGTATTCCTCATTTCAAAGCTGATTTTGTCTTTAAGTGGTACCACAGATGGGCCTCAGTTTATTTTTCTGTGAAGTGGGGATACTATTGCTCCTGGGGCTGCTGTAACAATACATAAATGTAAATTGCTTCTGGTCACAGGCTCGCAAGATTTTTCATTAAATAAATATCTGATAAAGAAGTTATCTAAAATACAAGTTTATTCAGTTCCACTCTCTCTGATAGCTTATAGTAACGTTAAAATAAAGCAGATTCAAATGTCTGTAGGTATTAGTTATTCCTCTTGTTCCTAATGCCTGCTAATCATGTCACTCGTTCAATGGTGGTCAGATTTCACCACTTAATAGTGTCATCTTTGTCATCTGGATTGTAGCTGCACTGTTTGTAGTGATAACTGCACCACCACACAGCTTTATGAGGCAATAACTTTGTTTCCTCATTTATCCACTCAGGAACTGGCTTATTACCTCATAAAACAGTGTGATGGGAAGTGTTATCACTTAAATCCTAGCTTGTTCAGATTCTCCAAAATAATCCTCTCCCTCAGCTGGTCTTTGTAGGCTTTTCCACATCTAAATGAAGGAATCTGCAAATTCAGAGACAAGTTTCTTATTAGTGAACATGTCATCAATTAATAGGAATGAAAATATTATTAACCAACTGTCGTCTTCCAATCTGTTTGCTTTGCAGGTTTTGCATATAGCTGAGGCTCATGAGCTCTACTATGTGGCGATGGGATTAAAACCTTACAGGACGTACAACTTTACTATTACTCTCTGCAATCGAATAGGTTGTGTAACCAGTGAGCCAGGCACGGGGCAAACCTTGGCAGCTGGTAAGGAAACAATCTGTATCAAAGCGCAAAGCTGACACACAGTTCACTAATGAATACCGTTAAGATGATCATATTTTGATGCACAGTGACAGGGGTAGGTGTTGTATTAATGCAAAGTGACTTGGTTAATTATTATTTGTTTATCTTGACAGGTTAAAACCAAAATATTTTCAATGAAGGTTTAAGGTACGCTATTATGGCAATAGGATTTTTGTGTTGCTCTCTCAAGTGCAAGTTACGGATATGTGCATTTTTGTTCCTGTTTATTTAAATGGTAACAGTACATAAGTGTGGCTGAACCCATTCATTCATTCATGATGCTAAGAAGTTGTTAATTTGTTGTGGGTTTTTTTTAGTCTGTGTGTCATGTTTGCAATGACAGGGCATGTGAAATGCACATGCTGTGCCAATGCCTTGCTTAACCCACGAAGAAGGAGTTGCGTGGGTTTTCTATTAAACTCTAGCATATGTGCGTAGTGTATTCGTGTCTCTAAATCAGAAGCACTATACATGCTTTAAGTCTGCTCTTTTGAAAATGCTTGTTTATTTAGCCCCTGAGATTTATGAGAATTTGCTTTGTAGATATGTATACTCACACTTTCCTACGGAAACAATGCTTAAGAAACTGCATATATGTGTCATGCACCCTAATAAATTTTCAGTCTATGAGTTAATTTCAACCACGTACGTCAGGGACTTCAAAGGTACTAAGTTTCTACAAATATAGGAGAAAATAAGCATCAGCACAGAACAGAGATGGAGAAAGCCTGTATTTACTTTGAAGAAAAGACAGGCATGAGCTCAATTCTCAGACATCAGAGGATCAAGAGGGTTTTCAGAGAGAAATTGTTACGAATATCAGCTTCACAAGTCTCTTTATTCATAAAACGAAGTCATCAGTACAGCTCTTTAATACTATAAATCTAAGCTCAAAATGAATGCTATGTGACATACTGGTGGTCACCTGCAGACAGCTGACTACTTAACATCGTGGTTTCCTTTTGTAAAGGCATTTAAAACACATTAATTACTTTCACAATATTAGCATTTTCAGTTAAGGAATTAGTGGTGGTGTCATCTGGATGTTGTGACGATGATCTTTTAAATTACCTCTTTTACGTAATTTGGTCTCTCGTAGGAAAAAACCATGAAAATTTCTGCTGTGCAGAATGTTTTTCTAGGCTCCATGGAATGTATTTGAGTTGCCTGAATTCCATCAAAGCTCCTCTGTGTAATCAATGAAGAGATATAGGAGTTTCCAGACAGGGAATAAGGAGTAGCCCAGAGCCAGTAAATGGGAAGCTTTATATACATGAACTGAAGTGGAATTTAAGCTGTGGGGATATTACCTCTAGTCTGTTCTCTGTTCTTCATCTGTCTATTTATTTAATTGCCTTTCCATTTGTTCTCAAGTGGAAGAGAGATGATTTGCTCCTTGATTCACCATATTGTCTTTGTGTTTCAGGGGGCAAAGATTGTTCTGTCAGTCTTCTCTCTTGCTGAATTGCTGATTTCAAAATTTATTTTGTTTCCTCATTCTGCCACCTCTAAAAGTTTCAAGGTGGCCATCTCCAGAGCCTCCCATTTATATGAGTATGACTTTATCCCATACCACACAGCCGTGCAAGGAACAGTGCTCCAGTTCATGCTGATAACAATGGAAGCAAACACGGCCTAGGCAGCACACCTTATTACTACAAATGATCCAACTTTGCATTTATACATTTATTAAAAGATTCAGAAACAATAGCTTAGTTATGCCTGACAGCTTGTTTATGACCATCTCCTCCCTGGTTGTGTTAATGCTTAGAGACCTATCACATTAGAGAAGACAGGAGAATACAAAATAGAATAACAGACGTGTCCCCACATATTAGCTGTTTTGCAGTGTAGCCTTTTCCTGCTTACTGTTGTAAGCCTTGAAAGCAAAGAGCCAGTCCTGTATCAGGTTCCTTTTATGATTTTAAAGCATGTTAATACAATGTCTTAACTTTTGACAAACTCAAAAGCAAAACACTTAAATTTTGCACGCGGTTTTATGTTCCACCATTCACCTTTTTAAGTTCTGGAGAAATTTGTTAAATAATCTCCATCCAGGATTTTTTTGGGTATGCATGTCCCATTTTGTGAGGTTCTGTAAAACTGTGTTTACAAAGAAAATTTTAAAGAAACACTATTTATGAACTTCTGTGATGACTCTTAGATCAAAGTAAGTTCAAACTCAGAACAAAGTAAGGAGAAACCAGTCCCCATCATTTGTAAAAACAGATGGTCAAGTCTTAGTCCATTAATATCCTTTTGTGTCATTGAATGGTGGAAAATGAAATTAAAATTGCCTTTCTAGGACTGTTGAGGAGTTTTGCTTCATGAAGGAATCTCTCCCTGGCAGAGAGACAGCCTCCCTGGCTGGTCGCCAGTCCCCTCCATGCCCTGGCAAAGGGAGCTTTTTGGAGGAAGTCTTGACTGAAATGTGCTCCAGCATGATGGTCCCCTCGCATCGTCACACAATCCAGAAGCTTTGAATTGTGTTCCAAGTTGAGCTAGAGGTTATAGTGAATTAGACTAATTCTTCTCCTCTAATTCTGAGGAGGGTAATGGAAAACCATCTCTCCCCCTTCCCCACGTGGAGTATACTGATTTATCACGTGGAGCATTTAAATCAATGGGTAGCTTGATGACTGTGATTTTGGTGTGTCCAACTGATGTATATTAGCAAGAGGCTTGCTTTTAGAATTGCCAATGCCTTCTGAAATTTGCCACTCAAGTCTCAAGTAATTTTTAAGCTTTGTTCATATCCATTAGGCTAATTTGAAAACCAGCTAAAAAAAAACAAAACCCAACTCTTCAAAATCTATCATTCTTCTTTTTCTCTGGCAACATGGTTTTTTTTATATGGCTTAACCCAGCAAATAAAAACAAGGGCAGAAACAAGGGCGTGAAATCATTAGAAGCAAAAATGCTGAGGAAGAAAAGAAAAAGGGTTTGGGAGAGGATTTAAAAGACAAAGAAAAGAGACTTATGCAATCAGGGTCAGTATTTAGGGGTAAGACCTAAGGGAGCAGAAGCATCAGAAAGAGTCTCCTGATCCTTCAATGAGAAGTCTTTTGGAGCATAACTTAAAATTGGTTAAAATAATCCAGAAGCAAAAATACCAAATAAGTCCCTTCTAACCTGGTTCAGTATAGGCATCCATACTGGGGATACTTCATGAGTAGCTTTGCAGGAGGAGAGTGAATGAAAACTAAAATCAGCCATATGTCCTTATGTCTGTCAGACTGGCAAAAAAAATCTCCTCCTCACAAATATATACACCCATGATATTTGTAAATAGTAATAAAAGAAGACAATTGAGCCGGAAGCATGTGAGGAGAGAGAGTGAGGAACCAAACAGAATTAATAAGAATTGAGTTATTTTATAAAAAAGCTGTCACAAATGCATATGAAAACAGGAAGAAGAATGTGTGATAAATAAAAGAACTTGCACGGGTATGCCTCATGCCTGACCAGCTCCAAGAATGATTAAAAAGTGTTGGAAGATCAATGTTACATGGTAATGCAATATTGGGATGAAAGATCAAAGCAAGCATGTCAAGGTAATAGAAGAAGAGAATTAACCCATGTTTGTTACTCAAAGAGGAGCTGACTGGACAGAAATAGAACCTTAATTTGGTATGTTCAGATACAAATACAAAGATAGCTGGCTTTTAAAGACTCAAATAATTAAAAAGAATTTCATACTTTTTTGATCAGTATTTTAAATGTTAAACTAAGGATGCACATTCCACAGTCCTTGTGGTATTTTAAATACTCTTTACGCGCTGCAATACTATGCATATGCTATTGAAAGCCTTGGCTGATAGATGAGAGTTCATTTTTAATACTTGGTTTGAAAATTTGAAATACAATTTGAGTTTTGTTTTTGTCTTTGCTACACCAAGATCATCAAGCGGAACTGCATGTACGTAACTGAAAGCGATACTGGACAGTAATTACACATTTTTATCTCAACACCTAGAGCCGCATTTTACTTTATTCCTTTCTCTAGGTTCTGATGGGTTCAAATTAGTGTTTATTTTTGAGAATGGCATTCATCCTCTTGTTGTTACCAGGTCCTAGGCTATTTTTTTATTTTCAAAAGCATTTTTTGCTCTGTGGTTTTATCTTGTGTAGTATTCTGAGCTGATACCTTGGACTCTGTAGAACTATACTAGCTGGTACCAGTGAAAGACCTGGTCCCATAAAAGAAATTTTTTTTTGACAATGTGTTTGCATTAAATTATGGATTACTTGCATTATTCTTTGCAGCACCTACCAAGGCAAAACACGCATGTTTTCCAAATTTTTTAGTCAGGCAGAGAAACATCTTTTTATTCCCAGCGATTTCTGACATTTCAGTTAGATGGAATTAGCCGTGTGAGTGCTCGGACTAGTACAATTGCTTATCCTACCCCTCTCAAATCAGATAGTCAAAGGGTGCCTTAAACAGTCTATACAGCTATGTTTCATTAACTACTGTGTGACTGAGCTTATTTCTTGTAATTAAGTTCGTCTTTCCTTTGCCCTTCTTCATTTTTTTTTAAACTTCATTTAAAAAGCATTTTTTAAGAGACACCAAAGTATGGCTTTGTGATTGCTGCCATTTACCCCAGCACATTGTATTCCTGATCCTTTGCTTTTGATGGCAATTACAGGGTTCAGAAGCTAATTTGTAGAAGATATTCTTCCAGCACCAGCTGCATCTGGCTTCTTGGCAGACTTCTCAAGCAGTTGTATTGGTAGCTTTGGAGTTGCCTCTGGGTTTGCTGGGGTAATGATGCTGATGGGCTTTCTGGGCTGTCTTACACTCCTTGATGTCGTTTTCTTTTTGATTACCCTTTTAATCTGAGTAATTTGTCCATTTTTTCTGTTCATGAATTAAGGTCCAGCGCAAGCCCTTTTCAAGAGCCTCAAGGCATTTGTCATAGCAATATAGCATTTGTTTATGCCTGTCATAGACTGCTTTTCTACAAAAAGCTATGCCTCAATTTTAAAATCACAAATAGCCATTAAACAGGTAATAAGTAATGTATATTTTCCTTTGTTACAGAAGAGAAATACGAGGGCCATTTGCTGCTGGCCTGAAAACACAGATTGCTTTGCATGCGTGTACATAAGTCTCTTCATTGTGAATAGGACCCAAAGTGATTAAACAAGCACTCTTAATATGTTAATTTATAATTTTAATTACAACAATCTTGTATATATAGTCATTAGTGAATACTAATATAAATATTTTTCTACCTTTTTATTCATAATGCATAAACCAATCATCCAGTTACTTCTCGGCAGTTGCCTGTTTCCGTTTCATAATACAATCTTTGTTCTTAGTTATGAATGCATTTTGTTCATTCCTGTCTTGAATAATCCCTCATTAAGCTAGTCACTTTCTGCTCCATGCTAAAAAGGAAAAATTATCATGCAAATGTGGCATGCCATATTAAAAAGCACATTACCAAACACTTTTGTTGCTGTCCTTCAATTAGTTTCCCTTCTTTGAATTTAATTTCATTTGTTGTTAAACTACTGACTTGATGTATGGACTCATGAATTTGAGGCTGCTGCCAAGAATGTAGCAGGGAAAAAAATCAAAGCCTCTTCAGAAAGCTGCAGAGGCAAAGCTAAAATGAATTTGCTTCACCTTTGACAAGAACACTTGAGCAGCATTGGAATCCTCTGATGATTCAGCTTGGCTAATTATCCAATTATTTATTTCAAGAATAAAGACACTGTTTTACAATTAGAGAAGTGTAAAGTAATCTGAGAAATTTTGTAATGACAGATGACTTAAGTAACTTCTGAGATAAATAGTATCTGCTCAAACTTGTCTTGCCAAGTGTTCAAGCTGTAGTTAAACTGCTCTTTGAATTTCAGGAAATTAGTAGGCACTCAAAAGGTATTTGTTTCTTCTCCCCTACCAACCGCATATTATACTTCAGAAAATAACTTAGTTTGTTCTTTTCCCTCTGTGTCAAATTTGCAAGGTTTTTAAGCTACGTTTAAGTTGCATTCCTCTTGATTAAAAGCTTTTGGTTCAAAGCAATACTTTTTAATTGTCTAATGATATAAGTCAGTTCTTAGGAAAGAACCGTGCATTTAGGAGTTCATTTGCAATATAACTGAAAAATTCATTGCATGGCAGTAAAACAATTTACTGTTAATTACAAGGAGAAGAATTTGCTGTACCATGCTCACAGATTGCCATGAATCATGCAGCACTCCTAGAGATTTATAACAGATGTGTAAGTGGGATGAATTAGCAGGGTTTAATAACAGAGACACAAATCATGCAGACTTCAAGGAGCTTTAATTGATATACTAGAATGTGACGGGCATGAATCACTCAGCCATTCAACAGCACTGTAACATATGGTCAGCTCAATATGCTGCATCTTAAATCGGTTGGTGAGTCGTTGGTTGTCCCATATGGTGGAAGCAATATATTTTTCGTGATTTTTAAAAACTACTGTGTATTACATCTATTTTTAAAGAAATACAATTGTAACATACCCATGTTATTAAATTTTCTTTTGATATCCATTATGGGTGGTTTTTATTCGTTTTTGGGGAATAGTCCAAAATGGACCCTAAAGAATCTTCTAAAAAAATCAAAATATTGTCAGAAGACGTGAGTATTATTTCTTGACTCAGTTACTGTTGAAATGACAGATACTGCTGTGAAACACAGGGAAAGAAAAGATCATACATACGAGAAATGCTACGGCAATCTCTGGACTAATAACTTGTAGCAAAACCCAAATTGGATGACCAATAGTGGGGCATGTAATTTTACCAGCAAGGTAAACTCCAAGATGGAAAAAAAAAAAAAAAATTTTCTTTAAGTTTTTTCCCTCAAATTCGCCAAACATTTCTGTTTTAATTTGTATGTTTGCATTTTGAATTCAACTGAACAATGATTACAACCTGTATCCTTTTTGTTGCCGTTACCTTTCTGAACTATTCAGAATGGCTAATTGAAGGCTTCTGTGGAAGGGTACACAAATATCTACCTACAGTATGCTGAGCAGTAGTTACTCAAACATATGTAAGCCTGTTAAATTTAGCCACAGTATAAATATGTTATTCCTGGGACAAGATTCTGGCAGAATATGGAAAAGCTTTAGCAGTTGTATTAGTAAACCTGACAGACTTGAGAAAGGAGTATTGTATCCTTAGAACCGTGGCTGCCAGAATTTAATGTCAACAATTAAAATTTATTTTGATCCTTACCTAGTGTTTATTACTGTTTGTATACACAACAGACCTTACTAATACAGAGATGCACTATTAGATGGAATTACCATCTGTTCAGAGTGAAATGCTGGCATCTGTCTTCGAGTCTAAAACTAAAATGATATTATTTCAAACAAAACAAAATTAACTGCTCTTTACTTACCAACTTCATTTTTGTGTACATGTGTGTGCATACACACATGGGAAAGGCTTATTTGTAATGACCTGTGTAGCAACATCTATATTTAGATATATGACTTC
Organism: Chroicocephalus ridibundus; assembly: GCF_963924245.1. Taxonomy (NCBI): domain Eukaryota; kingdom Metazoa; phylum Chordata; class Aves; order Charadriiformes; family Laridae; genus Chroicocephalus; species Chroicocephalus ridibundus. The sequence continues at coordinate 25,332,477 of NC_086286.1, forward strand.
AACGTAAGCTGTATGGACCATCTGTCTTTATTGGTCTTTTTTGTGCCCTCTGCTACACAATGGCATGCAGCAATCATGGGCTTTTAAATACTGTTTTAGCTTTATAATATATTAAATATGTATTATATAGCAAGACATTAAAACTACATAATTAAAATACACAAAATGTGACTTTGAATCCACTAAAATGCAGTACGCTCATTATTTTGACAGATGTGTCTTAACAGAACGTGACTAAAAAAAATTAAATAGGTGAAATTATAGTCGATTCATCTTTCAGAAAGTAGCTACAGGTACCACAGTGACACCTTTAGGAAAATATATACTGTATCTTTTAGTCTTGAATATTTTTAATTTCAGCATTTAGTACCCTGCTGGGCTAGTGCTATAGATTTATTTTCAGTCCTGTCTGTTCCTGTGCAGTTTAGTTTTTTGTTTCTTTTTTTTTTTTAACTTATGTAATCTATTATGTACAGTCTTCCACTGTCTTGATGCAAAAGAATTCTCAAGCATCAATGAGACTGTAGTTTAAATACTAATATTATAGCGAGGATGTTACTTTCTGAAAGGGTAGGCTTCTGTTCCATATATCACAAAATAATAAATTGTGTCATGCCAGTGTTTAATGCGTGTACACAGTGCATTAACTGTAACTGTAGTACATTTATTTGTGCTAGAGGAGACTTGAAAATGATTAAAAAATCAATACTTTCCTGTCAGAGAAGCAAGTGTTACGATGCATTTAAGTAGTTAATTGCATAAGCCCCATAAAAGCTTCAGGTTTGGGTATCAGAGATGCCGTAATTATGGTCCAAGTAACTGCCGTTTATTAATACTAGACTTTAAAGGAAGATATAGTTATTGTCATGAGTGTTAGTTAGCGGTATGCGTTTTGGCAATAATGAATTTTAGCATTTCTGTTTTACCATCACTAAGCTGAACTGGAGGGCTCAACCTCTTATGTTCGCGTTTAAAATGCTGACGTACACTAGTTCCCTCCAAAGGTGAAGTTTTGATTGTTAAGCCATGTTTTCTATTTAAACTTGTGCATTAATACCACAATTCATTAGTGCTGTGCACTACTTATGCAGGAAAGCTTATGACCTCACGCTGCATTACTTCAATTTTGACATTGTAAATTTCTACCATAGTGTGAGATACTAATTAGATTGTGAAGTCATAAATGATGCCTAAGCAGCAATTTACAGCACATAGTGTCATTGGCAGTTTCCCAGTTCCCCCACTCCCTGCTTTCTCCAAGAAGAGTATTTATCAAGTTAGAGAGGGGCAAAGAAAAAGAAAGAAAGAAAGAAAGAAAGAAAGAAAGAAAGAAAGAAAGAAAGAAAGAAAGAAAGAAAGAAAGAAAGAAAGAAAATAAAGCAGCCACATGCTACAGGCAAATAGGAAAAATGAAAAATATGTTAATCATCTTGGAAATGTGCGAGTGTTTAAAAGGATGTTATTAATTCATTCTAAATGAAGCAATCTCTCCTTCTTTAAAGAACTCACACTATGTACAATGCTGTGCTGTGAAGTAATATGTCAGATTTCAAAGGCCCATATTTTAATTCAGGTTTTATTGTTCTTGAAAGGCGTTTATTGCTCTTTACTATGTCATTATGGGAACAAGTAATTTTTACAAGTTGTCATTGTATTTCACTTCCTGGGTACAAATGAAGTTTCTGTTGTTAAATCCTTTCCTTTATCAGGGAAAGAAGAGGAAGCAAAAAAAGGCAAGATGGATATAGATTCTATAGGTAGTAGAGTATTCTTGTACTTCTCCAAATGACAACTTTTACTGTTCCAATGATAGTCCATTTCTTTCCCACCTGTATGGCCATCATGCCATTATCCAAACAGGTCATACTGCCCTCCAGTGGCTTGCTGTACAGTATTTTTTAAAAAATTAAAAAATAAATTTGTTCATAACTCAGCTGTAGAGTGACCAACACTATCAGAATGTTTAAAAGAATATCAGAGTATGGGTTTTAATGGTAGGAGGATTATTGTAGTAACAGAAAACTTATGCTGATACCTTTGTGGAAACAATCTTGTGTGGAGTCTGTGAGCCAGTGTTGGTGGAAAAAGGTTAGAGAGGATCATTTACTTGAGCTGAATAATTATCTGAACATATGCTAATGTCTTGTGTGTGCACCATGAGGAAAACAACCTGATGGGCCTTCAGTATTGTGGACGGATAGCTGTTTTGCTCCTGTTGACAAGGATGAGTTCAGTGATGAAGGACTCATGTAGTCATGTACCATACTGCTGAGGTGTAACAAGGGTGTTAATCAACTCTTCAGGTTCTCCTTTGGTCTTTCACTCAGATCCAATGCTGAAAGTCATACAGATACGTGCTTACAGTGAATACGGCATGAGAAGCTAATCAAGGAAGGAATACAAATATACTTTTTTATGAAGATGTTGATTCAGATTCTTAAACGTTATGAAAAAAAAAATTTTGGATATAACGCTAGAAACATTTATCCAAAGCCTAAATAAACAAATACGGTATTTCTTGTGGAATTGAAACTAACTTCCTATAAAGATTAAGAGTATTTTAGTGTTGTTTTGTGTTTTGGTTTTTTTTTTTTCTAATTGAGCTTCTATGGATATCTGTGTTTATTCTTAAGATGATCAGAAACTGAAGCAGGATGTTTTGCAACAATTATGCTATGTGCAATAAATAATCTCCCAAGTATTATGGACAATGATACCTGGATTATTTTTTTTTTATGCACAGCTCCAAGAAAACTTAGTGCCCCTCGTGTTGAAGGAATAAACAGCACAATGGTAAAGATAAATTGGAATGAACCTGAAGAACTTAATGGGCCTTCTCCCATCTACCAGGTGGAAAGGATGGATTCATCTTTAGCTACATTGACTACAGAAGTAATGAAAGGGATCCGTTTCCCAGGAAATGGATATTACAGATTTGCTAGTTCCACTCTCCCTGCCAATACTTACTTTACAGGTAAATGAGTTTAAATGACTTACAAAATGTACCAATTGTACTCTGCATTTGTTTTACCATTTATTATCATCTTCTATATAACTTTCATGGTAAAATCCGTAGTTTTTAATTTATGAGCATAATGTGATTGTTAGTGATGTATGGGCTATTTCGATTCTCACATAAAAAGCCTTTGGAAAATGTTATTGGACGTGTGGGATTTGTATTCCCTTGCCTTTGGACATAGAGATGTACATGATGGTGAATGTTGCTGCATATTTGACTCATTTCCTAGTTGTAAATATAAGATGGATTTTTATTTAATCTTCTGGGATAAAAAATTTTCGATGAATTTGCTGTGAGTACTAAGGCATGTTTTCTTTGATATCTTTTTGAGGATTCCCAAGGTTGCATAAGCATTCAAAAAGCACTTTCTTCTGTATTCAGGACATTTGTGTTGTGGTCCTGTTTGTTTTGTCAAGGAAAGAAAAAAGGCTGCCAATCTGACAGAAGTCTGCTGTTACGGGGTATTATCTCCTCTCTTTTTTGAATAGTTATTTATTTTGTAACTGGGTGTTTTTCAGAATGAATCAGACGTATTATCCTATGTTCTGTGATTCTCATCATTTGCTGATGTCTTCATTCTTGTTTGCAGCAAAGATATAGACAGTATGATTTTGGGGAAAATATCTAGATGAATCTGGTTGTGTGTTTGAGATGCTGTAGAGGTCTGTAAGTGAAATATTACATTGGTGTGCATGAGGTATAAGGTTTTAAAAGTACAAGAACCAAATGTTCCAAATGGCAGAGATTGAAGGTTTAAAAATATTTTTTAAAAAGATGTATGAAAGGGCTGTGTATGTATATCAAGTCATGAGACTGACTTGCATGAGCAGCAAGGGGAAATCAGAAAGGAATTTAGGTAACAGTGAGAGCAGCGTTAGATGGCATGCTCATAGTGCACAGGCCACACCACGGCATGGTGCAACTTAACCTGGTCCTGAGTCTTGTTTGTTAAGGCGGATAATGGCTGCAAACCCCACACAGCATTGCTGACAAAAGAATGCCAGGGATTTGTAGTGGATTGAGTAGTTGACATCCCTTGTCTTCTGGGTCACCACGGGGAAGTCTGGCAAGAACACGTGAGCGCAGAGATCTTGGTACTTGCAAGTATGTGTGTGCACAAATTCAGTTTTTGTTTAAAACAAAAATCATCTTCTCATCTCTCTATGATCACTCAGTGAATCTGATTTTTAAAAAAATGAAAATTGAAGATCACTTCCTTTTTTGTTTCTTGCTAGGTGCTTACTTGACTCATAGTCAAATAATAATAACAAGTGATAATGTGTTAGTTAAATATTGACACCACGTTGACTTGCAAAACCTGTCTCCGTGCAGGAATCTGTAGGAACAGCTGTTGGGCTTCTTTCCTCATCCAAATTGCTCGACGTTTTTTCTGACATCAGCATTTGCACCCTTTACCGTATATTTAGTAAAAACATCTTTGATGTATTTCTTCTGTTGTCAGTTGTGATGATCTAAACACCAAAGGAACTGTGAGCTGCAGTTTTTCTCCACTCAGCCCCATCACTGCAGTATAGTTAAATAGTTTAATCAGACAGGTAAAGCATTATGAGTATCACTGAATTTCCGACTTCTCATTAGAAGTCTCTGAGAGTGTTTGGAGAAGAGGATGTTGCACTACTGGGATTGTTAACATGCCTGACTGTCTGTAACCAGGCAAGCCCAACATTAATCTACCCAAACGCCGGATTCAGGCTAGGGTTCAGTTACGCTCACGAGCTGAGACTGAGGCCTTGAATACGGCTGAGATGGCTGAGAGAGTTTGGACAGACAGGTCGGGAGAAGATGTTAAAATAAAGCTCCCTTCATACTGGTACCTAATGGCTGATAATGGTGTGTGGATCAATATAATTTATTATTGCTCTGGATTGTGTTCTTTCTTTTAGACCAGCTATTCATCTGAGTTATCTGGAGATGACCTAGTACCAAAACATGCTAGGCAATTTGTCCAGACATCTGCTGGTAATGACTGACAATCAGGTTAAATCAGCCTGTTTGGTACCTAAAAATATGTAATCCGGGTACTCGATAACTCAGTAAAGTTTTTGAGAAATAAAAATCTGGGGTTTTCTAAGTAGATCATCAGTCCTTCCAAAACATGGTGGAGGGAAAATTACAGCAAATCCAGGAGAGTTTAGAAAGACACTTAGGGGAATGAAAAATATTCTTTAATTGTACTCTACACTTGTTTTGTTGTTGAGGCCTTCTCTCTGAAGACAAGCAGTTGGCAATTGTGCTTTATAGATGGAAGGGCTTTAGTGTGCATGCAGCTGTGTACATTTTTGACACAAAAGTGTGCCAGCTTGTATATGTCAGTTAGCAGACAGATACTTCTTAGCGCATCTGGGATCTCCCACTGCTATCCCAGAAAAAGATAGATCAGTTTATTCATAGCTAATAAATGCAGTTGTCCTCACTACCTCCCTGGCTGGTCTTACACTCTTAGGTGCAAGTAATAGGGGCAGATGTATTATCTGGGAAATTTTCCAAATTAATCTTAAAAAAAAAAAAAAAGAAAGAAAAAAATAAAAAAAAAAAAAGTTAGGCAATAGACACTGGCTGCACCAAGCAGTGTCCCTCTGTCTGTAACAAAGCCTCCAGCTGCACAGGAAGATGTGCTCTGAGTACACGTTAGATGAGAGGAATTCAGGTAAAGAAAACGATTGTTTCTGCCAGAACTGTCCACGTAAAACTTCTCAGGTCTTCAAACTGGGAAAAAGTGTTTTGGGCATCTGCAATATCATTTTCCAAAAGATGGAGACTTGATTTTTAATACTTATTTGTATCCCTTGAATTTCTTAGATAGAACAGCATTCATTATATCTATCAAATTACCACCAGGCAATTGAACTGTTATTGTTCTTGTTTTAGCTATGGAACTCATCTGTCTCTCATAAGTCTGAAGGTTGGGATATTCAGGTGTTTATTTTTATATCTTCCCCTTGAGACAGCAAACTGCTATCATTCCGAATTAATAGACGCGGAGCTGAAGTTCAGTTTCTATTTAATGCAGGAGTTTATACTTGAAAGGCCCCCTAGAAATGGCTAGAAGGTTTTACAAATTAGTTATTTCTTGTGGTTTGCTTTATGAGTACAGCTTCCGTGATGCAGCTGTTGGTCTGGAGTCAGAATGCTGGCGTAACACTGTTGTGTTTGTCTCTATGGTTCTCTAGTTGTCAAGAAGAGGTACTGTCTGTTTTATACAGGGTGTAGACAGGTGAAGTTCAAAGAACTGAGAATAGCCAAGTGTCTGAATATTTTTTAAATTCAAATTATACTTGTATTATCTCTTTAATGACTGAGTCTTATGTCTAAGTCCAAAAAAACCCTAAGGGTGAAGGTAATGAGCATGATGCCTGGCTTTCACCACTGACAAATGGTCGAGAATAGTTTGCTCTGCAGGGAAGTTAAGGTCTTCGTGTACTTTCTGACAGAGGTGTAACAAGGCTTACAAGTAAGATCTTTCAAGATCATTGAATAAAATCCATGGAAAATAGCATGATGAACTGCTGAAGCGTGTGTGAATATGAAAAACAAGCCAACAGGTTTATCTATGAAAGGAGTTTTTCCTCAATTCCTTTTTGTTCCTTGGTTGAAGGTTAGGACCTTAGGTGCCTGAATGGATGAAATAAAAACTGATGCATGAATTTTGACCTGTGTAAACAAGCCCTGCTTAGGATCAAGTTTGGTTCTAATATTTGAGGCACTACCTTCTGTTCAGCATTCATGACTTTTAAATATCTCCTGACGGTTAGGCAGCTTTAACTTTTTGTTTTACAGAGAGTAGGGGATCACATTTTGCTTTGAAAACATGACTCCCTGAGAAAGCACACGTGCACCCTATTGAGTATATTTGTGGATACTATGCCTTCAGATAGAAACAGTGCCACTGTTTAAACTTTGTAGAAAATCCTGTCAAAAAGCTGTGTGGTAGTTTTTTCTAGAGCGAGTATACTGGATTAAGCTCCTGAGGACAAATAAAGAGAAGTTTAGTTTTCAGGTTTTATTGAGCGGATGGATGCCAAACTACTGAGCTTTCTTCAAAAATGAGCTTCTGGGCCAAACGAGTAACTAGTTGAAAATTGAAACCTGGATGTCTCTCAGATACAATGACACCTGAGCTAGGAGTTTGGCTGTGATTTAGTTGTCTAAAGTACAGTCATGGATTACGCAAATCACTTTTTGAATCTTTCCTCTGATTGATCAATTGCCAGACAGAAAGTCAGTGGCAGAGCTGATGGTATAGGGCCTATTATAGTTAGAAAGCTTAGAAATTGCTATCAGTTGGACACATGAATGAATGAGAAAGCTCTTTGACTCCATGGTATGAAGATAGAGTTGGGCTCCATGAAGAGAAACTCAGTGTATCTGAAGGGTATGTAAGAACTGCTCACTGTGGAAAGAGTGATTCAATTGCTACAAAAGAAAAGACATTGCAGAGTGGTAAGATGGTTGTGTGGAAGGTTACATTCCTCCTGACCTCTCAAAATTAGACTATTTTTCAAATGTAACATGGAACATAAATTGACAATTCTGTGGCATTGTAGTGGGTTTTGTAAATAATGTACATATTCTTTCTATGAAATGGAGTAAAACAAATCTTCCAAGCATGTGTTATGCATTGCCTAAAATACAATTTGAGCTTGATGTCAGGAGTTACAATTACACATCCATGTGAGAAGAGAGGCCCTTACTCATTCAGTGATAAAATAATTCATTTTTTTCAGGTGGATGAAAGATTCTTTGGGATATGTTAAAAGCAGTCGAATTAGCTATTACTATTTTAATGTGATTCTTCTTGGATGTTACTTGTTTAAAAAGAAAATTATTTATGTAATATTGATCAAAATGCAGTCCAGTCTGAAGAAACTTTTGTGTTTGGCCTTGCTTTGAATACAAGTTTTCTGAAATAGGATTGCTACACTTTAAAAGAAGTGGGTCTTGCATGACCCCCCCCCCTACATGATGCGAATTCAGCTGTGTAATAATTAGGAGATAACTGTATGAGGTCAGGTGTTCATATATTCAGCATTACAAGTAGAGCTTTTTTACAATGACATTTTTAGTGTTGTGAAGTGGTCTTAAAAATGTGTATTTAAAAAAAAAAAATCTCTGTGCTAGTGTTTTTACTGCCAAATTCTGACTCAGATACACACACACTTCTCAGAGTGGAGAATCTTTCCAGTAACGATGTTTCTTAATGAGTTTGCCATGGAACACTGCACAAGTGTCGTTTACATTTGTTCTGAGCAGAAGTGCTGAGAATGGCCGTGGTCCTTTGGTGTTGGATCTCCCTGTAGCTCTTCATCACAGTGAACTCTCTTTGCAGTAATGTAAAACAAATTCCACTCCATATAATCTTGAACAAACGTTTCATAGTTAGTAGAAGGCACAAATACTTTCATTAGCGTACGGAGCCAAATAAACAGGCCTTTTCCAGCATCCCAACAGAAATTTGTGGAATGCGTTATGACTGAATACCAAGAAAATTAACACAATTGGAGGTCTAAACACAATGTAAGAGGAAAGGCTGAAGAAAATGACATAGTTTAGAAAAACAAAGACTAAAAGGAGACATGGTAATGGTGTTCAAGTATATAAAATGTGTAGTTTAAAAGAAGAGAATGAACTTTTCTCCATGTCTCCTGTGAGTTAAGCAGCAATGCATTCATAATAAGCTTAAAATATAGCAGGGTAGGTTGTCTTCTCGCAAGATTTTTTTTCTAAAAGATTCAGGCTAGTTGAATAAAGGAATACATTGTTATAAGAAAAAAATAAAAGCTCTGACACTGCAGATTTTAAAGAATAGTTGGATGAGCATTTGTCAAAAATAACTTAGGTAAAATTGATTCTGCTTTGGAGTAAGAGGATTGATTCTGTGACTTCTAAGAATGTTTTCTGAATGTATATCCTATTATAAACTCAGATTAACCCAATGAAACTAGGAAAGATGTTAATTTCACCAAATAACTTTTAGAAGGAAAGAGCTGGCACCTTTTTTTTTGTTGTTGTTGTTGGGAACTTTACATAGAGTTCTGATTGACAATTTTCTATAAAGAGGGAAGGTTGCATGAGTTGGATAAGTTTTGCTTCTATTTGATTTCTTCTCCTCTAGATATTTTCCATCATTTCTTTTTATGTCTACTGATAAGGTTTGAGATGGTTAGAAATGAGTTTTATTTACTAAATCAGAATAATATAATAGTTTAGGTTGAAAGAGAAGTCATCTACTCCAACCTCCTGCTCATAGTGAGTTCAGATAGACCTGTTTAGGCCTTTGCTAGTTGAGTTTTATCTCCATATGTAGTCAAGTATATTTACAAGTACTGTTCCAGTTTCCAATCTGACTAGCCTTTTGGCTACAGAATTTTCTGTATTTGAACTTGTGTCCATTGCTTCTTGTTCTGTCACTACATAGCTCCAAGAAAGTGTGGCTCCATCTTCCTTGTATCCTTCTGTGAGGTAATTGGAGAAGGCAAGACATCTCCTCCATCCTTCCATGCCTTAAGACTGAACCAGCCCTGTTCTCTTGGCCTCTTCTCAGATGTCATGTACTTTCGCCCTCTGACTGTCTTGGTTCCCCTCCACTGGATTCATTCCAGTGTGCCAGTATCTTTTTTTTATGCCAGAGTACCCAAACTGCATTGCAGGACTTGCATTTGCCTCTGTTGACTTTCACAAGGTTTCTGTCAGACCATTTCTCCAGCCTGTCAAGATTTCTCTCAGTTGCAGTGTATCCACTGCAGCCCTCCATTTATTTTTACTGCCTGCAAACCCTTTGATAGTACACTCTGTCCCATCACCCAGGATTCATTTTCATGAATAAAACTCTTAAACATAATTGGTCCCAGTACCATTCCTTGTAAATGCTGACCACTGAGCTTTGTGCCACTTGTCACAAGCCCTTGAGTCCTGCTGTTCAGCCAGTTTTTTGCCCACTTTTATAGTCCACGTGCAGTCTATCTATTTCTCCAGCCTGATGGCAAGGATCCTATGGGAAACCATGTTGAAGCCCTTCCTAAAGCCAAGGTACACAACACTGGGTTGCTTTCCCCTTTGGCTGCTGAGCCAGTCCTTTCATCGTAGAAAGCAATCAGGTTGGTCGGGCACAATTTGCCCGTAATAAATCCACGTTGTATGTTCTAAATCATCTTCTTGTCCTTCGTGTGTCTGAATATGGCCTCCTGCATAGTGTCCCTGGGGACAAAGGTTAGGCTGACCAGTCTGTAGTTTCCCTAATCTATCGACACAACTTTACAGCGAATGCTCTTAAATTTGTTTGCTTCAGCCTTACCCTAGAAAGATGAAGAGAACTGGAACAAGAGTGGAGCAATCTGACCTTTTACTTATGTGGCTTTATGTATTCTTTGTCTCTCTGCTGGCATTTTTTCCTTACATAGCTTTTTAAGGATCATCCTTTTTTTTTCATTACTTTGAACTGAAGAAAGTAAACAAGATTTTCTGAGGGAAAAACTATTACAAAAGAAATTCTTACAACAAGCTTTCTAATACTGAGGGAGAACGGAAGAGAGTGCATTCGTTTAACTGACTTGGAGAACACACTTTGTATCTCAGCAAACTTTTGATAGTGCCACTCATTTTTCAGACCTTTATATTAATCATACACTAAAGAGCTCTCGGAGAGCTATTCTGTTATTGTGTCCTTTATGCCTAGGTTGTTGCCACAGGACTTCTCCTTAGAAAGTCTTTTAATTTTTATGCCAATTTCCTATGTTTTCTCCTCTTATATTCAAGAAAGAATGATTTGAACCCACGTCTTCATCTTCTGTGAAAGAAAGATAGAGCTCTTCTATATCACTGACAAGAGGCTGGCTTCAGTAAGAAGGGGAACCATCCTTTTTTCTGCCTGAGAACTGTTTGCACAGACATTTTAGGTGGAATTTTGCCCTAGTACTTAAAATGAATTCACAGTTTAATCTTGAAAAACACATTCCTTTCTTCCTTCCTTCTGAATCCCAAGAAGCCTAAAGATAGGGAGAGAGAGAGGAGCTGCATATAGAGAAAAAGGAGTGATCCAGCACAACAAAGTGAACTGTGCTGCTTTATGAGCAAAACAACTTAGAACATTTTCGAACATGCACAACAGGGACTTAGGCAGCAAATAAGCCAAGCTGATGCTGACCTTGCCGGTGTTACAGGGGTGATATTTTCACAAAGATGAGCTGGTTCTGTTAGGCGCAGACATACTTTCTATCATTATCAACTATCTGCTTTTTCCTTTTTTTTTTTTTAATTGTAGAAAAGATTCTTCCCCTTATGTTACAACTCTAGTTGTGCTTCGGTTAATTTTGTGCAAACGTGATTCAGTATTTTGAAATGTAGTGGGCATTCTCTCTGTAGGTGACAAACGTAAGAACTAGCAGAAGAAAAGGGTTATATCAATTATTGTTTAGTCAAGGGTAATAAAAGTAGTTACTCTCTACCAAGTTTGTATTTTTTATAAACTAATCTGAGAGTGTAACCACTTACGTACCAAGCTGTTTTCTACAAGATTAATTTCCACCATTAAAGCATACCTATATATTTGGTGTTTCTTTTTCTTGCTTGTCTCAAACAAAATGCTGATAGGATTTGACATAGGAACTTTGTGTAGGAGTCTGCACAAAGAATACTCATTGAATTTAATGAGAGTGACTGTGGAAAAAAATATATTTTGTTTTAGTATCTAGTCTGGCCTTTGCTCAGTAAGAATGGAGTTCTCATGTATTTGTTCAGCTCGCTGAAGAAGCCAAAGGTGGGATTATATTCTCTGTTCTGAAGGGCAAAGAAGGGAACGAGAGAGTTCAAGGAGATTTTCTGTATCTCTTCTGTGTGCAGCAAGGGTAGTGGGTGCTCTCATGTATGTCTCTGGAAATAAACAGTTATGGAAGTGCTGTGTTTTGCTTCAGGCATGACATCTTCTGGGATTCCTTTTGTGCTTGTGTGCCACTAAGAAAAGATGCAAGGTGGAGGGCCTTGTTGGGAGGGAGATTTAGGGAAATAAAAGTTGAGGAAAATAACAAACATAAAGAAAAAGCTAGATGGGAGAAACTGCACAAATGCATGAAGTTTATTTAATTAAAAAAAAATAATAAAAGGAGGCGGGGGAGGGCGCCAAGCATCTCTTGGAAGTTTTGCGTGTGAAAGATCCGTGTACTGTGCGTTAAATGGAAGCTCAGTTAATTTTAGTTAAAGTAAGGACTGAAAAATACAGATCAAAGAAAGAACTTGAAGCAGGTTTGAGCATAGAAAACAGTAGTTCAATGGACTTCTTTTAAAGTAAATGTATGAACGCTTCTGGAAATTCTCAGACTCAAATACCTGATGGCACAGAGATTGGTGAAAGCAAGCTGACTATTTCCAATGCTTTTCATTTGCTAGTGCAGTTGTGGGTATTCCACACCAGTACTTCAGTACTTTGTGAGATTTTTGTAGGATTCTTATGTGCTGGTATAATTGAACTTGTAACCCAAAGTAATTTTAAAGAGTGGGATTTGATGGTAAGTAAAAACCACAAAGAAATATTCCTGTAACTTTGACTTTAATAAATGTCAAATTTCTGATGTTTTTTATTTCTAAAATCTTATGTTTTCAGTTTGTGCCAGGGCCAGAAGGCAGTAACAACGACATTTGGTCAAGATTTTCATCTAGGCTAATCATGCTAAATTGTCTTCTTGTGTTTTTAATGGTGCAGTTATTCTGCATCTACTTGGAAAATATTGGCTAGTCCAAGGCAGAATGGCAGGAATTCTATTATTTTTGATGCTACCTCTCTCTTCAAAGTCCCTTTAAAGTGTCATTACCTTGAAGAAAAGCCTGTTTCTTAACCATCTTAAGAAAGGCTCCTGTATATGGACAAAAGGACCCTAATTTATGGGAGGATATTTTAGACTATCATGAAGGGTTGTGGCACGACAAGATCACGTATGTATTAGATTATTTATTTTGAGGAGCTGTTTGTGGACAGGCATAAGAAGAATCTTTTCTGTTCCTCCTATTCTTGGATTCATACAATCGTAGATACCACGTCAGAAGGGATCTCAAGGATCATCTGGTCCAACCTTTCTTGGGAAAAGCACGGTCTAGACAAGATGGCCCAGCACCCTGTCCAGCCGACTCTTAAAAGTGCCCAATGTTGGGGAATCCACCACTTCCCTGGGGGAGAGCTCATCAAGCCTCTCTCCATCATTTATCAACAATCCTGGTCAACAGGGGAGGTACCAGATGACTGGCGGGTGGCTAATGCGATGCCCATCTACAAGAAGGCTCAGAAGGAGGATCCGGGGAACTACAGGCCTGTGAGCCTGACCTCGGTACCAGGAAAGATCATGGAGAGGATCATCTTGAGTGAGCTCTCACGGCAAGTGCAGGGCAGCCAAGGGATCAGGGCCAGCCAGCATGGGTTTAGGAAAGGGAGGTCCTGCTCAACCAACCTGATCTCTTTCTATGACCATGTGACCCGCCTTCTGGATGCGGAGAAGGCTGTGGACATTGTCTGTCTGGACTTTGGTAAGGCCTTTGACACCGTCCCCCACAGCATTCTCCTGGAGAAGCTGGCGAATCATGGCACAGACAAGTGTACTCTTCGCTGGATAAAAAACTGGATGGATGGCCGTGCCCAGAGAGTTGTGATTAATGGGGTGAAATCTTCTTGGCAGCGGGTCACCAGTGGTGTCCCTCAGGGCTCAGTCTTGGGTCCAGTTTTGTTTAATATCTTTATCAATGATCTGGATGAGGAGATTGAATGCACCCTCAGTAAGTTTGCAGATGACACCAAGTTGGGTGGGAGTGTTGATCTGCTTCAGGGTAGGAAGGCTCTACAGAGGGACCTGGACAGGCTGGATCGATGGGCCAAGGCCAACTCTATGAGGTTTAATAAGGCCAAGTGCGGGGTCCTGCGTTTCGATCACAACAACCCCAAGCAGCACTACAGGCTTGGGGAAGAGCGGCTGGAAAGCTGCCCAGCAGAAAAGGACCTGGGGGTGCTGGTGGGCGGCCAGCTTAACATGAGCCAGCAGTGTGCCCAGGTGGCCAAGAAGGCCAACAGCATTTTGGCTTGTATCAGGAATAGTGTGGCCAGCAGGAGTAAGGAAGTGATCGTGCCTCTGTACTCGGCACTGGTGAGGCCTCACCTCGAGTACTGTGTTCAGTTCTGGGCCCCTCTGTACAAGAGGGACATTGAAGTGCTGGAGCGTGTCCAGAGGAGAGCTACCAGGCTGGTGAGGGGTCTGGAGACCAGGTCATATGAGGAGAGGCTGAGGGAGCTGGGCATGTTTAGCTTGGAGAAGAGGAGGCTGAGGGGAGACCCCATTGCCCTCTACAACTACCTGAAAGGAGGTTGGAGAGAGGTGGGTGTTGGCCTCTTCTCCCAGGTGAATAATGACAGGACCAGAGGAAATGGTCTGAAGCTGCGGCAGGGGAGGTTTAGATTAGATATTAGGAAGAATTACTTTACTGAAAGAGTGGTCAGGCACTGGAACAGCCTGCCCAGGGAGGTGGTTGAGTCACCATCCCTAGAGGTGTTTAAGAAACGTGTAGATGTGGCACTTCGGGGCATGCTCTAGTGGCAGAGATTGTAGGGGATTTTTTTATGTGTGTATGGTTGGACTCAATGATCTCAAAGGTTCTTTCCAACCATGAAGATTCTAACCATGAATTCTGATTATTCCAATGGCTGATTGTTCTCATTGTGAAAAATTTTCCTCTTGTGTCCAATCGGAATCTTGTCTTTTCCATGTGACCCCTTGTAAAAAGGGAGTCCCTATCTTCTTCGTGGACATCCTTTAAATACCGGAACATAACGATAAGGTCTCCCTTAAGCCTTCTGTTCTCAAGGCTGAACAAACCCAATTCTTTCAGCCTATCCATATATGTCAGGCTTCCCAGTCCTTTGATCATCTTTGTGGCCCTTCTCTGGACCCTTTCCAGCCTGCCCACATCTTTTTTGTATAGTGGGGACCAAAACTGAACACAGTATTCCAGGTGTGGCCTGACAGGTGCTGAGTGGAGTGGGATAATTATCTCTGCCATTGATGCCATTGTTGATGTAACCCAGCATCCTGTTGGCTTTCTTTGCTGCAGCAGCACACTGTTCACTCATATTGAGCCTGTTGTCCCCCAGGGACCCCCAGGTTCCTTTCCATAGAGCTGCTTCCCACCCGGGTAGATCCTAGTCTGTGCTGCACTCCTGGATTATGTTTTCCCAGGTGCAAGATTTTACTCTTGTCCTTGTTGAACTTCATAAGGTTCTTGTTAGCCCACACTTTGAGCCTATCCAGGTCTTCCTGCAGGGTGGCTCTCCCTTTCAAAATGTCCACTTCCCCATCAGCAAACTTCATCAGGGTACACTTGATCCCGTAATCCAGATCACATATGAGGATATTAAATAGCTTTGGGCCCAATATTGATCCCTGGGGGACCCCACTTGTGACAGGTTGCCAGTTTGAAAAGGAGCTATTTACCACTGGCCTCTGGGTGTGGTGTCGTCACCCAGTTCCCCACCCACCGCAGAGACCACTTGTCTTGTAACACACCAATTTATGTAGGAGGAAGCTGTGGGAAAACATTGAAGGCCTTGGAGAAATCAAGGTAGACAACATCCACCGTTCACCTCACATCAACTGAGTGGGTTACTTTGTCATAGAAGGCAATCAGGTTTGTCAAGCACGATTTGCCCTTGGTGAATCCATGTTGGGTTTTCCCAATCACGTGCTTCATTTGACTTGTGATAGCCCCCAGGAGGTTTCATTCCATAACTTTCCAAGGGACTGAAGTAAGACTGATGGGCCTATAATTTCCTGGATCCTCCTTTAAACCCTTCTTGTAGATGGAGGTGACATTAGCCTTCTTCCAGTTGTCTGGGATGTCCTCTGATCTCCGTGACTTCTCAAAGATTATGGAGAGCAGCCTTGCAACAATGTCAGCCGACTCTCCTAACACCCTTGGGCGGATATTGTAAAGGCCCATCGATTTGTAGGGGTCAGGCTCCTGTAATAGTTCGCATACCAACTCTTCCTTCACTGATGGTGGGTCTGTGTTTGCATCAACCTGGATTTTTGTTCCCAAGGCCTGGGGGCCGACGGTACTGGTAAAGACAGGGGTGAAGAAAGTGTTGAGAACCTCTGCCTTTGCAGCGTTGTTGGTGGCTAATTCACCACTCCTGTTTAACAGTTTAACAGTTTCTGATTCTATGGAGAGTTTCCAACAAGGGTGCAGCAGAGAGAGGATTAACACTATATTGGCTGGTGAGATACTTCAAGTGAAATTAATGCTTTCTGGTGCGTGCTTCGCTCTTATTCAGACTATTTCTGTAAAGGGTTATTTAGTACAATGACTTGAGACATGACATTTGACTAATAGTGAGCCTTTAAATTATTCCTGCTTTTAAGATACAAATTCTTTCCCATATTGTTTTTAAATAGCAAAGATGTAACTACTGAATTATGTATTGACTAAAAGTGTGTGAAGTGTCATGCATTGATTATGATTGCATTGTGAATTTGATCAGGAAATTTTCATAATAATAATATAAGGAAGCTTTTCACCTTCTAATTGATTTTCAGGGCGATTAAATTAAGACCTTGTCTAAGTACGACTGTCCTTATCAATTACTGGCAGAATAGAGAAATTAAAGGATTAAAAATTTACGTGTGTTAAGATTCAGTATTTAAGGTCTAAAATCAATCAGATCATACACTGAATAATTCCATTATGACAAAACTATCATTCAGGATTAGACTGTGGTAATTTGGAGAAAAAAAGGCTGTCTGAACTAGTACATATGGGAAAAATTAAGATTGCAAAATTAAGCACCTAGAACTTAGGAAATGGAGTTAAAATAAGCAGCATGAACTTAATTCAACCTTGTTATTTTTATGTGTTATAATGGCATGTAATTAATTGATTAAAAACTAGGTTATCCATAGGTTCTTTGTGTGGTATGGACCAGCCTTTTAAAAATTCTTATCGTTCTGTATATGGCTTGATGTCTGTCTTACTGCACGTATCTAATTCTTAAGTAAATGCAGATTTTAATTTTTTTTTTCCTGTGCTCTTTTCACTGGAGTGTCTTAGTACTTTGTAACCACTGATATTCACTTTTACAATACTGATATTATCAGTTTAATTTTATGAATGGGGACTTTGGGTGAAGAAAAAAGAGTACTGAATGCTAATTTTGAACGCTTAGTTGTACATAGGTAGGACCTGAGTTTTTCAGAGTAGTTCATGTGTTTAAAGTAGAGTTTCCACCGACCCCGGTTCAATTAGGAACACTTAACACTTCCACAGATCTCTGTGGGGTGTTTAAATGCAAGCACTTAAGAAAATGAGGAGTGCATAACAAGTGAGTAACTCTGAGAAGTTTGATGTAGGCGATTTGCCTTGCGTTGCGTAAGAACTTTGTGGCAGAGGTAGGGACAGATTTCTCCAGAGTGACATTGAACTGCACTAACTATGAAACTGTCCGTTCAGTTTTCATACTCCCCTTCCTCTTTCATTAAACGTCCGCAGAGCACTACATCAAATCAGACAGGCTTCTGTGCACAAAATCCTTATTTGCTACATGAATTCTGTTTTAGTTGCTGAACATCATAAAATCTTTGAGGCAGATATCTTATGGGAAATGTGTGTTTGTATAATTGTAGACTATATCATTATTCATCCTCTATTTGTGTATGCATTAATTTTTTGCAGACAATTTTGGTTCTGCATTTCCTATATTTTGAGAGTTTACTTTTACAGACCTAATGTGGTCTAAATAGGTATTACGTATAGTAACTAAAAAATATATAATCCCAATGTCATAGGAGAATCCCAGACGTAGCCATCTTGTCGACCTTTGCTGACTAATACAGATGTCAATGGGTAAAAATCTTTAATATTCATGAAATCTCTTTCTGATCTGAACTATTAGAGACACTGACTGCAGCACTAGATGATCATCTGTATGTGAAGGACAGAGTGTGTGCTTTTCCACTGTATTCCATGTTCACTAGCAACATGTATTCAAGTGTGTTTGTAAGGAGAGTTTTTACTAGTGGCTATAGGTTCTTCTGTTTTTCTGATTACTGTTTATTTGTTTTGCTTTGTTTTTTAATTTCTTTTGCTTTTTCATCCTTTTCCTGTTTTGACATGATTTTTTCCTTGCCTCCCCTGCTTCCTTTTTTTCACCCTCCTGGTTTGACCATTATAATGTCCTTGATTGTCTTCCGTCTGTGTTCTTCAAGGTGCTGGCATCTTTTTCTTCATATTGCCAGGCAGCAAGTGGTAGAAAATGCAGAGGCCAAGAGAAAGACTCTTTGCCTTCCTTCCTACTGTCTGGCACACCATCAGAATTTGGTGTCCAGGACCAATTTAATGAAAGAGATATCTCAGCTCCTACATTGCTAAGATGCAAAGTCTCTGTGCAAATGTAATTTTTCTTCACGAATTTCACTACCATCCTCTAGCTAACCATCCTGCGAAGAGCTATTTCCTGATATCAGTAAATTTAGACTTCCATCTTTTTTACCTCAGAATAACTGCACTCTAACAAATTTGTATCTCTGATCCCCACAGAAAGAAGGAATCAAAACACTTAAACTTCTGTTATTTAAGATTATAAGAGTGATTTAAATTAATTCTTCCAAGTAATAATGAAAAAGTATTTGGCATGAAGCAAACAAGGTTATAAAAGATTTTATTTTCTTTTATTTAAGAGAGAATATTTTAGAAAAATATGATGCAACAATGGTGTCAAGGATCTGGTAAATTTAGCAGTGAGTGCTGCTGCCATTCTGATTTGCAGACCCTGGGGAAGAAGTACCATCTGCATCTGAGTGTGTGATTTGTTTAATAAATGCACTGCCTTAAAAAGTATATTGAAGTTGCAGCACCTTAACTTGACTAAATTTCTGTTAGTTAATTTATATATGTACAGAGTTTCCAAAGACTATAGTAAGCTTTGTCATAGGATGTGATCCTCAGGAAACGGCACACAATGCTTTTGACGCTAGCATGACATGCTTTCTCACATGTAACTTGCTAGTGGTTTCCCTCAGTAGGTGTATATTTTAACAAAATAACGACTAAAGAGTATAAGATGTATTTGATTAGATACTGGTTATAAGCAGTTTGTTATTTTGACTTGTGAAGTGTAATCCCCTTCCTTGTTTTTGGGGCCATAAACACTGCTGTCTTTCAGATATGAAAACACTTACCTCTAAAACAAATTATTTTTCAAGATACTTCTTCCTAATGAGATGTGATTACACATTTCTTTTCCAGAGTCCCTATCTTTTCCTCAATCTGTTCATCCTTTCCATGAAATGCACTGGACTTGACAGATGATCCCTAAAGCAAACCTAGATGGAGAAAATCATAACCTTAAATAACAGTGCAGTATAGTGACTGAGAATTCGGCAAGCAACTGTTAGCATAACTATTAGAATGAAAATGCAAATCTGCCAAGTAATGTTGTTCTGGTATAAGGACCATTTAATATGGTGACAGAAATGTCATATACCAAATTACTGGAGGATTCATTGAGCTCAATAGTGAATTGTTGCATGACTTTTTTTTTTTTTTTTTTTACTTTAAAGACATTCTAGAAAATTATATACTGTATCGTAGAAAAATCTCAAAAAGTAACTATACTCTATCTCTGTATACACCCAAAGTGAGATTTGATCGAAAGTAGTTAGATCTGTGCTTACTGACTTAAGATCTATAATACCTTAAGATTAATTGGGAGCATAAATGGAGAAGCTGACAACCTGGAACCTTGACTTCTTAAAATTGCTGACCCAATTACTGCTAAGCCCTTTGCTGACATGTTAATATATCTCTTTAAACTGGTAAATCACCACCATTTCGTGTGTGCTAGAGTTGGTCCATCGGATGAAGGAAGATGTAAGTTTAATTTAAATAATTATTGACCTATTATGACCTTTTCATTTCACTTGTACTGCTCCTCTCAAGGTAAGCAATTATATTTTTATAGTGTTGGATGGTAATCAATGTACAGGAGCTATCTTTATTGATTTAAGTAAGGCCTTTGATCTGGTAATCACCAGCTATTGCTATCTGGGCTGGCCTTAAGTATATTGAATATTACTACAGTTATTTGGTTTTAAAATATGCAGAATTTAGAACTGTATTAAGATGTTGCAAGCAAAGTAAAGAAATTTTTGGAAATCCATAAGATTCCACTTCATAATCTTCCTCAGAAATTGGAAACATTATTTTATACAATACATGCCATTTTTTAACTTAAAACTAATTTTACATTGGCAATCTGCTTTTTTCTTTTTTTTAAATATATCAAGCAGATGGTCCTTTTGGGGTAAGTTTTACTTAGTGGGAAAAGCCTGGCTTTTCTTTATTTTTTTAATTTCCTACCCGTATTGCACATTCTGGGGAGGAAGGAGGAAGGCTTAGTTCATTGTTTGGGTTTTTTTTAAGTCTGTTTTATGCTGTGAATTCAGAGTTGCAAAGTTCTGCTCTTCCATTTGGGGGTGGAAACAAATCTGAGATTTTTATTCTTTTTTTTTTAACTGCTGTGCACTTCTTGCACACGTATTTTGTGCAATTTAAAACAAAAATTCATATCAATCCAGTAGATAAGAATAGTAATTGAAATATTGGACCTTTATCATAACTTGTAGGTGGTGCCTGGAGTATCTTTCAGCGCATAATCGTACTCAACTAACTTGTTCTCATCTTGTTCTTCACTCCTCATGTACCTACTTCTTTTTTACCTCTTCCCTAGCATTCTTCTCTGGACATGCTTTTCTTTTTTTTTCTTTTTCTTTTTTTTCTTTTTCTTTTTTTTTCTTTTTCTTTTTTTTTCTTTTTCTTTTTTTCTTTTTCTTTTTTTTCTTTTTCTTTTTCTTTTTTTTTCTTTTTCTTTTTTTTTCTTTTTCTTTTTTTTTTTTTCTTTTCACTCCTCTCTTTTGTTTTAATGCATGACTTTGGAAAGCCTGAGTAGATATGGGTTTAAACTGTCTTTAGAAAGCTGTGAAATTTGTGATCATTTTGATCCGCTCCCCTAATGAGTTCCAGGGCCTCTAGCCTTCTTGCAAAGGGAGTTCAGTCTTGCTCTGGTGAGCCTTGAAACTAACAGCAGTTGTTCAGAGAGGTCGCTGACATAATGAGAAGGGCACTCTTGAGATATCTTGAACCACTTCCATGGATGGCCATGAAGATTAATATTGGGACCTTACATTTGACCTAATATTCTATGGAGAGTCTGTGTAGTGAGCAGAGCAAATGGGACGATGTGCTTGTGGCAAAGAGTGTAAATACAGCTACTGCATTCTGGGGTTTTTTGTTTTGTTTTGTTTTGTTTTTTATATGCAAGCTAAAATATTGCATCTCGTTCTTGCTTAAGGTCATGAAGGTGTGAGTTGTTATGACCAAGTGTATTCCTGAGAAGCAGTGACATAATCTCCTTGGTAGTCATAGGTGGAAGAAGGTGGGTGTTTGTATGCTGCTGTCTCTGCCAGCCTGTGCTGACATGACTGGAACCTGGTGTTTTGAACTGTGTTTGTGAAGAAGTTGATGATACGGTGGTACTGATAATTAAGCACAGCAATTCCAGTCTCCAACGTTTGTGATTTCATTACCTGTGAGACCTATAAAACTGTTATTTTAAAATAACTTGTTCTTTCTTTGATTGTCTATTGACAAGGCATTTTCTTCTTTCGTTTCATGTTTGCACTCTTTTGGGGGTTTACAACCTATTCTTTGTCATTTCAGAATTCTTCTGTCGGCATTCTGTATTTTTATCTTGTTTCATATTGCTAATAGGTTTAATTGTGCAAGCACACGGTACTATAATTAGCTGAATCCCAGCCTTCTTGTTCAGTCACACACACTATTTTTTTTTCAGTTTGTTGGTCAAAGGCTCAATGAGATGGTAAGTAAAGGCTGGGACTGATCAGGCTTAAAAGTTTTACTTTAAGCCTTACCATGATCCCATTTTAGGACTGCAGGAGTTCAGGCTGGAGTGACAGACATATGCATGTGTGAATCTTTTTATCTCTAAATGCCTACAGTAGGAGCATATTCCAATATAGCATTTGATTTTAAAATAACGTAGGTACTAAAGAAAATAGAATCCCTGTCTGTCAACATGGCTAAGAAATAAAAACAACTCATTTTTTTCAAAGCTGGGACAGCTCATCTTGGGTAAAATTATCGGGTTTTATTTTTCCCTCTTTTGGAAAAAAAAACCCACCACAGCTTAAATTCCTTGGAACTTGAAGCCTTGACGTCATAAAGGACATTTACTTATCTTTAGTGCTGCTAAGGTCTTTTTTTCCTCTCTGTCTGGGGAACCTGCGAGACGGAGGCCTCTTTCCCCATTGGGATAATTTTTTGTCTGGCTCAGCATCTCTATACTATTCCACCTTCTTTGAGAGTACTCTGTTGAAGCTAAAAGATAGTATAAAAGCTTTAAATGTTTTCCTTATAGCATCAATTTCACACTGGTGTTTCACACAGCTGTAAATCTCGTATCAGATTCTTTCTTAAGACTTTTTGTATTAAATAGATATATGGGCAAAATATTAATTCATTTTACCCAATTACGCTATAAAGATATACCAATATGAAACAACATGTTCTTCTGAGCACCCCTAACCCTAAACATGGTCCCTTGGCCCCGCTTTGCACCACGTGGTGTTTTCCAGATTGCAAGAGGGGATTGAGATAAAAGCTATGTCATCTGCTTTTGGTACAGCACTGGGTGTATGATAGGTATTTAATATCGATGATAAGAATAACAGGATGCCATGTTTCGAATTAAAACTATTGAACCAGGTCATATCCTGGATATATATGCTCTTAGGACTATAGTTGCTGATCTGAATTTCTGTCTTCCCACGAAAGTTCATTCAGCTCTCATAGGGTACCAGTTTATTAACCATTCCCTAATACACATTGTAGATGGCAGGTGCTAGAGTCTTTGTCATTGTGCCCCAAGGCTAAGGCACTCTGCCTGGAGATATTAGATCAGCCAATTTTATCTGTGTTTATAAAACTGGCATTTCTATTTTCTCAAGTATTCCAGATAGCCAGAGTGAGCTCTGTAATTCTTTTTTTTTTTTTTTTTTTTCCTCCAGAGACTCAAGGGATATTAATCATATGAAGTTATTTTAGACATTTATATTACGTTGCAAATATTTTTAAACTGATCATATACAGTGTACAGGGAAAAGGGGAAGCATGGGCAGAAAAAAAAAAATTCTCTTGGTCCATCGGGTAAATTTTCAGTACAATATACGAACATTTAGCCACACAAGTCCCATTAATGTTAATGGTCCCAAGCTTTCTTTTATTCATCACAGCACTGATTGCACTTGGTCAGCTCTTTATCAGTTTGAAATATTGACAGTAGGAGGAGGCGTTCCCTCAGCCAGGCCTGACTGTCGCAGTGCTCTTTTAACTTAGTCATCCTGCAAATGCTCCTATAAATGGATTTATTTCAGCAGATCCAAAAATATATCAACTGGATCATCTTACCCTGGTGCTAGCCCCTTTGCTTTGGCTCCAAATTGCCAGAGATTTTAAACATCAACCATTACTTATAAAGCACTCTGTAGTTTTGCGCTATTTTATTTATTAAACTTGTTTCCTGTGCTGCTGCTAAAGTCCTGTCTTTATCTTGTTAAGAAGTGATTATTTGCTCTCTGTGGTTCTGATTATGATCTAGATTATATTATTCTCTGAAAATATGTTGGCTGCAATAACTCAAGATTTCTAAAATTTCTGCTATGCAGCTCCACTTTTCTTTAGTGGTCTGCATGTCTACTTCAAAATTCTTTCAGTGCTTTCTGCAAATGATACTGTGCTTACTATAATTGTTGCAGAAGAAATTTTTCTTTTTTGGCTGTATTCTTGCTTTGTTTTATTTGTTGGAAAAACAAGCTTTACTTAGTTTTAATTGTGGAAAAAACAGGCTTTTGGGGCCCATGCCTTCTGCTTTCTGAATATTTTTTTAAGGTGTCTTTCTCTGCTGTCCTATAAAATCTATGCAACGTTTTACAAGCAAGTAGTTGTAGCATAAAATATTTCTCTATACTTAGCAAGGGGGGGATGACTGCAGAAATATATGCTGTTCTGGTCTTTAATTCCAAGAGTCATTGTTACTTATACTGATGGCACTCCTTGGTGCTGTTTAGAATGCTATTCTTGGGGAGTTCAGAAAGGAACACGCTATCTACTTCAGGGAGGGGAAAAAAATAAAAGGAAATAATCCAAATTTGACCTGCTACTTTGTATCTAATCCTGTCTGTTTAAAATTCTTTGTTCTGACCATGCTTACGTGGACGTAAATTTGGATTAGTGTTGTTATTCTAGGTTAGTTAGAGTTACAACAACTGATGCTTAGAGTGGAGTGTGTCCTCATATTTTCTCACGAGTAAAAAAAAAATGGTTAAATAGTGTCACATTTTTATATAGGACATTTTTTTAGGCTTGGTAACTAATAGTTCTCTTTTATTCTGGTTTACTTTAAAAGTTTTGTGATCTACTAAAAATGAAACTTTGCCAGCAGAGGTGCCGTCACTAACAGAATGCATTCTCTTTCTTCTGTAGTAAATAGTGGGAATTTTGGTGTAGTGGAGTTCTAGCCCTTGGGGGATTTTATTTTCTGCATTTTCAAGTCATTCAGTGACTTGCTGCAGAGACAGGGAGGGAGGAGGGGGAATCTATTTACACAAATTACAGTCTTTGTTCCCATCAACCTTCATAATTGGATGAACAAAACGAAGGCCAGACTGGCAGGTACAACTATCCCAGGTAATATCTTTTGAGTCAGAAACAAATTATTAAGTGAATTGTGGAACTGGGGTGAAACCTTTTGGGGCAGATTCAAGGAGGGGGTGGGGGATAAGTGTTTTTGAGAATATCTGCCATTGGGAAGACTTACTGCATTGTAGAAGGAAAAGAGCGCTTTATCTTGGGATGAAAGTAATTCCTTCCGTGAAAGTTTTGGCTCTAGTCAGGTTGAGTTCCTTCACAAACAATTTGCACATTTAATTATTACGTCTTGGAGGTTTTGTTCAGTATTTTTAAAAGATGAAATGTATTATAAGGACATGGCCTCTGCACTCTAACTTTCAAATTTAGATGTTTCTCACATTTTATTTTCCTCCTTTAGGTTTCTTTAATCTTTCTTCTGTTTATTCTATATTTTTCTCTCACAAGTTGTTCCCATTCAGTGATCGAAATATGCCAATTTGAGCTACTTATTCCAAACCCATGTTAGGTTCACATTAGCATCATTAATTTTGAAAAAAATTAGGATATTCCTGTGTAAACCTGGTTATGCTACCGAGCTGCATGTGTTAAGGGGAAAAAATGAGCTGAATGGGAATCCTGGGTGAAGCAAAGACTGCATAATTGGTTTTGTGCCAGACCTTCTGCCTTTTACATAGGCAGGAAAGGGCCAGGGAAATGTCAGAGGTGGAAATCAGGGCAACGCAGTACTCCTGCGGAATTGCAAAGTGACCGCCCACTGCAGCCAGCCTGAGAAGTGGCCAGTGCTCAAGGTTGCTTTAAGACAGAAATGCCCCGTTCTCCTGGCTTCATAAGTCACCAACTAAAATGTAGCTTTCTGGTCGGAAGCTACACCTAAGAGCCTCAGGATACCTGCAGCATGTGATGGGAGGAAAGATGTTAATAGTTCACAAGCTGCCCCTCCCCAGAGCTCTTACTGTGGGACAGGGCTGAGCCTCATAGGTTTCAGGGTATTCTGGAGTCAGCCTTGATAGTCCAATACTTCCTTTCTACAGCAGCTTGGGATCCAGATTACCCGTCAGCCCCCATGCCTGAGAGCCCTGCTGTCAGCTGCTTGATGCAGCGGCAGCGTTCCTGCGCCGACATTGCTGAGAGCCACATGCTGTTCAAGAGATGTTGGCCGGCTTTCCTCTGAGGCTCTGCCGTCTTACACTAGACATGCCTTGCTGCTACAATGCTACAGTTCACCCTTTTAGTAGCAAAACACAGTTTAGACTGAATTTTTTGTAGAGCTTTTTTTTTATTCAGTGTGCGTCTCTATAAATATGCATCTTTTTTTACATATATATCTCGATAATGTTTTTGCTTTGTCAAGGATGAGGTGAGTAATTTTTCCGCCTTTCCCTTACACTGCTGTGGCATTGCAAGCAAAACTTTAGAATAATCAGTGGGAGTTAAAGAAGCTGGCTGTCATCTGAATCCGCAGGCAACACAGGGGACAGAAAAAAAGGTGACGTGGAGCCATTGTCACAGCACATGGCCAAGGATTGTTGCTTTTTTGTTTCGAATATGGATGTCTTTCTAGGAGGCATTACAAGTGGTGAAGATACAAAACTGGTCACACTGGAAACAATAGAATATAAAGCCTCGTACTTCTTAGTAATGTTGTATATCCAATCCCCCACTTTTGATTTAATCTATTACAATATTGTAATCAATCATGATTTTCTGTGTTGCAGAGTCTCATGCTTTGAGAGAAAGGGAGAGGGAGAAGAAAAAATTATCAGTGAATTTTGCAGGAAAAGAGGAGAAATTTCCTTACTACCATCATTCAGAATTAGTCAGTCATGTATTCTGTAATCACTCATGTTTTAAGTAATAATGTAAAAATCAACACAAAGGCAGGCTACAGCAAAGTGGTTTTAATTCAAAAATCCCATAAGGAATTAAAATTCTGAAAAGATGACATAGGATCAATCAATAACTGCCTGAAAATATGACAATATATGGAGGCCAAATGACATCATGCTATGTGAAAGAAATTGTTAGGGAAAGTATTTTCAGTACTGTCCTTATCTCTTTTTATTTAGATTATTAAAATTGGTTGAATTGTAAATCTTTACATGTCTCTCTTGTATTGGGAACAAAAAGTTTACGGCATCCGCCCTAAAGAATTTAGAGTCTTAAGTGTAAGACAGGATCAACTGTACGTACACAGAAAGCAGAAAAGGGAAATTTTATGGAAGTTCTTTTTTTAATGCAAGGCACAACCTTGGCACTTTAATTTAGTCCTTGTTTAATGTTGCAATTTAACTTACATTGGGTAAACAGAATTACGACAGTATTTAGGAAATGTTATGTGCTATATCAATTTCCTGTCATTATTGTTTTCTATATTCCCGACTTTCTCATTTGCCTCAAGTTGAATCTTTGTGTAAATTGTGCCCTTTATTTAAGCCCTTACAGGTTGTGTTACATGGCTATTCGTACCATTGAAATGTCTTTATTCATGCTTATTTCTGGATCACCTTTTCTACGGCTTGCACCAATGG
Organism: Chroicocephalus ridibundus; assembly: GCF_963924245.1. NCBI lineage: Eukaryota > Metazoa > Chordata > Aves > Charadriiformes > Laridae > Chroicocephalus > Chroicocephalus ridibundus. Next base: position 25,359,789 of record NC_086286.1, read on the forward strand.
ATGCAGTTCAGAAATTAGAGATATACTGCAAGTACTGATTAGAGTCATGAGAAAGTCATGAACTCCTTACCAGACATGCAAACACACTGGAACACCAACGGATATCACTGCTGGAGCTGCTTTGTGTTTCAGTTGGCTTTATTACTTTTTCATTTGCATCCTGAGGCACAGTGAAAAATCTCAGCTCAAATCCTCAGCTGAGGAGCAGTGAGCCCACCTGGGTAAGAGGAAGACATTACCTCTGTGTTCCTCTACTGCCAGCATTATTCTGTACCGTCTCGGTTGCCCAGGTAGGTGAGTGCACGCAGGACTTGGCATAATCTCTGGCTGTATCTATCCCCTGTGAGGTCTATTTGTCACATTAGCTGTATTACTGGATGTAGTACAGGTTTTCCATGTCCACCGCATACCACTGTATTGCTTTCCTAAAAAAACAGAGGAGGGGGAGGGAGGGTTTGAGTTGTAGTTGTCACCCCGAAAGTATTTCATAGTGTGTGATTATGCAGCTGATAGATAAATGCTATTTCATTACAAGGCTAGTTTTGTTTTATGCTTTTGTATGTGCCTGACTCTTACAGTGAGTGCAGGGGTTTGATTTTTGGGAATAAGCCAGACTACAAATTGATGATGCAACCTCCACAGCTGGCTTACTGCACTGGGTCATGTTTTCAGTGGCACATTCTTTACAGATGCTGGGCAGAGCAGAGAAGGTTGGTGAATTTGGTGAATATGGCCTTAATGTATGACAAACAACATGAAATCTTCTGTTTGATTGTTGGGCTACATACTTATGGTGACACACCATGAAAGGAAAAGGAAATGTTAACGGCAGCCGATGCTGAACAATTGCTACAAGACGATTCTCCCCTTGCTTCCCCAGTTCTGTTTTCAAAAGCAGTCCAGGGACTGTGACTGCTAAATGCATGCTAAAATCTTCCTTCTGTGCATTTTGAAACATTAGTGAGGGTAAAGCAGGGATCATACATATTCTAAAGTATTTTCTAAGAGAAAATTGCGAGGTTTCTTAGCTTCTCCACAAAGATTTGCCTCTGTTTTCTGCGTATTGTAGATTGTGCATAGTAGTTTACTGTTACGGTAACAGAGCCAGCATGTTGGCTTTATCCTTTTGACTTTCATGCCTCTAATTACGTGGTCATTTAAGGGCCAAGACCATCTTTCAGGATTACAGCTAACCCTACACGTCCAGGGCGAGACAGGTTGGACCGAACTGTTCTATTTTCATTCTGTCTTGATCTGTGAGGGTGAGGCTTTCACTGAAACCAAACTTGAGGTGTTGAAGATGGTGTTTTGGTAGCCGTGGATCATATTCGAAGTAAAGTATTCTGTGTAAGAGCTACAAAGTGTTTGGGTATGTTTTCAGTAAATGTTTCATGCCAAATCCCATAAATCACTTAATTTACAGAGTGTGTAGTTCCTAGTCATAGAGACACATGGATAGCAGAACAAAATATAATAGTGGAATATTAACTCGTTCAAAGCAGAACCTGCTGAATTTTCAAGGTGCAATTCCATTAGGTGACAAATGTCTTAGAAGACAATGAGTGAACCTTTACAATCACCTAAATTGATGGAGGTTGAGGAAATAATTGTTCACTGTCAGCAGGTATGTCATGGTATATCTAGCACACTCTCCCATAAATGTGGGAAAAGTGAGTTTGCTATGTATATATAAACGTGCGGCTGATTATTCCATAGAAATCATTTTGTGAACTTATTTCCTATAAATAAAATAAATAAATACCAGTTTTAGGCTTCCTCTGGGAAAGGTCATTATGTCGATAATAGGGGAAGTACTGTCACAAATATTACTAGATGAAAATATTATATATTACTTTCAGTTCTTAAATTGGCAGTTTTGTTGTAGTTTATTGGTCTACCTCAAAACTTGGATATGTTAGCTTTTTTGCAGTTTTACAACGAGTAGTGTTTGTGGCTGAGTTTGTAACTTGAAGCGATGGTTTTTGCTGAGTATTTGTTCTGTGGTGTCATATTTCTGTCTAAAAGGTTGGGGTTTTTTCCTCCTTGTTACGTTTCCATTTTTGTCCTGTAGTATTCCTCAAGACACTCATTAGCTTATTTTAGTTATTTCTCTGTTCCATATGTACATTGTCTAATCAATAAGCTTCTTCACTTGCTGCGGGATTTCCACCTTATTGTGCTTCCAGCTTCTGTGATGCGGTGTGATGAGATTCGGCCTTGGCTAATGCACTGTTGTCTAAATTTGCTGTGTTTCAGATCATTACACTGACTTTAATTTTGATGTATTTGTATTTTACTCCGCTCTAGTCATCCTCTTTTCCCTTGATCAGTTAAATTACTCTCTGTGCAGTGTTACATATGTACTACTGCTGGAAATACTAACTAAAGGCTTATAATTGAAGTGCTGTTTACAACTACTGACCTCCAGCTTGCTTCTGATTTCTCTGTGATGTTGACCTTTTATAGATTGCACTGTTGTAAATCTTTGAAGTGATTCTTCTTGTCATCATATTTCTAGTAATTATGATTTGCATTGCATTAACACCTAGAAGCCTCTCCCACCTTACCCTTGTTGCATAAGATGACCTTTTTTATGCACTAATTCACATACGGGTAACGGAATACAGTTCTTTCTCTAACCTGAAATGCAGATGAATGCTTGCCTCTATTTCTGTACTTTAAGTATCATAGTTTGAATTCACAAAATTGCTCAGAAAGGATTCTTATTCCTAGAAACTATTTTCTTCCTTTTCTAACGAAATCAGAGCCTGTTGAACTTCTTTCCAGGCTATGTAATGATAAATAAATAAAAATAAAGATTACAGGCATTGTTTGAGAGAGGCCACATTTGAGTAACATTTTCTCAAATTTTGTTCAAGTTGAACAATAACAGCAAAGAAAGTATTAGCTGAATATTGGACTGATGTTTCCTCTGCGTTCCCATTTCACTTCAATGTTAAGAGCAACACTGAAACAAACGTGCAGCTGATTCCTACCCCAAGCAGGACTTGACTCTTAGAATTTCGTGATTACAGTCATTAACCTGGTAGCTATGCTCTGAAAAATAATGTTGGTTGTACGTATGCCTGTTGTATAGTCTCCCAATATATACAAGTGGAAGACAGTTATGAATTGTGTTCCTAGGCTAGCTTAAATAAATGAATTTGAATGAAGATACTAGTTTTTTTAATGATTGTATTGCTTAAAACCTCTGTGTAAACAACTGGATGTTGACTCTAATGGCAGAGGGCTGCTCCCAGATAATGGTATCATCTGCATCTCCATATCAGTTTTCACACTGATTTCTCATATATGTTTTTCTTAGCTCTTCATTTATTTATTTAGATAAATCTAGGTAGTCAGACTTTCCCGATCCTTATGGGTCTTGGTAAACTCTCAGATACTTCTTGTGCCAGGATTTTGCAGATTGTCATAATGGTGTTTCTCTTTTCACTGGGAAGTTGTAAAATGCCTGTGATAAGGTACGTCTTTGCTTTGAACTTCTTCCCTTTTACTTTCCTTGAACGCTGTCTTGTTTGTGCATTGAGCATGTGTTGGAAAGCTGCTCTGCTGCCTATCTGCCTTTCCTAAGCAATCTCATCTGCTCGTATTATGTCTTCTTCCTTGTGCACTAAGTGCAGAAATCCATTCTTTTTCACTTTATCCTCATATGAGAGTGTGCTCATGCCATGATCAATCTTGCTCTGAGCAGGTTTGTTTTTATAAAGAACTACTTTATATAAATACAAAATCTTTAGTGTATAAAGTGTGGTTTATTTATCTTTTCCATGGTATATAGAACTGATTGGACAGGTCTGGAATCGCCTGGTTAATTCTAAACTGCAACTATTGATGCGCAGAGTAATATTAATACGGACTGAGAGTCTTCTCTTTAGGGAAGTCTTGTAATATTCTGCATAATATGCATTATTTGGAAAAGGTTAGACTAATACCCTTTTTTATATATATTAGTGTTTCTCAAATGTCAGTAAATACCTAGTGCCTAGGTAATTTTTCTGAATACATGTGGGAATTTTGCTGATTTATATTTAAGGCCATGCAGAACAAAGCAGTAATGAATTTTTCAAGCAGAACCTTACACAAGTGATATTGGCCACCATTCTTCAGGACGGAATATGGAGGCAGGGGGTTTAAATGATGGCTCTTGGGTGACATACCTCAGTCACTGGCTGAGTACAAACTCAAGGTCTCCTAATTTTGAATCTCTTGATTTAACCACTAGGTATTGCACTATTACTGAAAAAGCATCACTCTGTAAGTGAGGGGATAAAATGCTACTAATACATCAAATCTTATCAAATGACTTTAAACTTATCTTAGCTTTCTTTTCACCAAGGTTTGCTGTAAATCTTTCTTACTAGGGAGTAGCAGGACTTGTGTCCTTGCTAAAAGGAGAAGATTGATTTACTATATTCATATGGAACCGGGAGCTTCCTATGAGTATGCAATAATGAATTGGAATATCCTATAGCTTTTACCCCTGTGCAACTCTTCAGGAGACCTTAAAGACTGGAATGTGTTACAGAGGTCCATTTGATAGAAATTTATAAATGTGTGTCTTCTACGTAGAATAACAGCATAACACATCTTTTAGTATGTGCGATATTCTTATTCTTCAAATGCTCTAATTGATTGTTCATTGGGCTCAGTCAGCCAAAAGTGGAGAGAAACTTTGTACAGACATCATTAGTTTTTCTCCATTTAAAGATTAATCATGAAGAGCTCTGGCTCTTTAATTCTGTAATTTGTATATTTAATGGGCTGCTGCAGAATCTATGACAGTAATTAGCATAGCCTGAAAACTCATTAATACGCAACAACATGATTAATGCAGCATTAATGCAAACATGACTGAAGTTATTTGGGTTATGTAGTAAGAAGATTAAAGCTAAAATGTCCTGTTTGTTTTACCAGTAGTGGGTATAATGGGGTAGCAAGCAAAATAAGAAAAAACAGGTATCAAATTAGTCATTTTAGTGTAAAAGAAATTTTCAGTTCTCATCAAGAGGATTTGGGGTTTTGCCTGATCGTTGGTTTCCACAAGAGGTGTTACACACTTTTCCCCCTTTCATTCACTCATCGTATTCTTTGTGCTCTTTCAGCCTTTTAGTTTGACTTAGGTTTTTTTTGCAGTTTGAGGTATTATGAGCATATATTAAGAAAAAAGGTCTTCTAATTGTGTCATTCTCAATAAAGTTAGACAGTTTCAAAATATGGGGGGAGGGGAGGGTGTACAATCTAATTTTAAAACCAATGGATTTTTAGCTTCTCCTGGGTTTACTATCATCACAAAAGACAAGGGGCTGCTGACCTGCAATTGGACACTCCAGTTACAGTTTGGAAAAAGTTGGGGAAAATTTTTTGTATGTTTGCGTGTGCAAATATATATGTGTGCGTGTACATAGGCATATGGACATATATATATGACTTTCAAGTATGTATTTTAAATTTCTACTGGAAAACTAAAGCACTTCAGAAATGAACAGCATTTGCTTCATCAAGAGAATTACTAGGTCAGTGTAATGTTCGTAATGATGAACTTCAAGAATGTTTTCAAACACATTAAGGTAACAGTAAAGGATGGAGCCTGTTCCTGTATCAAAGACAACAAAAGATGTTGGAGAGTTTTGGGAAGAATACTTTCCAGCTTCTTCTCTCAACAAAATCCAGAAAGCTATAGGCCATCACGAAGTGTGAAGAGCTCCTTGTATTCAGCAGAGGATCTTCATTACTATGTCCAGGAAAGTGTCCTCTGAGCTCTTTCTTTTCCTCTAATCCCACTGTCCATTACGTGAAACTGCTTTAAATATTGATCCATTTTTGTGAAGTCTCCCTTCTTCTTTTTTTTTTTTTTTTTGAAAGGTGCATTTTCTTATTAAAAATACATTTTTAAATGTGGTTTAGCTATTGTAATGACATGTAGCATGCAGAATCACTCTCATGGAATAACAACTAAATATTAATTCAAAGGAAGTGTATAGTAACTGACAGTTAACCTCAATGGTTAAAATCAAATTTTGTTTTATAATTTCTGTGTGAAAATGTGCTTTGATTAGGCAAAAGCATTGGTACACAATCTCAGTGTTAAGTAAATGCTTAATGTTTGTCATCCTGAAGGGACTTGTGCTCAGAGCACAATGCTGTAGTCAAAATTTTATGTACAATTTCTATTCATTTTAGTTGGCATTACGCACAAAAAAGCGCTTTAGTGAGCATAAAGAGATTGCTTTCTTTGTCGACAATTTTCTGTTCATTTGATTGGAATGTACAATTATATAATTATTTACACCATTTCATGTAAGGATATAAGTAGAATGGAAATGCAAATTGTGTTTGTGCAATTCTTGGAGAAATTGCACTGAAAATTTATGTGCTTCACAGATTATGCAAATTTCATTTCTAATAATGCTTTGTGATTTTCTCGATATCAGGCAGGGTTTTTTTCTTTTTATTTTTTTCCCATTGTAATGTACAGTTTTTTCCTTTTATGATTTCCTAAGTTCACAAAGGAAATGTCCATAATATGCTAGGTTATCTAATTATTATTCTTACTTTTAAATTTTATGCATATGGGTCGGGATTGATGTATGTATGAAAATTAAACTAACGCTATTCTTGTTGACCGCATCCAGGTTGGAAATACCTGTATGCGTCTGTTCTTGCCACTTTTGGATGGATCTGATCATGTTCATAGGTTTTGATGAAGGGGCATGGGACTTTTGAGACTTGTAGCAACTTCTGTGTATTTAATGAGTATAATAACATGCATTTGTTGGCTATTTTGAGCTGGACTCTGAACATCCAGTTGTAGAGAAAGGTATTTTATAGGTGTGTTAGCTGAGTGCATGGGACAAAGAGATTAATTTTTCAGTGGGTCACTTTGCTGAAATTTCTCAGCTGTTATTGTAAAAGATGTCTTCAATTACTGTATTGAAGTATGTAGCCCTCTGCCTACATTCTCCTCTCAACTCCGCTTCCTCAAAATTTAAAAAAATCAGAAGAAAATTTTTTAGTACTGTGAATATTTTTGTATTTTGAAATGCTGATTTTTTTTTTTTAAAAAGAACCAAACTAAATTCAATTCAGTTAAATTGGAAAGGTGTTTCACAGGTAGTAAAATCTCTTTAGTCTGGGTGAATAAAATTTCTTGGTCAAACAAAATCAATTTTAAACTTTTTCTTTTGCAAGAAAAAGATGTTTAGCATCAGTCAGAAGTTATTTTTATTTCTGTAATAATTATAAATTATTAGTATATATTATGCTAATCTGGGAGGTGCTCTAGTTTATTAACATTTTCCCCCTGACAACCGACTGCCTCTTCTAAACTGAAAATAATCCCGTGTGCTCCGTAAACTTACTGTAAGCAAAAATGCAGTCAGTTTCTTAAGAGCACATTCTTGCCTGTTAAATACGTTTGTGCAGATCTCACACGCTATGTTGAATTGCAGCAGAAGAATCTGCATCCAGATGTGAATCTGATTCTGAATCTGAAATATTGATGAAGTTCTCAGACTTTCAAGCCTTACATGAGGGAGGCAAAGATGGGATATAAAAATAGTCTCATATGCTTTTTCTGTGTTAGACAAAAAGCTGGGTTCTGACTCATCTGACATTACTGTAATAGTCTATCTTTTTCATTTTAATATCAGCCTTATTACTAAAAGGAACTCTCAAAATGGTGTGCACTCACAGGGTAGCATGCTGATATTGCTGCTTAGTTTAATGCCTTTAAAATGCCCGCATTGGTCACTCGCATCCTTATTCCTCTGCTAACCTGGTTGCGCCGTCTGTGAAACTAGGATAAAAATCTAATCACAATCCGCTACTGCATAAGTTGAAGCTATGTTCATCCTTAGAGACGGGTAGAGTCTGTCCTAACACACTTTGGGATACTTAAAAAAATTAATAATAATATTAGTAATTTCCTTTTATTACCGTGTATTATTCTTTTTGTCTTTTATGTTCACTGTATACAATGCTTGTATTATGTTTTGTACAATGCCATTATAATTAAAGAAATTCAATTACAGAACTTGAAGAAATTTCTTTATTTATAATTGAAGGATTTCTGACAGCTTCTCCAATTGCAGCTATAATTTGAAATGGAATTAAAGATTTTATTTGAATTACATACATTAATGTTTAATTTGTAGTAGAATTTCCTGTTGTGTTTTAACCCAGAAATGATAACAACACCTTGTGGACCGATCCCTTTTGTCACCGTTAGGTGAATCCTTGAGTTGCAATTCAAGATTCAGTTGATTAAAAGTACATTCCTACTATGCCCCACAGATGGTCCTGTTTTCCATCCAAGATTTAGTAGCCTCGGTAGCGTGGCTGAGACGCAGTTTCTGAACATGACAAATTATGGAAGTAATTGTAATGTCACTATTTTATTTATATTCCTGTTTATCTGTTGTATCTAACACGGAAGTTAAGGTTTTAGACATGCATACTGAAATAGTATTTGAAACATTTTCTTGCAAAATCCACCCCACCCACCCCCCCACCCCCACCCCCCCAAAAAAAAAAGAAAGAAAAAAAAAAAAGAAAGTTTTTCTGGTGATCCAAGGTGGTTTTCAAGTTCTTTGAAACTTTTCAGATTTCCAAAGGAGAGCTTTCTGTGGTCAGGTTAAGTAAGGTCCATTTTCAGTCCTCAGTGTCAATAAGGCAGAAGGATGACAGCGACCTAGCTGTTACAAGCCTGAATTGATTTTCTGGCTCTGTTTTGTTTTGAACATGAGGTCCATCCTGGACTTGAGAAATCTTTTCATATCTTTTTTTTTTTTTTTTAAATTAGTATCTTCCTGTGAAAAATATTAATTCCATATGTTTTTCTCTTGCAGTGAAAATATTATTTGTGGGTCAGAAGTTTGCTTAATCGTTTTCTCCATTGCACTCACTTCTAGAAATACAAGAAAATATTAATATTGAGGTTTGAAAGTACTTATTTAAAACTAGCTTATATGAACTTCCTTATCTGATGAGAAACTCCAAAGCTACCTGAACTTAAAGGGACAGAGTCCTTTTCTGAATTATGTAATAGGTGACAAATGAATTTAGAATTTGCTGTATGGGCTGTGACTGAGTCAGTTCCTGACTCATCAATACTTTATACGAAGCTATGGCAAATCTACAGGCAGCAGTTAAGGTTTCAATATCCAAAGAAGAAAGAAAGCTCCTGCATAACATTTGAAAACTTAGAATTGCTGCAATATTACCTTTATGAACCATTTAATTTCTATTTTTTTAACACAACATTATAAAATAATGGTGTTTTTGCAGAAATGCAATTATTTTGTTAGTATTTGTCCTTCTGAATCAGGTGTGAGGAGGGCTCCTTTAGTTTTCAGAAATGTCTTTTGGCAGCTCGATAAAAATGCTGGCAGTTTGTTAAATTAACTGTGCTCTCCAGTGCTGGGATTAGAGACCATCAGTCTCAGCCGCTCCAGCAGATACTGCAGCCGGAAATACCTGGAACCTCAAAGTACAGCGTAGCGGTTGTTTCTGAGCCAGGCAAAGCTATGCTTTTCCTTAAGTAGGGACAGCGTTTGTTGAGTTTTTTATTTGGTGGGCATTACTTATGTACAACTGCTTTTTGCAGGTATTGTAATAGCGTGACTGATTTTTCATTGCCTAGAGAGTACGTTTCATATCTGTGAGTGCATCGTGTGATTTGCATGAAAACGTTCATGTGATTAAGAAATAGGGTCAAAGGATATTTCTTATGGATATAGGTAATTAACAAGCACGATCTACTATGAATGTGCATCAGAATTATAATTTTTTTTTAAAATATGGATGCTGTCTACAAGACAAACTTTTGTCACTTATTGTTTTCTGCCTGACGTTAAGAGTGAAAATGTGTATGAAAAGACTAAATAGTTCGATGGAGTTGAGTAAAACCCAATAAACTATCCTGTTCTGTAAAAAGCATTTTATGCAAAAATGTCATGGAAGTGTAGAGTATAGGCAGATGTTGCTATTGCTGCCTTTTCATTTCCCTTTGCGAAAAAAATAGCTCAGTAAAGGCACGGTTCCACCACAGACTCAGCCTGCGATATTTGGATTTGCATATTAGAAACTTGGGCCAAATTGTGCATATGGTTTTGTAATTTTCTTACTTGTTTCTGTAAGATGATGTTCCACGAGATAGCTTAAAAGAAAGGTGTTATAGTCATAAAAGATTCCTGGTTATCCAAAACTTGTTTATTCATAATTATCCTTCTCAAAACTGGATGCATAATTTATGAATTGTTTCATTAATGTGTCCTTAGATAGTTACTGAGTAAGTTTATACCGTGGAAAACAATACTCCAGTATTTACAAGCTGATTAATTAGGTTGTTGTTTTGATATTTTATTTTTGGTAAAAAGTAATGTAAGAAAAATACAGTTTTTTTTTTTTCTTATATGTCATTTGAATGATGTTTCGTGTGCTGAGACAATATTTTATCAGAAGCCAAATGGAAGGGCTGTTGATAATGATCTGGGAAGTTCTTCATTAAGCTTAGTTCATCAATTGTTCCTTGAGATGTGTCCAATTTTTATTAACACCTGTTCTTTTTCAGGTGTTCTTTGTGCACTTAAATATATGTATTTATAAAAGAATATATATAAATATACATATAAATATGTGTATATATATCTGTCTATCTTTTGAAGCCAACCCCCCACCATTCTTCATAGAAATCCTTCCATGCAGGAACCTCGTTCCTACTTTATGAATACAAATGTTAAGGTACAAGTGAAAATCCACATGTGAAACATCAACTATTAGAATAGTATGCTGATATTTGAATAACTTTTTTTTAATAAAGAAGTTACTGAACAGCATAAATCACAATTGTGTATCATTTTTTTATGGAAGAGTAAGGGCTCTGGAATCATAGATGTTTCTCTCAAAGGCTGATTCAGTCTGGATTAGTAAAATGTCTCCTGCAATGAGTGGCAGGGGTGGGTTTTAAGCAAAGAAAACTTCCATGAATTTGATTTGCCATTTTACTGCTTTTTAAAACAACTTTTTATTTGTAATTGTGCTGTTAGAATGCATAAGAACCATTTTTGGCATTAACCATCTGCTTGTTTTTTCTAACCAGGTATTAAAGTGAAATTTAGAACCCAGGAACCTGATGGTTTGATTTTTTTCTCTGCATCACCTGGGAATCAAGACGAATACATTGCACTTCAACTGAGGAGTGGGCGTCCTTACTTTCTTTTTGATCCACAGGTACAACAAAAGACAGGATATGACAAAAATAGCTTATATTATTCCTTTCACTACTTCTTTACGTATTTATCCTTTTTTTTTTAATTATTGTTTAATTGATACAAGTTAACTGGCTGTTCAGAACCCTTGGGTAACTGGACATTACGGGGAGAGAAACACTGAAACGCTAAAGCTTTGCTCATTGTTTTGTTTGCCACAATTCATGATTCTTTTGTTTTGCATTTTTATGGGTTGGGACTTCTTGTCAGTACCACTGAACCCCACTACAGCGTAATGTGCCAAGATTTTAGAGATGGGCAGAACTAGTTTTTGAATTAGCAAATAAAGGTTATATATTTCTTAGCCAATTATTTTTAAGCCTCCGATCTTGAGATTTTGTCTTTTCCTGCTGAAATCGGCGTCTTGCCATTAATAAGATGAAAGTCGTCTCTCGCTTCTAGTAATAAAGACGACAGCAAAAGCATAAATACTGAGGGAAATATTATCAAATACATTCCACAAAATTAAAAATACGGCCACATTCCTTGCATTTCTATTTGGGTATTTTCTGTTTTCTCTGCACCCCAAAATGGGATCTCCTCATGGAATAAAAAAAACATTACAGACTCAGTTATCTTTTATACATATGCAAGAAACTGTAAGTAATTATTGGATTTTCGAATTATATTGGCATAACGTGGTATCATACATTTCCATATATGTGCATCCTCTCTGTAAGGTTACCACTGCCTCCGTGTTGCTGGAAGGCCTGGTCGCTGCATCAGCCCTATCTTCTGTCACGCCTCAGTGTCTAATTATGTGATTGGCACTGTGTTTACTGCTCTGTGGGGTTGAACAGAAAGGCTTAATAGTGTAAAATGGTGTGGATTTAGAGATTTGACAATGCACTGTTAACTTTTGCTTCCTGAACTCTGATATGGTCCAGGCACTGGTGCTCCATGACCATGCAGAGGTGTTGTGCAGCAGTGAAGCTCCTCCTTAGCTCTGAGAAATCTGTAAAGGAGGCATGGTGCTGCCCAGAGGCCAGTGTGTATGTGATCCCTGTGCTCTAGGAAACATTAACTCTGCTTCTGTCGCCAAGATACAAATTTCTCTCATTTTCACTGCATTTACATACAGGCATTTTCTTCTTTTCCTTGTTGCAAACTGAGTCACTGTGTACTTCAATTTTTGGGACCATGCTTAACATTGTTGTTAATGTTGCCCTCATCCACAATTTAATAGGTACTAGTTCTATTTTGTCTTTTTTATACTTATACCTTCACTTAACAGAAAATTAATTTTTATTTCCTTTGTAAGATCTTTCTAGGTGTAATAGTTTGATTTTTGTTGTTGTTGTTGTTTGTTTTAATGGGAGTGGATATCTTTCAACTGGCATTTTAGTGCTTCAAATAGTATTCCTAGGCCCCGCTTGCAGATCTGCTCCTTCTGAAGTAGCTTTGTCAGCTAGGTTGGACTCATTCCCTAGAAGAGCTTGTCTTTGGTTGGATTCACACTATTTGGGAGATGGGGAGGAAGGGGGACACGTGGGAGAGTGGCTGGGTTGGGGCTTTTATTGTTTTCTTTTTTTTTCCCCTTTCCCCCCTGTCCTTTATCTGTCCTTTATCTTTATCTAATACTCAGTCCCTAGAGCTTCTTAGTTCAGCAATATTTTCAGTAGTTGCTATTTTGGATTTTAACAAATTACTTGTTTATGAATATATCTTTCTTTATCTTTGTGTTTCATTTGAATCAGCTTGGGACAACTGTCCCATGCTGATTTTTATGACCATCACTTCCATATTGTTACCTCCTCTCACAAAGTCTAAACTAGCCTATATGGCTGGTTCAGTGAGTGTTTCAAGAAAAATTAAAAAAATAGTTAATCCTTCATTTGTGTATCACAGTTTGCATTAGTGTGCAAATGCTTTAATTGCTTCTTTTTCATATCATGTGGTTTCTTAGCCAGGTTCTATGCATTGTTTTCTCTAATTATGATTGTGGCATATATGATAAACATTTATAGCCGTGCCTCTGTGCTCTTCTCTTAAAAACTGCAAAAATTCTTTTTGATGATAATTGTGACTCTGCTGCTTTTTATCCAGAGCAGCTTTGTGTAATATTGTGTGCTCCCTTCCAGCTGTGTCCTGTCACAGGTTAATTATTTTTACCCTTAGTCCCTTTCAGGATTCTGGTTTGTATCTTTGCTCATGATCAGCAGCGCATTTTTCTCTTTGTTGTATCTGCTCTGGGGATAGTCCTGCCAAGTCTTCTTAGTGGGGAGTCTTCAGCAGCCTGACTTCTTCCTTCTCTAAGCGTTAATTTCAAATGCTTTTCTTCCTGTCCAGTCATACTTCTCTCAACTTTATGTACACCACCGTTCATCAAGCTGTTGTCTGACCATCTCTTTTGTCACCCTTTTGTATTGTCGAGCTGCTCTTCTTTCCTCATTATTGTTTTACTGTCATTCTTTGCAAATTTCTATTCATGGTCCAGGAAGCATGAGGTTTTTTCCTAACAAATGTCTTCCTCAGTCTTGTCTGCATAATCAAATTGTTCCATAGACCTTCCTTCAAACTCTGTGTGCCTGCAAACCTTCATCTGTCTGTGGAGTTTCTCCTCATTGTAATGCCTTTTACATCCTCCCCTAAATTACGCAATCAACTCTAGCTAAATTTATAGTTATCTTTCAGTAGCTACAGGTCATTTGTTGTATTTTTTTTCCCAGGGAAGCACTGAATATTTTATACAAAGTGAAATCACTAACAGTGGAAATTGAAGGCCAATCTGGAGCGCTTTTTCCCTTAGTGATTAGGATAGTCTGAGGATATGAATATTGGGATTCTTCTCGCAATATGGAGGGAATAGAATCCAGCTCTTCTGTTTTAGAAGATGATCCATTTACTAAACTTTACAGCAAGAAGGAGGAACACCAGATACTTTCCTCGTTGCCTGTGGCTCGGGCAGAGTCTGAAGTGTAGTAGGCATGGTCTGAGGGTGAGCTGTTACTGCCCAAAAAAAGGAAGGTGGAGAATACCCAGCTATGAGTTCCAACTATACCTTACTGCTTGGCATTGGCAAAACTTCAGTACTTGTTCACTTTCTCAGTGGCAGGAGTTTGGTCACTGAAAGAACTTGACTGGGAGAAGTGTGTTTTACATTCAGACTTTTTCACCTAGACAGTATCTTTGAGGATCCATATTTGTGATGTTTCTATATATTTTTATGAATGTAAACATCAGCATGAAGAGCCACAGAGATTTATATTTACTTAGTTATTACTGAGAGCTACTAAATATTAAGACTTATTGTATGACTCAGTGAACTAATCCAGATTTAGTACCCTATGTGTGATTTCCAGCATGCATAACAAGCCATTTCACAACAGGATATTTGAATATGATCACAGAGTCACTTGGCTAGTTCTGGATAAAATGTCATAGAGAGGCCTCCAATGCAGTACGTCCTGAACCCTCAACACTGTCTCTTTTCTTTTTTTCTTTTTTTTCTTTTTTTTTTCCCCCCTGAAATTAAGCGCAGGCTAGCACATATGGTTGTGTGGTCCCAGATTGAATTGGTTACAAATAAATGTGGTTTCTGATGTATAAAATTGTTAATGCTCTAGACTGTTGCCAAACATAATATGAAGAACCACTTATTCAGGCACCTGATCTTTAGAATGCAGCATCGTTTGTAACAATTTTAACGCTAACTAAGTACACTTTGATGAGACAGCATTTAATAAAATGCTCATTAATTTCATCATTAGCAAGGGTATGCTAAGAAGTAAGCCAGTTTCTTATGTCACGCCCAATTAGCATCCCATGCTAGTAATCCCATTAGTATTGTTGAATTCACTAATGGAAAAACTAATGGGCATGCTACCAGGGCACATTAATTGGGCATGACACCAGTTCTGGTTTTAATTATTAAACTACGATAATGAAATGTGTGTTTGTAAAATATTAAAATGTTCAAATAGGAGAGAAGACAATAAAAAATAGTATATGAAAAAGTGCACATCAGTATGTAAGCATATATAGCTTTGTATTGTTATCATGGGAACGAGGACCGCTGTACAGACTGCCTCAGTACCAAGATGCTGGCTGAATGGAGTAGGAAACATGCTGTAAATATTCACGGGAAATTATTTTATTCTGTAATTGTGTACGTATGTACGCATCATACGTACTTTCATACACAGGATACGTAGTGACAATCACCAATTCAAAATGTACTGTAAAATGTATACTGTGTTCATAAATCTGTATGTCGACAAGGAATTTCTAATAGATGCACATCACTAAAGGCATAGTAATAAATTCTAATAATTAAGACTTTTAGTATTAATCACAATAGGTGGTTGTTTTTATCAACAGGTCTTCTTCATGTGCAATAACTCTAAGGTCCTTCAGCCAGAAAGAGTACTAGAAGATCTGGGGAAAGGAAATAATCTGAACTGTCTGGTTTGCTGCTGCAAAGTAGCAAGGTAGACCCCCAGATTTTAAGGAACCATTTATTTTTCTTTTACATATTTTTTTGAAATTGTTTTTTTGAAGCCTGTCTTAAGCCATAAAATAACTGCAGAGGTTGTGAGTCTTTAATGTTATGTAGTGCCTATGTAAAGAAATGTTTCTTACATTCAGTAGTTGCCTGCTATGTGGGACAGTTCTATTTTGTGAATTCAACAGAATAACTTTGAGTTCCCAGATGGTTCAAGTATGTTATAAAGTCCTGAGACAATATTATGGGAATTATTGTGAAGTTAGAACATTATTTGGATGTAAATCTCAGGGAAACTTCTTGAAATACACTAATTTTATTTTTATTGCATCATTACCTGAATTCATGTGGTATTTATTTTGGTTGTTTACAGCCTTGAGATTTGGTTTGGCAACTGCATCTGTTAAATTCCTCTTACTCAGCAATTGAGAAAAGATTTCTCTGCATTTTGTTATGGATGTCTCTATATTCAACCCCTCATATAACTATATTTTTTACTTTGAATAAAACCAGATAAAAATTCTAGTTAAATTTAAAAACTTTGTACAAGCATCACTTGTACAGTAAAAGCATCCTCAATAACTACCTTCTTTTTTTTTGTCTTTCCTGAATCTCTTGGTATGACCTTTTTCTTCATAACCATAAATGTATTATACTCTCTCACCTAAAAATTCATGTTCTTTTGATACCAGGTTAACAGGGACAGAACATGCATCTTCATACTGTCCTACAAATACATCTAATTTCTAGGTCCTTTCCTGTAGACAGGTGTTGCAGTCAACAATCCTGTTGGATTTCTGTGGATGGCACATTGAATCATGGCCATCAAACTTCACAACCACAGCGATCCGTGAAGTAGTTAAATAAAAACTCAATTAAAAAAGTAAATAAAAAAATAAATCTGAGTGACATGATCCTCAGTAATTTGTACCTCATCCTTGTCTTTATCAGAGAAACTGCACAGGGTTTTCTATTTTTAATAGAAACTGAACTGGATCCTTGATCCCTCATTTATTATTTGAGAAGGTTAATTTAGTGGGGAAATCTGTCCTAAACATCATTCAGTATTCCAGAAGAAGTTAAACAGAGGACTTTTGTCTTTATTTTTAGATGTTATATACCACAGAGTGTTACAAAGAGTAAGGTATAACTCTAAATCTTCCCTTCATAATATTCTAAATCAGATTCTTCTGTTAATAAAAAGGGATCTGCAGTAGCAGTCACTCCAACTAATGATGGTGGAAGAGAGTACAACGATAACAGTTGGCATCAAATAATTGCTACAAGAATTCAAGCACTGGGAAACATCACGGTGGATGGGCAGTACACAGGTAATCAATTCCATTTCATTTTGCTTTATTATTTTGGTATTGCTGAGAGTATTGCTCACTTGCTTACTTTTCCACTACCTGTGTTCATCCATGCAGCAAAAAATTCACTCAATTTTCTGACAAAATCACTACTGTTTTGTCTGTGCATCTGAGGCATCTGTCCGTTGTGAGTCTTTGATGATTTAAGTGGGGAGGAGTTTGTCTTTTTGTGCTTGTGAATCTATGATTGCATTAATTTTCTTCTGTAAAACGGAGCTGTAAATATTTCCAGGATATGTATGGGAAAGTATTAGGATATTGTGTTACATTAGCCTCTTCTACCAAATATCAATATTCTGTTATTGAGTTGAAAATGTGTTGAAAGCGTTGAACACAGGAATAATGACCTATTTTGTCCAGGTTCTTCCTTAGCAACTAGTGGCAGTACCATTATTGGAGAGAACACAGGAGTTTTTGTTGGAGGACTTCCACAGGGTTATACTATTGTGAGAAAGGATGTAGGTGAGTATGACTGTGGTATAATGAATCCTATACAGTGGCACTGACTTAAGTGCTTTTCCAGTACTGTAGGCTGCATTGACATTGTGTCAGAAATAAGAGGGCAGTACTTAACTTGCATCATTATTTACATAATTGTTTTAATAAAAAATAAGTCTGTACAGTTTCTTGAATTTTATCTTTCAGGCTAGATTGAAATATCTATATAGCTGATGTCATTAGCAGTAAAGCAGTGTATAAGGTCTGTGTACGTTTTAATTAATTCCATATACAGAACTGGTATGTCTGTGAAACTTGTGGGTATGTTTTACAATTTAGATTCCCAAATTCTTTTCCAAAATACACATACAAACTGTTTTTGTTAGCTTAAGCACAGGGTTATGCATCCTACTGAGATGCAGGGATACAACATGTTGGCCTTTTTAGGTGTGAGTCTGATCCTTCAGGGATTGTTGCACTGACCTCAGTGGTGTATTAATATATCTGTATTCTACAGCTGTATTTATGTGGAGCTGGATTGTAACGGGCTTCCACAGAATCAATAAACATACATCTTCATATATAAACTTCGTCTATATGTCAAGTGTACATTCTACCAGCAGATAACAGAGGTGACTACATACAAAACCAGTATGCAATCAGCTGTTCTCAGTGGATTCATATCCAGACTTGTGCTTTTTTTCATATAAACCTAAAAGCCAAATTGTTTATTTAAGTTTTTATTCCTGCCACTGATAAGGATGTGAAATCTAGTTGATGACTTGATGTGAGGTACACAAGAGTACAAGTTCCTCTATCCTCCTTTATTTCAGTTTACTAAAGCCAGAAACGTGTGCATGTGATGTTCAAAAACTTTGGTTCATAAAGTAATGCAAGATGCCTCCATCAAAAACCTCAACTAAATATCAAAATGAGATTGACTCTAATACCATTCAAGAGAATGCCATCTATAAAATCCTGCATTATATTTTTGTCCCCGATAAAGAAAGAGATAGAAGTCATGAATTACTATTTTTTTTTAAATCCAAACAAAGAAAGAAAAACTTCCTGATGGAGCTTCTAGAAGTGTATTCATCTACCTAAGCTTCTGCAACACAGTTTCTTCCTGTTCAGCAGATGCATGCCTTTCTTCACAATTATTGTTTTGTTTAAAGAGGATAAACCTGAAAACTTTCCTTGGAATCTTCATGGAGTAGATCTATGCTGTTGACTTGAAAACATCTGTGTGCAAAATCTCAAAAAGTTTAATATTTTCCATCTACATAGCAGTAGCTGCTGTCCTTAGTGACTAAACCCATTCAGAAATCTGGATTTAGCTTAGAGACTAGGTTTATTAAGTGGTTGATGGCTGGTTCTCAATGCATACATGCACATATACAATAGGGTGAGTGGGTATAACACATGTAAATTAATCCCTGTATTTAGTTGCAGGTGATCGGCTTAAAAAATTATTTTCCATTTCTGCAGGGATGAAGATGATAGTCCAGAAGGGATTTGTGGGGTGTCTCAGTGACATATTTTTGAAAAAAGTGCATACTCCCTATGAAAACTGGGAATCTTTGAACTGGCAGCATGCTGAAGAGCAAAACAATGTCTATCATATGTGGGAAGGATGCCCCATTGTCCTCTCCCAAGGAGCACATTTTCTTGGCAAAGGTAATTTGCTGTACGATTGCACTAGTCCAATATGCTCTTGAGATGTAAAAGGTGATCGGATCAAAAGTATTGCAGTATTCTGCTTATCAAAGCAGCGTTAGTTACATAGGATCATTTTTGAATGGTATAAAACCTAGTTTCTGGGTTTACAGAAGACTGCTGCATGCATTCACAGACAGGTGCTGCTGCTTTAACTATATGCAGTTTTGATATGCGTGTAAAAGGTGAAATTTCACTTTTGAAGAGACATGGATGCCTCTAACGTATCAAAAAAAGCCAGGTAGCAAAACTTAGACAATTGCACCAGCTTGGTTTGTGGCAGTACATTATGGATAACTGTCATTCGCAAAGCTGAGTGATGAAGTTGTAAACCTTGATCTTGAAACCCCTGAGTACTTCATGTCAAAGTAAAAATTAGCACCTGGATTTTTGCTTTTGGTTTCTTGAACCTATTTATTTATGTATTTGATTAACTTGTGCATGTATTCACTTCCTTTCAAGGGTTCCTGGAACTGTATTCAGGTGTTTTCAGTGGTGGACTGGAATTCGAGATCTCATTCAAATTTAGAACAGATCAACTGAATGGATTGCTTTTGTTTGTTTACAATACAGATGGCCCAGATTATCTCGCAGTAAGTTCAGAAATACAAATAACTATATTCACATATGACCTGTGAGTTTTGTCTGCTAAGATATGTCCAGCATTTAAAGACATTTCAAGCCACGTTATTTTTGTGGTTTACTTATTTTGAAATGCTGTGTGCAGCAAAGTGTAAGGGCAGCAAGAAGACTCCAGCAAATGCTCAGAATAGGTTACCTGTGTTATTTATATCATAAATAAGATACCAGTATATGAATGTATGAAAAGCAGAATTATTCTCTTTGCTGAGTTAGAAGCGATTAGAAAAGAGAATAAAACAAGTGCGTTAAAAGCTTTCGGTTCATTCCTGGGAAAGTAGAGTTACCCATTTCCTGGTTCTCATATTAGAACAAAATCAATTAAATTGCAAATCAAAAAGTTGATGATGGAAATTGTCCTATTTCCTAATAAAGCTTTCTCTTTAAGGTATACGTATTGTATGTATTTTTATAACCAATATGATTTCCTTATTTTGATTTGGAACATAAGAATATAGACAGAAATTAGTGGTCCAGCTTAATCCCATCTCATCTCTATCACTGTTTTCCCAACACTGTAGAGGAAGCTTTACAAATCCTGTATTAGGTAAATTTCTGAGGTAATGCCTATGAACTTTCTTATTGGTGTCTGTTAAATAAGACTGGTTTATGCTCAGAAGTACTCATGCTTGTTACAGCTTTTCAGATTTTTTTTGTTTTGTTAGTTACGTGGCTCTGAATTTTCATATTTTTCTTCCCCCAAGGATTCTGAATGTAATTAGACAGCGGTTACCATTGCGTAGTGGGTCAGCTATAGTTACTGCTTGCACCAACCAGTAGGTATTACATTGAAAGTAATACCTCTTTTTAGTTGGTCCAAGAAGCAATCATTTACATTTAGACATTTTTGAGGGTATTGTTACTCTTTATGACCTAATCTGCCCTTTCTGCATTTTTATTGAATTTCATTTATTTATTTATTATTATGCAGCTGTTTTGCTAATGGCTGTCATGTCACAGCCTATTTTATTGCATGGCATTATATCTAATGTGCCTTTTCTTTTAAACTTCTGACCTAAAACGTATAAATACATTTTTCTGCTTTTCAGGTCAATAACTTGTTTTTCACTTTTTATATTACTGGCTTTCCCAGCAGATCATTTTTTCCTGGATTTTGAGTTCTGCTAGACCTGATTGCTTCCTCTTTTTCAAGCAGCCTTAGTCCAGAAATTATGAATTCCAATAACAAGTCTTGCTAATTACGTGTTACTACTTTAGTTTTGCCCTCAAGTAATGACCAAGATCATGAGCTAATAGCATAAGATGCTATACAGAAATTACTGTCCCACCCTAAAAGGACTTGTATGTAATTCACAGTACAGGGGCATTATTTACATGAGCAGTGTTCACAGGGACAAACACGGGGCTTGGGTTCTTCTGGAGATTCTTGTGGTATGTGATCCTTGTTTTCTTCAACTTGCTCTGTGAAAGACTAACAAATAGCATCTAACTGTAAAGGGAAAAAATTACTAAATTGAACATGCAGTCAAAACCACAAACTCGTTAGACAAAAGACCTTCCTTCTCTACTCCTACTTCCAGATTTTTGGCAGTATAGTGTTTACATTATTTTTAGCACTTAGCATTTGTTCCTAAGTCAAGTAATTTTTTTTTTTTATTGCATCCTGATCTCAACATCTCCACAGCCTTAACATGAGGAATTTTAAAGAGGATGAGTATATGCATGCTTTTCCAACCCTTGCAACCGTGTGTTCTGCACATACATAATGATGACAGAAGGTTTTTCCGTACACTTGAGCTCACAAAAAAAGGTTAATAGAAAGTGAAAATGAGGTGTGTAGCATGTTGCGCATGAGCTACGATGTCTTTGTTAGGAGCTTTGGTCAGGAGACACTTGCACTGCAAAACAGATTAGATGCTATACCACTTACCCTGAGTGCCAATGTAAGACGGTATTCCTGACCCTTCCTTTTGCATAGGTCACAGCTCTCTTGTTAGCTTTATAGTTTTGGAATGACTAAACTAGACACGTGGCTGGCCTGCTGCCAAATGGCCAAAAACTCTGTCTTGTCTTCTGCCCAAGACAGAATTATATCCTAGAAATGTGCTCTCTGTAAAGCTCACTTCTTCCATGACTTCCATGCTATGAGAATTAACTCAAGCTAGAGAGGTCATTTGGATTCTCTTTGGATCCAGGTACAATAATTATGAGCAAACTGTGACCAGATAAACTAGTACGAATCACTAGCTGTCACTCTGGCATGTGTTTCCTCATGAGTTTGTGATTGAACAAAGGTACTATGAGTGCTGGTAGAGCCTGCATTACTGATTTTGATGATGACCACTTCAACAGCAGAGAAAGCCTAAGCACTGCAGATCTTATGTGTGACAGTGGCACCAGCTCCCAAGATATTGTGGCTGATGTAGCTGATGTTGAATTCAAGAGCTGACTTGCTTCTGCAAAGTGACAAAGAAAGAAGTCCTGTAGGAACTTTTTCAAAAGAACTGCACTTAAGTAGCTGCATGAAGTAAAATAACCAGTCTGAGATGCAAGTGTTACCTGCGGTGGAGCTAAACAGGGGTGCAAAATAAGTGTTTTGTGGACTCAAAGTCAAAATCTTTTCATCAGCAAAGGAGTGACTGGTACTTGTGGGACTTATGAAGGTGACATACCTATTAGTCACCAGTGGTTTCTCTCTGTCTGGTGCGAGGAAAAGATTTCTATTCCTTTTCCTTTAAAGACTGACTGATTTTGAGGAGATTATTGAGGAGTCTGTGTTTGAGCTTCTATCTTCTTGCTGGACAGTCTGAACAAGGCTGGTACCAATACAGAGCATCTCTTTAACCTTATTGATTTTGAATTGGGAAGCCCAGTTCAACATCAGCATCACGTGCTTTTTCTTTCAAAGGGCTCACAAACTGACTGTCATTGCCAAGTACTTTGAAGTCTCTTGCTTGTCTATGCTGATATCCATGAATCTCAGGATGACTTCCCAGTTCAAAGGAGATGAAGCCATAATCAGTGTTGTAGCTCAACATTGTTTGAGACTGTTTCGGATGTCAGGTTTAGCAAAGTGTCATTCAGCTTCCAGTGCAGCCCCTATTCTGTCTGAGTTTTGTTTCTCAGAGCTATGGCTGGATATTCCTTTCATCTTCAAATTCATGTGTTTATAAGCAGATTGAGTGAGGTAGGGACTGACTGGTCCCTCCAGAGAAGGAAAACACAGAAGCACAAAATACTTTAGGTTGAACAGACCTTTTAAAGTAGTTTATTCCAAATCTCCACTAAATGCAGGACCAACTTAAGTTTGATAAGGTTGCTCCGGGCATTTTTTGTTTGAGTATGGACAGTCCACAGCTTCTAAAGTTCTACAGCCTGTTCCAATCTTTAACGATCCTCATTATAGAAAAAAACTAAAATCCTGATATCTGACTGTGATTTCTTTAGTTACAATTAATCTTTTGCCGCTCATCCTTTCACTATGCATCTCTGAGAAGAGTCTGGGTCTGTCTTTTATGTATCCTCGCATGAGGTAGTCGAACAGTTAAGTTCTCTTCCTGTTTAGCCTTAAGACTGAACAAACCCTATTCTCTCAGCTTCAATTCATGTTAGGTACTCCGACCCCTGACCCTAATTTGGTGCCCTTCCACTGAATTCACTCCAGTGTGCCAATATCTCTCTTATACTGGAGTGTTCACCACTGAATACAGTAGTCCAGATGTGGTCTTCCACATGATGAATCGTCTCCTTGGATCCACTGCTTACCTTATTTCTAATACAGCCCAGCGCATGGCTGGTCTTCATCATTTCAAAGGTACATTGCCGACTAGTGTTCAATTTGTAATCCATCTTGACCCTCATTCTTTTCTTCAAAGCTGCTTTCTATGTCTAGAACACCAGTGTCAGCCCCCTTTGGTATCAACTGGAAACTTGCTGAGAGTCCACTCCATCCTATTGCCCAGGTCATTAATAAATTTTTTATCAGAATTGGTCCCTGTATCAATCTCCGAGAGATGCCGCTAGTAACCAGCTGCTTGTTGAACCTGCCAATGTACCTGTAGAAGCTCTTCTTGCGTTTCATGTCCTCTCTCAGATTCAAGCTAAGATTTGGCTTTCCTAGTTCCAACCTTGCATACTCAGGTATATCAAAATAAGAATTGTGTGCTTAGAAAACAGTATTAATAAAGTTTTGCAGTGGTGCTTAATATTTGCACCTCAAATACTAAAAAGCAAGTATGCTTTTAACCATTAAACTGAACCTGCTCGGGTTTAGAGTTATGATATGATGCCTTTATAATGATATTAAATTGTCTCGTTCTGTTGAGAGATGGTAACTACCATGTTTGGCAGAAGAATAAGATGATCTTCATGCATTTTTGGTTTAATGTGACAATAAATTTTCCAAGGACAAATTAACAATCAAGGATTTTTTTAAAGGGGTCCCAGAATTTTATCCAAAGCAAACAATTTATCTCTTGTTTTTCTGAACCTATGCTTAATACCAGAGAGGAGGACTTGTAAATGCTGGATGTATGCAGGACTTTGCTCTTTTATCTTCACTATGCAGAACAGTTCAAAGTGAACAGTGGTTCTCTATCTGTAGCTGTGCTTGGGCATTCTAAATGTTGGTCCAGGTCATCATAAAAAGCACAAGCATTGTTCTCTGCTTGCTTTAAGGCTATGCCAAAATGAGTAAATTGGAAGAGGGATGTGCTGAGTAGTGACCCTATGTCAAACATCATATCCTCTCTCCAGCTTCCAGGTCTGGCAGACTTGTTGGCATACTGCTTTAGTCATGCAGCTGAAACACTTTCTTCACACCAGCACAGTGTGCTCCATGTTAATTCTCATCATTGAAGAGAAGTGGTGACTTGTCCAATGGACTACTGTTTCAAGCTATACTCATCAGCATTGGTGCCATGATCTGTCCTTCACTTGTATTGTAGAGCCCTTGGCTACAAAGGGCTATGAACTCATGGAAATATGAAAAGTTGTGGTCTCAAAGAAAAAAATAAACTAAATCCTTCTGTCTCATGAGCAAGCAGTCAGAGTGCACTCTGGAAGAGAAGGACCTGTATTGCCCATGACCTCTCAAGTTCCGAGTTCTCTCTTCAGTTGGGGTCCCTGTTAGGGAAATGAAACCCAATTACAAATACAGCAATATTAATATTATCAGTAATCTAAATATGTCAGTTTGTCATTACTGGTGATAAACATTTATATTAAATCTGTAGTTTTTATTTCACTTAATAAGATTTTGGCCTGGAAACAGAAATGCCTTTTTGTGAACTATCGATATTTTTCAACCACAAGCTCATCATCTAATTGTTTAGAGCTCTATACCTGCCAATTTACAGTCAGCCCACTTGGGTTCCATTCAGTTAGGATAAGGAATCTAACAATAAAGCATTTGGAAACTTCTGCAGTGAGAATTTAAGTAAAATATATTTCTATTAGAGAACTGGCACATTAATCTCTAAAAGCAAATACAAAAACAATTATTTTCTTACAAGATTTAGAAGAATAAGGATGAAATACAGAATCAATGTATGCTGGAAAAATTTGAAATTGAGTTCACCAGCCAATTAAAAAGACCTTAATCAGATCTGACATTTCATTTCCTTATTATCCTGTTACATTCTTCTAAAAAATGAATTGATAGATAAAATACTGTTTTCTCATTCTCAAAAAAAGCAAAACAGTCCTGGTTCATTGTCTTTTGTTTTTATTCAGTTATATTAGTGACAAAGTCAATTGTCAAAAAATAAGAATATATTTTCCTATGTTTTGAGTTAACTGATACACTGTATTTAGCATGTTTGGTGTAAGCAATTTTATTGTAATTTCTGCTATCCTGAAGATAAAAATTGATAAAGATTGTTCATTGATCTTGTTCATTGACCCCATTGATTAATTTTTAAAATAACTGTTTGTTGTTGCTGTGTATGTGATGTCTTTTTCAAAATCTTTTTTCTGTTTTAAAATATATAGATTGAACTGAAAAGTGGAATATTAAACATCTTTTTAAAAACTGGCATTGTCTTTACACAAGTGGATCTCTGGTTAGGACTGTCTTATTGTGATGGAAAGTGGAACAAGGTCACCGTGAACAAGGAGGGCTCTGTAGTTTCAGCAAGTATGAATGAACTGAAAGAGCAGACGCTTGAACCCCGTGTTCAGCAGCTGAAAGTAAACTCACCGGTCTACGTAGGAGGAATCCCACCTGAGATTCAGAATATTTATAAAGAACTGGGGTTAGAACAAGGTAAGGTGACACCAATAAGAACTTACGTCTTTCAGAAACTGGTGTCATGCACAAGGTGGGCATTCTGCTGCTGATAGTGTAAATCCATGAATATGTAACATGAATTTTTCCTCCCACGTATTGTTGCTTTAAGTACCAGTTATCCCTACCCATCTAGCTTTCCTTAGACCTGATCCTTTTGTAAGGCTATAAAAATTCTTGCAACCCAGTGATATCTGAAGTGATCTAACTCATAGGAGAGGAAATGTAGAGTAGCAGACGGTAATCTGAGATGCCCAACCAGAAGATCTCAAATCTTCATCAGAGAAAGCCAGTTCAGATAGACTTGTTTTACTTGATCAACTTGTGTTGCTCGCAGGTCTGGAATATAAAACCAGTGGAAGACAGTAAACATAGCTTAAACTGCTGTAATGAGGGTGGGTGCTGCCACATGGAAGAACTGTTGAGAGTTTATTAGTCTTTTTTTAGATGATACTGATTCTGGTCTAAAAAATTATGTGAATTTGGATTTTGGCTACGTTACCATTGTCTTTTCCATGTTATCAGGAGGAGAGGAGATGGTCATGTTTTTAGCCATCACCGTGATCCTTCTCTTCTGCAACAGGTCAAATTTCTAGGAAAAAGAGAAAAGCATTAATTGCAACCTGATACTAATGGCCTCCACAAAAGGATGTGCCGTATGAAATGTAGTCAAAAAGTGTCTGTTAAACGAGCTCTGTTTGCAGTTTGGGTGTGTTTTTTCATTACTTATGAAGCTATTCATCAGTCATGGTGTATTTTTCAGATACTGTGGGCAAATAAGTAGCGGTAAGTGATTAGTGGGGAATCTTGTAAGTGGCTTTGAATGCACAAGCTCATACTGAATAGGTGCACTCAAGTAACCTCTGCAGAGCTCCATTGAAGCCTTGTGATTTGACCGCTATAGAATAGTTTGAATCAAATCCATGCACTGGTGTTCACAGATAGCTCAAAAATATTGTTTTAAGTATTCTTCCAGCTATGGGTATCACATATATTATAATCTTCCTCCAGGTTCTGTGTGCATAATATTTGTGGCCCGAAAGAGCTAGCCAGTCATACCCTGTCAGTGTTGCCTTGTAGCAGATGGTATAGCCTTGTGACTGGATGCATTCACAACTCCTGCAGCACAGAGATCTGTGAACAAAGAATCTAGGGCAAAATAATGTCTAAAGTGAATGTCTGAAGTGTATATTGAGGCACATCAATAAACATTACTTTTTTTCACTGAGCCTCCTCAAACAAGAGGACAAGATTATTTGGCTGACCTCAGTCACAAACCTTCAAATAGTGATAAATGCAGCTAAAAAGATATTAAAAATAATGTATTAAAATAGGTTATACAGTATGCATCTCATCGCAAATTAAATAACTGTTCATTTTCTCTAATGATTAAAACACCTGTGCAGACTGGGACTAATTCTTTCCTCTGCCACAGACTGCCTAAGAAACTGAGCAGATCACTGTGGAGTAGGAGTTGAGCTTAAATTAGGATGTATTCATTTTAAGGAGTAGTTTGTCTAAATTCCTACTGTTGTGGCGAGAGAAGGTGTTTTAGAGGATGATTCAAGATGGATGTCCGCCTTCAGTGCCGCTTTCTTTTTCCATGAACTATGTATGGATATTAGATTCTCAGATTGCGTGGCTAAGTACAAATGCTACTGTGATCTGCTATCTTGCAGTAATAAAGGCAATAAAAGTAAATACAGTGCTTTCACAGAGCTAAAAAAGAGCATTGATCTGCAAGAGGCTGATTTTTCATTTACAAAGTTAATTCTTCAGTGAATTGAAGTCTTCAGTTTGGTAACTGTTTACTTTGGTTTTATGTTAAACATCGATCAGTACTTACTCAGATCTGAGAACTATTTTGTATCAATTTATTAATTTCCTTTGTAAATTAAGTCATCGAAGTATATAGAAATTTTAATAAGTGCATCCTGAAATTTTGTGGTGGTGTTTTTACTGCAAGTAACCAATTTAACCTATTTGTAAGGTTGATAGGAATATTACACATGCACAAAAAATGTATATGTATATAAATAAATATAAAATGAGGTTACTTAATTTTTTTTATCATAAATGAACAGTTTGGGGTTATGTTTCCAGACTATGTTTGTAAACAGCATACTAGTTATATCCCCATTAGGATAAACTGATATTCCTCCATGATCTCCTGAAGTTAATTATATTTTTAATCTAGATATTCTTCTCAGTTTGAGGAAGTGTGTACATTAGCAAAATATTAGCAAGCAACAGAAAGCTGATTTTCAAATTCAGAGTCACTTTTATGGTAATAATTTTAAAGAGAGAAGTGACAGAAGAGAAAACAGAAAGCTATTTCCTTGTGGGATGGAACTGATAACAATGAAAGTATAGTTCAGTAAGGCAGGAACTCAATACCAGAAATTTTTACCAGCTTAGTATCTTGAAAGGGGGGGACAGAATGTCATATTCACATCACAGTCTTTAATGCTGAAAATATAGAATCGAAAGGAGCAAAAGTGATTCTTAATTAATGACTGAAGCTCTTTATGTGATACTAATCCTTTACTGTTTGCTAGGTTTCGGTGGTTGCATGAAGGATGTTAAATTTACACGAGGTGCTGTCGTTAACTTGGCATCTGTGTCCAGCAGTGCTGTCAGAGTCAATCTGGACGGATGCCTATCAACTGACAGTGCTGTTAACTGCAGGGGAAATGACTCCATCCTAGTATACCGAGGAAGAGAGCAGAGTGTTTATGAGAGTGGACTACAACCGTTTACAGGTAACACATTGGTTCCTTAAATGAAATACATCATTTTTATTTCATTCTGTATTAGCGTATTACCCTGTTCAGTGTTTTTTTGCTTTTTTTTTTCCCCTCCTCTATCCGTCTCTGTGTTCTTTGAAGAATACCTTTATAGGGTCGTTGCCTCAAATGAAGGAGGATCAGTATCTAGTGTATGGACCCGGGTTCGTACAAGAGAATCAGGTAAATATAATTTTAAGGCTTACTTATTCCCATTTTTCATTAGCTATCTAATGTCAGGTTGGAGAAAATCCCCACAACAATTTTAAGTAGTGCAAGTTTCATAGTGCTTCTAAAGGAGCAAAACTGCTTAATGTTTTGATTAGGTACCAAATTACAGTCTTCAGCTATAAAGTGTTCAGGGAAGTATTTTCCACACATAATTGAAGGTCTTTTCCAGATATATATTAGATTATGTAATTGTGTGAGAGCAAAGAATGTCAAAGGATTGAACTGCATTGGCAAAGACAAGCCATGTGTCTAGGTATGTGCATACACACGCATCTAAACTCACACTTCCTGAGTCTGCTGCAGTAAGCAAACCTGTATTTTCCAATGTATAACTTAATGATATAAAATCAAGTGTAGAGAAAGGAGAGATCCTGGGATAGCGGCCATAACCTGTGGAAGACAGGAGGCCATGTAGTTGTCAGGGAGAAGAGAGTCTTGTGAAAGTTTTTCTTTATATTACCTGTACATGGGTGTGCTGCTCAGTGCTGCTGAATGACGATTCTTTTAACAAGTAGCCCATAGATTGTGTGTGAAAATGTGGTAATATTTAACAGAAAAGCAGCGTGTGGCTGGTGAAGAGGGTTTCAAAGTAGGAGCATAATACCTGCTGAGCCTTAAAGATCAAATATTTCTTATATTTTACTGAAAAAAATTTAAACGGCCTTTCTGTTCACTGTTTTTGCAAACTTTATTGAGCCATCAAGTTTTTGAAGTTTTACAGTTCTGCATGTTTTATTTAACCAGCTTTCTCTCTTCTGTAAATTGAAGCCTAATTATATTCCATCAACACATAGAATTCTTTTGATGCAAGATATTAAATGTATGATCTTAAAAAATGAAAGAATACCTGAGTAAATATGGGACTTGCAAATGCATTCTTCTACAACTTACTGTCTCTCAGAAGAGAGAGAGAGTACATGCATATTTTCTTATCAACTGTCTGACGACTGTAAGGTTTACCATAATTTTATGTTTGCAAGCTGACCACAGCATTGAACAGCTACATGTTCCCTGGGGTTGGAGAATAATTGCGCTCTTTAATTATTTTTGAGCTGGTTTTGTTATGTCCCTTATGAGAAGACCATCTGCTATACAGTACCTTACCTTGCCCTGTGATACACTTCAGAACTAATAAAATCAATATATTAGTGTAGTAACTGAAGCTTTCCTAGAGTATCACATTCTTTCTTTACACAAGAATCACAACTTCCAGGTATTTTTGTACTTTGCATTCTGGTACTCTTCTTATAAAAAAACAGGGCCACATTCATATTTAGTGAAGCTAAACAATAAAATTACAAAAAAGAGGTTATTCGATGGTGAAAAAAGTGAATGATCATCATCAGGGCTAGGGAGTCCACATGCATTTACAGCAAACTCATCATCCATCATCCTGCCATAGTGTTCCTTGGGCCTTTCCTCCGCATCCCTTGTGCAGTCATCTGTGATGAAGTTGTTACTGGACAGACCTTTACTTGGTATAGTAATATCTAATAAATAGTTAAAGGTTATGGGAAATGGGATGATTTTTGTTTTTTATTAGCAACTGTGTGCATATATGAGCTTGGCTTTCCAGTTCTTTTAAACATCTTAATTTTTCTTTTTTTTTTTTTTTTCCTTTTTTTCTTTTTATTATATGGAATGATCAGAAGCAAAGGATTTTGCAGAAAGCCCTTACAAATCTCTGCTTTGCTCTGAGGCAGTTGTATGGCTTTGTGAAAATACGAAAATAAATGCAAGAGCTTAAATTTTTCGAAGTAGTTTTGTAAGTGAGAATGCACATTTTTGGAAATGTTTCATAGTTGTGGCATTCTGTGGCTTAGATGTCCAACATATAAATATCAAACCCTTCTCTGCAATACTGTCTGGCTGCATTCGGTTGTATGATTATAATGCCTGAACTTGTTCGCTACATACAATCCACCTCCCCTCTTTGTGAGTGATGCTTAAATACACACGATACATTAAATGTTTTTGGAAAATCGCAACAAGACAAGAAGGAATGTTATGTAGATGGAGTTTTGATGGTTTTGAAATATAGCTTAAGCTGAATAGCTCAAGATGTGCAGTCATATTAAATCAATGCTGAAAAGTTACAACTCTAATAAATTGTATTTATGCTAATGGTTGAGTCTGATTTACTGCAGCCATTAAAAGTGAAGAATAGGGGCAATAGTCTCCTTAGAACTGCCATTTTCTCTATTTTCTATTTTATCCTTCTGCAGTTCCACAAAATGTGCCAACTCCCTCAAGAGTTCACAGTATAAATGGTTACAGCATTGAGGTCACCTGGGACAAACCTGCTGGGGTCATAGGTGTAATTGAGAAGTACATTTTGAAAGCATATGAAGAGGATGGTCCCAACGTACCCATCTCTAGTGCTGAGCTTGCTGACACTAGCATGCTCACAGGTAAATGTTGTTAAGTACCATTTTTTAGGCACATCTAGTAACACAGGATGCTTATACTTCTTTTTGTTGAGCTATAAAGTATTACTTGTCTATTTTTGTGTATACACAGCATATATAATGTTTGGAAGGGTAGTGTTTGGTGTCAGCATCCACATACATAGCCATGTACTGACTTCAAAGAACAACAGAAATTAAGATACAACTCAAATACTAGAAAGCAGTTTTACTTAAGGTATTCCTTCCCAACCTATTGATGCTTTGGGGGAGAACTTTTTTTTTTGGTTTTACGTTTGTTTGTTTTTGATAAGTATATGTGATTGTTTTTTTTTCTTCCCTATTGTTACATCCAGTTCACCTAAATGAACTCTACATGTGGGTTCCATAGGATACTATTTGACCTGATGTATGAAAGCACTTGATATACTTGCCTAATGTTGATCATATAAACCTAACTGATTTCAGTGGGAATTAGCATATATTTATGTTAATTAGATGCTTTGCCTGGTACCACTGGGATGTGGAGGTAGGTTATTATGGAATGAAGGAACTTGGGTCCTTGGGTTTATGGGCTTTGATCACTCTTAAGCTGTGAGTTGTGGGCAGGAGCTATAGGAACCATTGCACTTGCAATGTTTTCTGGAGTCTAGGTCTTTGTACCCATAGGAGGCAGGTCTTTTTAGGAAGAAATACTGAACTTTTTCTGCTACACAGAGAACATTTTGGGACCTTGCTTCCTGTCAGGATAGTGTGGATCTGGCTTTCTGCTCTCCATTAACAGAAAGCCTTGGGAAGGGTGCATGTTACTGACAACAGTCTGAATTATGCTATGACTAAATGGGGCAATAGTAAAGATACTCACTTTCATTGTAACAAACTGTGACTAATAGATTTTTCTATATACCCTCTAAAATTAATTATATATCCATAACACTTGAAAAAGCTAATGACATAATGCTCAAAGCTGATGCTTTGATTTGGCTCAGCTTTGGTCAATGTAACAGTCCTAGAAAGTGCCTTAACTCTCAGGCAGTATACTATTGCTGCTTCCCTGAAGCCCAGGTAATATATCCTTAGTGTTTTTATTTAAGTATATATGTTTTGTGTTGTTTCTCTGTATATGTATACATTTTCAAGAGCAAACATGCAGTATTTTATTTTCTTCAGTTTGAAATTTCTTGACTATTTATGAGTAATGTGCTTGCAATACCAGAATTGCATGGCTTTCTATTCTTACTGTGATTTCTTTGATTAATATGTTGATTTGAATACTCTTCATCTACGCTGTAAAGCAATACAAATTATATTAGTAGAAATTAAAGACCATATTCAAAGCATATGGATTAGATAATTTATTCACAGCTGATGGTCAGCACAAAAATTTTGTTTAAAATTTGTTGGCATTGTGCCATGATTATGTGTCCAGGTTATGAAAAATTCTACATCAGGCTGTACAGGTGCAGCTTTCAGGAGGCAGAAGAATAAGACACTCCATTATATTAAGTGGAGATAGTAAATGGATCCTGGTTCTTTAGTCTATTATAGTAGATAGCTGTTGAATACTGCAAAATAAAATGACCATAAGAACTTAAGAATGCCTGTATTCAAACACTGACCTCTCTGACAGTATCGGGTTGTAGATGCTTAGGAAGAAAATGTAAGAAATTTGCTAAGCATAGAGTGAGTCTTCCTGCTAATATAAATTCAGCTGGTAGTTTGTGGAGTTCCTGAGCTGCAAGTTGCACCTGGACCATCATGCTTAATGGTCTGTGCTAGAATTGTCTTTCTTTTTTTAATACATTTATGCTTTCGGCTTCTGTAACTTGCTATGACAGTAAGTTTTCCAATTCAGTTGTGTGTGTGTAAGGAGTGCTTCCTTTTGTTGTTTGTAACTGCTGCCCAATAGTTTATTTATCTATTTTCCAATTTTGGCATTGTATGAAATATGTAATTCATGCCTCATGGTGAGGTCAGAGCTGAGACAAGTGAAAAATTAAATCACTGATCTTGAAATGATTTTACGTTCAGCCCCTTGATTTCAATGAAGCCTACACAGTCTGTGGACACTGAGAAATGGTTGCCCACAAATGTAAGACTTACTTTTCTTTTGAGTTTGCTGAGGAGGGGAATTTTGCTTATTTTCTCCCTAATTTCAGGGAAACTTCTTTAGAAATTTCTTTGTTGAATTCCGTGAGAAGATGCTGCAGTAACACCAACAGTCAGGCTTGCTAATGCAACAGGAGATGGAAAGCACCACAGCTCTCAGTGGGATCGCTGATGAAGCAACTCTGGTATTTTTCCACTCCCTCCTTCAAATTTTCATTCACTATTAAGCCTAGGCACCACCTAATCTGCTGCTTGCAAATATATCTGAGGGCACTGACAAACCCCCTTTACCTTATTTTTTATTTTGCACCTTTTTATACCCATCTGTTGTGTTTTGGTTTATATTTACTTATGTAAATTATTTTGAACAATTACCATTCTGAGTTCTGAGTCATAACTGGAGCACAGTAACAAAAAATTATTAATAGCATTACTCATTTCTCAGAAGCCTATCCCGTGTGTGTCAAATTCAGAAGAACCTGTTGTACCCTTGTCAAGAAGAAGAAAAACTGAGCTAAATATTAAAGGTAAAGTAGGTCTTTAAATGAACATGATCCCACCGTCTGAAATGCCTATTTCTGAGTCCTCAGGAACCAAAATTCTTCAAAATCTGACCCTTGTAATGTTCAAAATGTCAAACTGTTTTTTCATTTTCATCCAAGAAAGAAATATTCAGCAGATTTAAATCCTTAAAATGACGTTCTGACTGTTGAACCAGGGATTTATTGGATAAGGTAGTGTATTTCATCCTTCTTCTTTTTTCCCTCCATCAGGAATTTATACACATTGATAGATCACCCTGAGCCTTCTCAGGTTGGTAGGGATCTGCTTGGTAGAGTACCATGCGATAAAGAGATACATCTGTGGGTCCTGAGGGAACTGGCAGATGAAGTTGCTAAGCCACTATCCGTCATATTTGAGAAGTTGTGGCAGTCTGGTGAAGTTCCTGCTGACTGGAAAAGGGGAAACATAATCCCCGTTTTTAAAAAGAGAAAAAAGGAAGAGCTGGGGAACTACAAGCCAATTGGTCTCACCTCTGTGCTCAGTAAGATCATGGGGCAGATCCTCCTGAACCCATGCTAAGGCACATGAAAAATAAGGCAGTGATTGGTGACAGCCAACATGGCTTCACTAAGGGCAAATCATGTCTGACAAATTTGGTGGCTTTCTATGACAGGGTGTCGCGGGCGGAGTGAATAACTTCACTTGTAAGAGAGTAGTGAAATGTTTATTAACATAAAACAGTGATTTAACAAACTTAGTAGTGAATGCGACAGTGTTTTATGAGATTCGATGCTAGGGTACACTTGATTATTTACTGCATAGAGGCCAGGGTCAGACAAGCTCTCAGGGAGACCCTCCCGTTGAGTCACGAGGTTCAGAAAGGACCCCCTGGCTTTCTAAACTCTGTCTCAGAGAGGGGTCTAGGTGCGGCTGGATCCAATCCTAGTCCCAGACTTGGTCAACGGTTTATGTCTAAAGGATTATATACGTGCAATCAATCCTTATATCACTTAGCTAAGATTTCAAAGTTTAGCATGCTATTAGTCACTTACCGAGAATCTGTTGCGGCAAGGAATCTCTCAGCCTCGAGGAGAAGAACCTTAAGCGAGCGTCCCCACTCAAGGGGAGGTCCTGTCGTGCAGCCCGCTGCCGTGCAGGAGAGCTCAAAGGGCTCTTGGGCTGTCCGCTATTTATGGAGTAAGATAATTGGCCCATAGTCATATTCTCATGGGAACAAGATACCTATGGCCCATAGTCATATTCTCATGGGAACAAGATACCTATGTTCCCACTCCAGACAGTGTTTTGGTTATGTTGCCAGCCATCTCCCACAGTTCAAGTGCAACTCATAACAACTCCTGCTGATGGCCTTGGCTTGAGCAGGAGCCGGGGAGGGGAAAAACGGGAAAAGGGGAGAACACACTGCCACACAGAGTTACAGCACTGGTAGATAAGAGAAGAGCAACTGACGTCATCTGCGTGGACTTGTGCAAAGAATTTGACGCTGTCCTACGTGACATCCTTGTCTCTAAATTGGAGAGACGTTTGAGAGATGGACCACTTGGTGGATAAGGAATTGGATGGATGGCTGCACTGAAAGAGTTGTGGTCAATGGCTCAATGTCCAAGTGGTGGCCAGTGATGAGTGGCATTCCTCAGGGGGTCAGTATTGAGACCAGAGCTGTTTAACATCTTTGTTGGCGACATGGACAGTGGGATTGAGTGCACTTTCAGCAAGTTTGCCAACAACACCAAGATTTGTGGTGCAGTCAACACGCTGGAGGGAAGGGATGCCATCCAGAGGGACCTGGACAGGCTTGAGAGGTGGGCCTGTGTGAACCTCATGAAGTTCAACAAGGCCAAGTGCAAGGTCCTGCACGTGATTCGGGGCAATCCCAAGCACAAATAGAGGCTAGGTGGAGAATGGCTTGAGAGCAGCCCTGAGGAGAAGGACTTGGGGGTATTGGTTGATGTGAAGCTAAACATGAGCTGGCAATGTGTGCTTGCAGCCCAGAAAGCCAACTGTATCCTGGCCTGCATCAAAAGCAGCATGACCAGCAGGTTGCGGGAGGTGATTCTGCCCCTCTACTCTGCTCTTGTGAGACCCCACCTGGAGTACTGCGTCCAGCTCTGGAGCCCTCAACATAAGAAGGACATGGACTTGTTGGAGCAAGTCTAGAGGAGGGCCACGAAGATGATGCGAGGGCTGGAGCACCTCTGCTATGAGGACAGGCTGAGAGAGTTGGTGTTGTTCAGCCTGGAGAAGAGAAGGCTCCGGAGGAACCTTATAGCAGTCTTTCAGTACCTAAAGGGAGCCTACAGGAAAGATGGGGAGGAAGTGTAGTGATAGGAAGAGGGGTAACAGTTTTAAACTGAAAGAGGGGAGATTTAGATTAGATATTAGGAGAAAATTCTTTACTGTGAGGGTGGTGAGGCACTTGGAACAGGTTGCCCAGGGAAGTTGTGGATGCCCCATCCCTGAAAGTGTTCAAGGACAGTTTGGATTCATCTTTGAGCAACCTGATCTAGTGGGAGGTGTCCCTGCCCATGGCAGGGGAGTTGAAACTAGATGATCTTTTGTCAAGCACGCACGAGAAAAACATTTTATAATTCAGATTGCTCTCACTGTAGAATTCAGGAGATCTGCAAGCCTCTGAATTTTACCAGCTCCCAATGATGGGCAATGAACAAGGCTAGCAAAAGTTGCAAGTAATATTCAAATAAAATGTCCTGCAAAAGGATACACAAACGTCTGGTATTCCTATTACAGACTCCTCTATTAATTTTGTATGTTTCTTGCAGTTCCTCCTGCCTGTGACATTGCCACAATAGCCAAGTGCTGAAGTTCTGACTGCACACGTGATAATGAGAAAATTGTTGTCGACGGCTTCCCCTCTGAATGCCCTGAATGTTCCCTCCTTCCCTTGACATGTGTTTATAATTACTTTTCACCTTTTAGTCTTTTATGCTTGGCAGATGAATATCTCAGGAAAAGTTAATTTAATGATTTAATATGGCTAATCAAAGTGGCTCGGCTGCGCCTCAGCTTTGAAAGCACTCTAGCTAGGGAGTCCCTCGGAGGAGGAGATGGGACCTCCTGCCAGTGACTGATAGGCCCGGGCTCACCGGCGGGGCTGCAGGGCTGGGGCGAGCTCACTGCCTGACTGGCAACCGCCCCTGCCCAGAGAATGGCTGCCGGCTGAGAGGTTCTCCCTCTCAGGGAGAGCTCTGCCCGGCCCGAGACAAAAGCAGCCTGCGACGCTGCCACTGGCCTCTGCGCCCTGACCGTCGCCTCCGATGGGTGTTTGGGAGCCATGGGGCCTGCGGGGGTTAGCCCCAGGGCCGGGCCCTGCAGTACCTCTGGCTCCGGGCCCCGCAAGGCCTGGGGCAATGGGGGGCGGGCAGTGAGGGCCAGCTGCTCCCCGCAGGCTGGGAGCCCAGGATAGCCGCCTCACAGGCCGGGGAGTGCCCGTACAGACAGGGTGAGCCTAAAATGGGAGTTTGCTGTCTGTGGCAGCTCTTAGAAAATGTCATTTTCTTTGGGTTACTTGGAGCTACATGGGGTCTGTGAGCCATTTACCACAGCCAGGCAGCTTGCCGTGTGAACCTGTTAATGAATTACTTGGCTATTACTTTCATGCACTTGAAATTACTTGAAAGCTCTTGGTTTGTGCAAATATTTTACACTCAAAACACTGCTATGCTGCAGTTAATGAGATTTTTGTAAATTTGCAGAAAAGGATTGCAAACCAACTCATGTAAATATGTATCGGGCCAGAGCACTAGGAGGACTGCCAAATCTATACTCCAAGTTGTGACAAATTTCTAATGTTATAAAACCTTTTATGAAGATACAACCTTTTATGAGTCACAATGTATTAACCAGGTTTGGTATATTTATCTTATATTTGCTTGCAACTAAAATATGATAGAACGTTTAGAGTAATAAAAGCTGAAACACTATTGAAGATAAGGTTTTCAAGAGCTGCTTCATCAGGTGCTTGAACCAAGCTTAAATACAAGGATGGTTGTCATTTTCAGGTAAACTCATTTTGTAGAAGTGATCTTTGGTTGGAAGCACAGACAGATGACAGAAAACATCTAAATATTTCCCGTAGCCAGAACAACAGTGGTATACGCTTTACAGTGCCATGGCACAGTGTGAGAGATGTGGAAGGCTGTATGCATCCTTCCCACATGAAGGGGGTGTCATGTACTGAGACCCATGTAATGACCAGGGCTGCAGTGCAGTTGTTGGGCTGTTTTGTCCCCCTGGGTGTCTTAAGGAGGTTTAGTCTCTCTGTCTCTCACCCGTACGGATGCGCACTCTCTCTCGCTGGGAGCAGCTGCAGCATACCAGAAGCTGCACCTCAGCCCCTGCTCAGATCCCTGTTTGACTGCGACAGCTAATGCAACATAGGGTAGCCAACAGATCTATCTACGCCCTT
Source organism: Chroicocephalus ridibundus (assembly GCF_963924245.1). Lineage (NCBI taxonomy): Eukaryota > Metazoa > Chordata > Aves > Charadriiformes > Laridae > Chroicocephalus > Chroicocephalus ridibundus. Next base: position 25,398,413 of record NC_086286.1, read on the forward strand.
TAGGTTTCCGCGAGTTGTCAGGTAGGGCTTGAGCTCCTGACGACTCTAAGTCAGACTGGCAGAATGTAGGTTCGTATCTCCTTTCATTTAGCTGGCTTTAGCAGACCAGCAGCATGGTTTTCAATATATGCACTTTAAATAATAGATAATATTAATATTCTGCAATATTAAGTTTCTAACTTGATTGAGTTTAGACCTAAATGAATCTTGTTTACAATCCAATGCTGTTGTATAAATTTATTCATATGAAATGTAAATTGTCTGATTAAATAAACCTGAACGTTTTATCAAAATTACATCAACTCTTAGCTACATACTAATACTTTTAATAATAAAAAGAAATCAAATTCTTAATGTTTGTGAGGATAGAATGGATTATTAACTTTTTTTATAGACATACTCAAAAAATTTTGCAAAAACCTTAACAGTTTTTCTTTTTTTTCTCTACAAACTTTTAAAATTAGTCATCCTGTAGAAAATTAACAATGGCAAAGTTATTTGGAAGGATCAAGAGTAACATAGTGATAGATATTAGAGAACTCTTGGTGCAAAACTGGACAACTGGGTAAGGTTTTCTGCAAATTAAAGCAACTAAAGAGCTGCCCTGTGCTATGGGGAATGTAACAGGCTTCCTTGAACCACTGCAATCTGAACTGCGTCTTCAAAGCCAGTCAAGCTTGTGTATGGTTTGTTATGAAATTTTTCTGTTGGGAAAAGGGTCTTCCAAGCCACAGAAATCCAATAACCAAAGTAAACCTTTTTTTGTTCTTAAAAGCCAAAGAGTTGGAACAAGTGCCCTCTTGTTCTAGAATTCTTCAAAAATTTATAATTCATGCTATACTTAAGGTAGAAGATGCTTTAAAAATGCAGATGTATGCGACAGATTGATGCGCCCAGGCTTTCAGTCCAGAAATGCATATATAGAAGACGCATGTACTTAAACAGTTTTGATACAATCTGTCGAAAACACAAAGTCAGTTGGGGACTTCCTTTTCTGGTCAGTGGACTGTGATTAAGTGTACTGTGGCAATGATGCATCTCGACACACAAGTGACTTTGTTAGACAGATGCTGTACGACCTCAGGCATTCAAGTTGGCTAAATAGTCTTTAGGTTTGGGGAGGGGAGATTTGGTAGTTATTTTTTTTTTTTAAGAGCTTAAGAAGTAAGGTAAATCTATAATGTCAAGTGTTGTTTTGGTTGCTATATGTGTATTTCAAAATAGGTCCCTATGAAGTAGAGTGTCAGGGAGGAAACAATGAAAAAATCTGGCAAGGAAAAGTCCCTTTGGCAAAAAATACACTCAGCTTGTGAAACAAATGGAGTTTGTGTGGGTAAGCTCTGTGGTTGACTTTGGGAATCTTAATCAGTAGAATAGCTGACTTTTCAGGCTGCATATGGAACTAGTACCTGGTTATCATTAACATTAGCTAAATTTACCTGTAAAAAAAATTAAATTGAACTAGCCTTGCAAAATTTTCCTCTTCCACTGTCTTAGCTGAGTGCGTTTTTTTGTGGAAGTGAGGAGCTTTGTGTTACGTCCATAAGATTAAACAGCTTTTTTGTGTGAGTTGTGTGTGGGGGGCGAGTGGGTTTAGTTTTGTTTTTATGGGACGGATCCTTCAATAAATGTATTTCAAAAAGCTCACCTCAATTTATATTTGTTTAACTAATTCATTTTGCAGAGTAAAAGCTCTGTAAGTTACCATAAGCAAGTGTGTCTTTTCATCAAGACCTGGTGGCGTTTTGAAGCAACTTTTTGAAAAAGCAGTATGACAGATTGGAACAGTGAAGCAGCTGTTCTCATAAAAGTCTTTTAACTGGATGAGGAAATTACTGAAATACTGTCATTGCCTTTGAATCAATTTTTCTGTGTTTGTGAACAGAATATTAGCCCTGATACCTTAGTGGTAAAACAATTATTTTCCGTGATGGAAAGTACTACTTTTCCACTCAAAATCTGCCAGAATACTGTGGGATCTGTCTGAGCTACGTAAATGTACAAGACCTCCCTTTTGGATGTACTGAACAAAAGAAATGTCTGGTTTACGGAGAAGTGAAAGGAAGAAGCTGGGTATTTAATCTTCTTACATACTGCGTGCATTAGAATGATAAATGGAGTGGATATAAAGATGCAACTGACTCTGACTAGTCCACACATCCATTTTTACCATAAATTCATTGTTGACCCTTTTCTACTGTCCATGTCAATGTTTTTGTCCCTTATCTGCAAAAGCGAACCTAGCGTTTTCTCTGACACAACTCTAAACTTCAACTTTAAATATTGCAAATAATTAAAGATCATTTAAATAAAAGTATAGAAAATTAAATACTAGTTTTGCATATAAAGTGGGCTTAATGTTCTAGGTGTGATTCCAGATCACTCTTTTAGACTGTTAACTTTACATTCATATTTAACAAATGACATTATTCAGTTTCATGGGGTCACTGTGTCAAAATGTCTGTGTTAGAACTTTAATTTATTTCCAAAGGTTCTTTGAGTGGGCAGATAGGAGTGGTGTGTTAGAATGATTTATCGTCTCCGATTCCCCATGTGGATTTTAAGGCTTGGAACATAGTCTATGATGTAAATTTTAAGTCTAGATGTGTTCAGCTGCTCTGTAGTGGCAGGCTGAATGAATGGGACTCATATCCCAAATGTGAGAGGCTGACCCTCTTCTTAAATATTGATGGTGCCTCTAATTCTGTCTCCTGATCAAAGTGACAATTTATCTACCTGTCTCTTGTGAACATTAATAGAATATATGCAAGTGTGTTTGTGGCCAAATTTTGCTTTGTTAGCATCCTGTCTTGGAAAGCCTGGTGGACTCTTATCAGATCAGCAATTATTGGGTACAGACAAGAGATGCCAGTCTGAGAGTGTGATAATTGAGGAGTTAGGGAAAGTTTTTTAAAGCTTCAGCCAACTTCATTGGATCATAGGCTGTTTTTTATTTCAATAGTTATTTTGCTGTGCTATAAATTAATTCACGTGTATCAGTGATGATCTTTGCTATGGGACTGCTGACTTTGTACTCTAAGATAGTCAGGCACTGAGTGTAAATTTCACTGACTGACTAAAAGTGCAGAGGAAATGAGTGGGTAATGAGAGCAGAGCAGCCAGTTCTTTAATTGAATTAAAAGCCGGGTGACACCAATGCAGACACCTGTCCAATTACAGACAGGCCAAGGTGTTTACCATTGCTGTACAAGCGATTTGAAGATGACAGAAATCTTTCCGCCCACAGATTAACATAATGAAGGAGAACAGATTACAGTGGATGCTGGCCAAACAGATAGGTTGGCAGCTGAGAAAAAAGTAGTTTGCTGAAGTATGTAAATAAAATCTGTGCACTTGCTATTGCCTACCTATGCAGCACATCTGTTTCTTTGTTGAAATGAAATAGTGCACGAGCACATGTGAAGGAAAAACATTATGTAGGAAACGAGCAAATTATTTAAATTGCTGCCTTTGCTGAATAATTTTTTTAACAAAACCTCCTGTTGCAAAAGGGTTTATTTGGTTTTTTTTTTTTTTCAAATTCTCATTGCCCTTCACAAGCCTACCTATGCAATGTACACTCTGTTGCGCTGCGGGTACTTTATATGAAACCTTTCTACTTTGTCAAAGTAAACCAAACAGCCCAATGCAAACCATCTACAGCTACAGGCATCTTTCTGGATACGTGCTACTGCAGATCTCAGTGCCTGAAGCCATTGGTGACCCCACAGAATGTCTTCCATCAGGAAATGCAAGGAGCATTAATTCACTGCTTCATAAGAAAAGAACGCTACAAGTGCTAAATGTACAAATAAAACTAAATTGCTTCCTAAAGCACAGCAGAGTGAATAGAGAGGTGGCATATACACTTTACCATGCTCCTCTTAACCGAGGACTTGCAAATGTCACAGTTAAAGGATTTGGTTTCTGCATGTGTTTATTTGCTGAAGGTAATTCCAATAGTACCTTTTATATGTACTATGTTTAACCCTCTTTGATCAGGAAATAATTTCTTTGTACTAAGTCTTATGCAAAAAAGAATTTTTTTTTTTTTGACTGATGAAATTTCTCTGCTAAAGAATTTACTGTAGATTCCAATATTCCTGCTTTACAGGGATAGTAATGCTTTAAAACAACATTATTTCCGATTTTCTGCTTTTTTAAATTCTCTTAAAAATATTTGCCTTCCATCAAGGAAGATTGCAGGCACATTTGCTTGAGTGGTGGCTGACACAATGTTCTTTTTCTTTCCTGTTGCATTTACATTAGATAGTAAGATGGCAGTACAGCTTTCCTCTGTTAACTGGTGATTCGCAAAATCAAAACTATGAACCAGAGCATGTGGATTCTGATCAACTGGTTTTAGTTTAACACCACTCTGAAATGAATGTGATTACTTATGAATATCTCTTTGTGTGTACGAGTAGAACTGGACCTCAGAGAATTCAAGTAGAAAGATGATTGCAATGCCAACCTTTGAAGATTTTGGAGTAATTACAAGGAAAGACACAAACATTACTAATTCAGTGAAAAGCTAATCTCATCTATTCCATGTGAACACACCTATTTGGTAAACACAATATAAACATTCACAGACTTATTTTGATTGCCCCACTCAGAAAATAATATATTTATGCTGTAACTGTTAATTTCCAGCATCAAATTCTCCGGGGCCTTTTTGTGAGTTTAAAGGGTTTATGTGGGGAAAAAAAGACATTCTTTAATGAAATCCAAAGTTACGTTGCATACACTTAATGAGATGTAATTATAAGGACTAATTTCTTCTACCTCTTTCGGTATATGTCATGCTGTGGGGGTTTGCAATCTTATTCTACTATGGGAAGTTTGGCCAAGAATTATGGTACTCTGAGGTACTGTTGTTTTTGAAGCTGCTATGCAAAATCCTGATGTCAGATGGTTCTGAGACAACATAGTTTGCTACATATATTTTTTTTTTCCTAATGACACACCGCATTGATTTTACTAAAAGCAGTGAGAGCCAAGGTGAGAACATGGTTTGAAATAATATGTGACATGAAGTGGCCTGCTTTTAATTACTACTGCATTTTCATTTTATATTACTATATTGTTGGACTTGAAATAGGAACTGCTGATGTTTCTGAAAATGACTGTAAACCACATTTTTTTCCATGTAGTCCTGTATAATGCAGTTAAAAATACAGTGTAACTTCCTGAAGTGGTAAGCAGTGATTTGTTGCATTCGCTATGACAAGTAGCTGGTCGATACGTGGGAATCTAGCAACTTGAGGGCCCCCTCAGCAGGGCCTGAAAAAGCATACGATTACAGGTCTTTTTTTCTTGTAAAACCCTTGGGTACTGTGTCACCTGAGTTATGTTACTGTAGTAGTATAGCAAATATATGTTCTATATGCTGCCACTGAAGTAATGGAACACAAGTGGGATGTTTCATACAGAAAATAGATTTCAGTTTATGGATGAATAGGGGCAACATTGGAGAGGAGGCATTAAAAAATTTTGTTCTGGGAGACAGTGAAAATTCTTTGGAAAAACAAAATTAATAACTGACAAAACTTTGTGAGGCAGGGACTAAGAAAAAAACCTCCTTTATTGTCATTGTTATATTAAAATAGACATCTTGGTCTTGAAGTAGTATCTGTTACAGTAAACGTAACTAAAATAACTTAGCTGCATTGTTAGTATTAAGAATGGAGTAAAATACTATTCACTCTTAATTTATTTTGCAAAATTTAAGTCATGGCATAATAGGAATGAAACCTTAAAATCATTTTTTTTTTCCACCTGTAACAGAAAACTTTAATTTTTCACTTTTGCCTGTGTATGTATGTAATCTGTCTGTACACTATACATGCATAACACCTTGCTTTCTTCTGTTGCAGGCATATTGACAGGCTTGCATCCCTTCACAAACTATGCTGTAACCCTAACTGCTTGCACTTTGGCTGGCTGTACTGAGAGCTTGCATGCATTGAACATCTCCACTCCACAAGAAGGTAAAGTAATTTCAAAGGTCTTGACTTCCACATTTCAGTCATGAATAATAAAACAGGAGAAGAGCTAAATGCTGCAAAGCCATTTGCTGGAAAACCCCAACCTAATTTGATGACAAAGTGCATTGCCAGACCATAATTGCTCCATTTTTTGGGGGGGTGCGAAAATGAATCAAACTCCATACCCTTTAATGACATGCATCTTTAATAGCTGTAATGCAGATTAATGGGCTTTTTAATTGCTGTTACATTGTTCATGCAAGAGCCTTGTCATTAATATGAAGCATCTGAAAGATTAATGAAAGCTTCCTCATTTTACTATGGCTCAGAAGTAAATCTAGAGACAGTCTGACTAAAAAGAATTGATTGTATGGCACAGTATGAAATTGAGAATCAAACGGTTGATTTCCATGGTTTCTTTTAACTGCTAAACATGAGCAATAGGCAACAATTATTTCAGTGTGATGAAGCCTCCAAATGCCAATTGAGTTATTTATTAATCACTGCTCAGATTTTCCTTTCTTTTCTAAACACTTTTAGATGTTATTGTGCTCAAACTTACAGGTTGTGAGCGTAAGTTAATGTTTTCTGTGCTTACATTAGGAACAAGAGCAGGAAGAAAGAGAAAATACACACCATTTCTGACTTTAGAGACTAGGCTGATAAGTAATACACATCAATTACTGGAGCAAATGCTCCCAAAATATCTGTGACATATCTAACTCCATTCTCAATTAAACATAAAGTTCCACATCTGGTTCTACCATCCTAAAGCCATGTTAATCCAGTTATAATTATCAGTTACTCCAAATTTACACCAGTAGAATAATGAAGACTTTGACGTGTATTTCTAGTACAGTAGTTAATCTTCCATGGTATGGAGTAGTTTTCAGAATTCCCTCCTTCTCACAGTTCTTTGTTTAATCTTCTCATGTAAACTAGATAGTAATACATTACCAACAAAACAAATAAAATTTTAGCATAAAGTTACGTGAATTACAACCATAATGATTAAAAGAATGCTAGATTGTTGAACTGCTGCCGAAGGAGGTGGTCAGGCAAGGTGTTGTCCTGATGAGGACAGTCCTGAAGATTGCAGTCTAACATTGCTGGAACAGCATTTTGATGTGAATGTATTAGCAACTGCCAGCAACACCAATCAAATCAAAACCTAATTATCGCCTCTTGGAAGTTCTAAATAAACTGACTGAGTTTGTCTGGTGGCATTATCCATGAACGGGTGTAGCCTCTGACAGCCGAACAGTGACGTAAACATGAAATACAAAATTGTTTATTTCTTTTTGGTGTGTTATAGTAATTAAAAAATAAATTGTTTATGTCTTACTTTCTCATCTTAGTGAATAAAGCAGGAATTCTTACATGTGTTTGAGCAAAACATCCACTGATTTCAGATGTACTGTCATATTGGGAAGGTTTAGGCAAGAATAGATTTTAATTTTTTTTTCTCAGAGATCAAATAAAGCCATGGGGAACATGTGTTTTATCCCTCAGAAGAATTGAACAAAAAGTCAATGTCTGGAGTTTCTATTTTTGGATGCTCTTGTTGCATGCTCTTAGTAACAATAAATTGATGATACAGAAGACAGACACCATAACATACCCTCCAGCTATCCCTGTTTCCCTATTGAAACATTCATTACTTTATATTGTTTTCACATTGCCAGCCACTGCTAGTTATTGTTTTAAATTGCTAGCACAGAGCTTGTAAATTACACGATATTCCTCCCAGACTAAGGCCCAAGTTCTGCTCCCCTTGCAATATTCAGCGGGATTGCTTGTGCTTCTAGTGTATAACTTATTGGAACGGTGAGAGAACTTGGCTATTAAATTATTATCCATTGCCAATTTCCAGTATATTATATGCATAAAATCTATGCTAAACAAACATTGCTAAATGTATTGAATTTTGAAAAATCTGAAATAATGGGTGGTGCCTAAGAATACAGCATCTGCATTTGTGATTACAAAGAGTGATCACTTTGTAGTTAGGAATAAAAAGCGTGAAGAGAAAATAATTTGTGTTAGAAAAAGGACTGCACTAAAATCTTGTACCCCTCCCCTTGCTCATTGTTATCAAGCTGGAAAGATAAAGTTATATAAGCATAAATATTCTCCTAAAAAGCAAGGAGTATACCCTTGTCTTTCGTAGAAGTTTCTGTTTGGCTAGGAACCCTCACATGTAATAGAAGAGTTCTCAAAATGCTGGTATGTTGCAAGCATAAAATCTATTTTGAAATTTCAACTTTACCAAAAATCATTCTAGTGGTAGCTTCTCGCTGAAATTATTTATTATTTGTGGAAATGTAATATGTTACACATTTTTTCACCAGCCCCTGAAGATGTGCAACCACCCACGGCAATATCCTTTCCCACGTTCTTGCTCATGAGTTGGAGTCCACCAAAAACACCAAATGGTATTATTACACAATATACTTTGTATATGAACGGAGTACCAATTTACTTTGGAAATGGAACCAAATATGTTGCAAAAGGTGAGTTCTGGGCACGTCAGATGGGTATCTCATAGTTGCTATGAATAATTATATGACTGGCCCCTTCTTATTTCAGAGGAAAAGAAAAATTAATTTAAAATGGGCCAGATGCACTTTAAACCCTGATGGGTTCCATTCTTTAAAGAATCCTTTATAGAACTCTCTGTTGGGACTCAGAAATTAATGTTGCCATGGTGTAGCTAAATCTTGTGCTGTGTTGTCCTCTTTCACAGGACCTGAGTCATCTTTTTAATGCTTTTATATCTTTTTGATCTCATAGCGTCCAGCTCTCAAAACAAGTAAGCTGTAAGCTGTTGAAGGCAAGATATGATGTACAGGTTTAATAGTTTTTCCTACTGTCTTCCTTAGATATTCTAATTAGAGAGGCCCTGTGTTGCTTTCCTGAATAGCCCGTGTTTAATTCAGTTGTTAAAAGCATAAACTAATAATCCATTTTCTTCTGATAACGCTTATGCAATATGTCAATAAACAAATTATATCAGTACTCTTAAACTATTACATAGAAGCTAAATGACTGTTATTTGGCAGTACAGTGAAGCATGGTAATATGACTTCCTATTTTAATGTAATTGGTGTAGTTTAAGGAAATATCCAAGTTATTTGTTCCGAGATTATTCAAACAACAACAACCAAAAACCCCCAAATAAAAAACAAACTATTGAGCTAAAAGCACAACATAAGCACTATTCTAGACCCATCAGAATTTTTTATGGTAGTAGGTACAAGTAAAAGTAAAGCATTTAATATCAGACAACTCAGGGGAAAAAGGGTATCAAGACCCTACTTTCTTTTTAATGTAAGGCTTTAAAATTCAAAGCCATTTCTGCATCTGGAGTTAGTATAAAACATATTTAAAAATTCATATAGTTCATATTTCGTTGCCTTGCACAGGCCATAAGCTACTGGTGTGGTGGGTCAGTTTTGACACTGAAAAATGAATCCAGTTAGAGAACCTCCTGAAGGCTGTTGATGATCGCTGTAATAAATAGTGCACACTTTAAGTCAAACTTTTTCATTCTGTATTCAAAGGTAATGGATTTTTCATCACCATAGTAACCTTAGTGTATTTCTGGATAAATACATGAGGTATATACATTCCGGTTTTATTTTTGAATATAAACTACCACATTATGTATTACTAATAATATGAAAAATAGGATATGGGTTAGCATAATGACAGCTCAAACTAGTGTGCATTTTTCTTCTGCAAAAAAATAAATATTTATCAAAAGTATAGGTTCAATTAATTTCTTCCCCATCCCCCCCAGTTTTCTGGTATTCTTGTAGTGCCATTTATCTTTTTTGCAAGATCTCCATTAATCTCTTATTGCCATACCTTAACACCATTCTTAAGAATTTTGAAGTGCAAATAGTTGTGCTTCCAATCTTATTAAAATTGTTACTGAAAGTTCATCACAGGTAGTTTTACTGATGTGTTCATCTGCAACCTGGTTATAAATGGACAAACAATGTAAAACGTTTGAGGAAATGTTCACCATAATGTATTTTGTTGGGTTGGTTTTAGATTCATGTGTGATTGCTTTCTGACTCATAGCCAAAATGAATGCTTACTGATAGAAATTTTGATCAAGTAACTTTTGTAATTGTTTTTTGAAAATATAGAAAAGGATAAATTAAAAAGTGTTGGGACTTGATTCCTCATGTTCTACCTCTAAATGTTGAATGATACATCAGAGTACATTCACCAAAGCCAATCAAGGAAAAGTCATCAGGTTCATAAGCATCCTAGAGGAGCTCTTGTTGCTTTTATTTAGAAATTATTTATTTATATTCTTCTATTTTTTTTTTTTTTAGAAATTTTTATACGTGTGGTCCTATTGAGCATTTCCTAACTTTGATTTAAATTAATTTTTTTAGGCAGACCAAGATATAAAAAGAACAGAGAAGCTTATTCAAAAGAGAAGGCTAGTGAATCAGATTGTGTTGTTCTCTGCAGTACTGCACAAGAGCCACTCTTGCCTATCATTTTGAACATGGTGTGGAGATCAGTCTGTTTACTTTGGATACGTTTTATTTAGCTGCCAGTTTCTCACTGTCTGAGGGGGAAGAGGCAATCTGAGCCAGCAGGCTAGGATTTGGGTCACTAGAAATCCTAGTCATTCTGAATCAGGTTTATTCAAGATCTTGCTTATCTGCCTATATCTTGAATTTGACTTGTTTTTGCTTCCTTTCAGAGCCCAAGGTTTTCTTTGTTGTAGGCTAGAGGTAAAAGAGGTATAACATAATCTTTTTTTCCCAAGGGTTATGGTTTTACAGTAAAAAGTTGCAGCTTTTGACTTTACAGTGTTATACATGTCTCTCTCCTACCTTTTTGGCTTTTCCTATATTATTGTCCTTTTTCTTTTAGCATTTATGCTAGTGATGTTGGTGACTTATTGCTTCAACATAATATGTTATTGACCCTAAACAGAGAGACAAAGCTCATTGTCTCTGACATCTGTTTCCTATTCATTCACCAAAATGATTTTCCTAATTTAATAACTGTATGACTGAGCTCCTAACCAGCAGTCTATACCAGAAAGTCACAGATTCTCTCTGTGCTTTTTTTTTTTAAGTGCTGTATCTATTGAAATGTTTTTTTAAAACCTTTATTTTTCGGAAGGCATCAATTCTGTCTAAAAATTAGTACTTCACTGACTTTCACTTCAGACCATTGGAAGTGCAATCGGTTTAGGCCCATACTAATTAATCCATAACTCGAGGAGGGATTTGTTTTCTCAATACCATAATTGCAAATATATTGTTAACTTAGTTTCTGATCTTGACAGTTGTTGAGGGCTTGAAATACTCATTGATTTTTATGAGAATTCAAGTATTTGTTTCCTCTAGGGGTTGAGCTGTAATTAAAAAGGAAACCCTTTAAAAGCACATATGGCAAATGCACGCTTTGCCACATTGAAAAAGGGGACCCATTAAGGATCCATCATCCATTAGTACCTTTAAATATTTTCCCCATATTGACAAATTCAGTTTCTGTGTTGTGAGTAATAAAGCACTGAAATGACGCCACCCCTGTACCGCAACACCTTTGTTAACTGTGATTTTTCTGCTTTCAACCTTTATGCATTTGCCTTATGTGGTACTACTTCCTCATGCAATCGGGGTGCTACTTCACATCCTGAATGACAGTGAAAGCCTAATCGCTCCATTGGGTAGGGACAAGCCAAGAGGAAATACTCAGTCCAGGATCCCAAGTGGAATTGAGGCTACGTGAATCCATGTCCCTATAGTCACGCTTTCAGTTCCTCTCTATGAAAGTGCAGAAGCTCCTGTAACCGAGACCAACAGCTGCAGCTCAGGAAAGCAATCACGATAGGGAGGGTTCTGCTCACCAGACCTGCCCATCTTACTGTTCTGTGGAGATGACTAGCAGCTGGGAGGAGATGGAGAAGCTGGTACGGTTTTCTGCAAAACTCTTAACATATACACACTGATCTTACAAAGGCTTTTGATTTTAGGAAAATTTGAGTTGATTTTTCCTGTGGAGAGGAAAATATGCTTTTCTCGCTTATCCAAACACTCACAGGCAAAACTGAAGCTTCTACTTTGCAATGTGGAGATTTCTTAATGTGATTCTTTTTTCATATTTTTAAATTTAGGCAAGGTATTTGTGCTTTTTTTCTCTTTTCTTTAAATTAGTCTCAAAAATTTACCACCTGCCTTAGATGAAAATGAAAACAGGGTGGGTTTTAGACTGAAAAGTATGCAACTGCAGTGGCCTGAGCTGGTGATGCCAATATCACCGGCAGAAAGGTGGTCTAATAATTGCAGAAAGGTATAGTGTAAGCAGGGACAGTAATGATCAGATGTGACCCAAGTTTTGTTTTGGTGGAAACCTTACTGTTGTGAAGAAACTTTAGAAAAAAAAGATGAGAGCAAAATATTCCTGTAATCTTAAATGCTGAGCATTTGATGGACTAAGAAAAGGTGTTCGTTACCTAACATGTTTACAAACGAAAATGACTTTGTAGATATCTTTAGTAAACAAAATGTATAAATTTGTCTTTGCACTGGGCTTGGCATTGAGAATGTACGTCTGCATTTTCTGCAGCGCTAGATACTTGACAATGTTAACAAATTGTGTTCGTATAATTTCCCTATCAGAATCTAATGGTTCTCATCATGAATCTTTAAAAGGAAGATATTCTTATTAAGACTCAGCTGTATGAAACTTATTTTTCTCTGCCAACCACAAAGAAGTGTTTCCAGTTTTTCAGGAAAGAGATCCTGTCAACCATGTTACAAGGGCAGACGCTGAACTGAGGTAAACGATTAGAGTTATCCTAAATTACATCCCCAAGAGTTTAAAAAACTGTGACAGGCTGCTTTGCACCAGGTTTCTGGGCAAAATATTAAGGAGAACCTTGGAAATGGTGAGAAAGAGCTGCCTTCACAATTTTGTCTAAAAGCATGAACTAAGCTTTGGCTTATTCAAATTGTTATTTGACCTGAGCGTGGAAAGGCTGATCCTACAACACCTACAAAATGGGATAGAATGGGGGCCTTGTTTTCCTGTGAGGAAGAGGCAGATGTTTGACATCTGTGCAAACAGGGCTTAGCATATCCTAACTTTAAAAAATGGGAGAACCGCAAATTATTATCTGTATTTTTTTTATATGTTGCTGTAAACCAGTGGTAATTACAGTACACACTATGCACAGCCATGCACAGTTATTACATTTTAGTGAAAAAATGTCAGTTTTTTGTCCTTTTTATCCATGTGATGACTACTGCTTGTTTTAAATGGTGGATCAAGATAATAAAAGCAAAATCCATCATAATATCAATATTGTACTAATTGCCAAGTGAAAGAATGTGAACAAGAACATCCACAGAATTGTACGTAGGGGGTAATTGCCATAAGATGTATGACTGCAAGAAGCTGAGTCACTGAGAAGAAAATACTTACAATGTTAGGTTTGAGATGTAGTTCTCATGGTTACTTTTCATACAGTTTTAGTTATAACCATGTTTAAAAACCACCAGTTTTCAACCCTAAGGATTTGTGTTCCTTTGTTTTAGGTTCTGCTTAAAGATGACAGGCAGCTTTTGCCTTAAAGGACAAACAATAGAAAAATTCTGTAGTCCTCTGGTACGAGTTTATTCCCCATCTTCCAGGTTGCAGGGAAATACATATAAATACCAAATGAACCCAGTCTGTTCTTTCACTAGGGTGTTCTGGAAAGAGCAATTTGCCATCCAATACAGTGTTAGTGCTAGATTTATGTATGTTATAACTGAATGTCAAAATTCCTCATGTTTTTGTGAAGCAGAGACTTGTTTAACACCATTGTGAGCAATGAAAAGTTAGTCTTCATCTCTTCACAGTTAGAATTGGTTATCTGAAATGTCTTAGATGCGACCCAATGAGATATGCCCCACTGTCTCTTTGTTATTTTAGGGTCTTGCAATACCACGCTACAGTTCCAAGCCCACCCCTTATGTTTGGTTTAGCAACATATCCAGCTGATAAGGAATACAGGAACTAACGTGTTTTCCAGGATGGCATATAAAGAACACCTGCTGCTTCAGGCTTTATTCTGGCCTGACTATGCATTGAAGTAAATATATGTTGGTGCACCTAGCACTAGAGGGCAGAGTACACCAGTCTTACAGGAGAAGCTGCATTCCTCTAAAAGTTGTAGGCGTATAAGAAAGCACATTTGATACACCTGAATTGGCAACCCTGACATTGCCAGTGACCGGTACTATCGTAATGAATTCCACAGACCCGGAATGCAGATTCAGCAGGCACAAAACCAAAGGGCAAATGGGCTGTCTGAGCCTGGCATTCCTGTATTTCAGCTTCAGACAGAAAGATCTGGTGCTCTCATTGGATTTAATAATACAGATCTGGGGAATTTAGAAGGGAGGGAGGGTGGGGTAAGGGTAAAAGCATTATGTTTATTTGTAGCAGCTCTGTTGTATCATTTCCTATTGCAGTGCATTAGTGCAGTGTTAAATAAAATCTGCTTATTTAAAATCCTTTTAAATAGTGTTTAAATATTTCCTGCTGATACAATCTGCTAAAGTAGTTATCCTTGCTGCAGATTTCAGTTAACCTTGTCGCAGATATTAAGCCTGAAGCTACACAGACTTTTAGGGACCTTGATTATAGAGCAAAACCTAATGGTGTCATTATAAAACCACAGCTGGACAAGCTTCTGGAGTCCTTGTCCTTTGATCAGATTTGGGTAACACAGCAAGCCAGGAGAGAACTCACGCTAACCCTGCTGGAATTGCTGAGCTCTCAGGTTGCTTAAGTACTGCTTTCTAAAAATTAAAATGCAACACAAATTATAAAATGAGAGTGCTTGTTACCTCCCAATCTTCTGTACATACCAACACCAACTGGAGCAAATAGCTTCTCCAGAGCTAATAGCTGTAGATCAGGGAGAGTTCTTTTTTTCTCCTTTCCCTTCTGGCAGCATAGGAAGTATTTTGTCTCTGGGCTCTTTTTTTTAAACAAAGAGAAGAAAAACATTGATTTTCAGTCTTGTCTGAATTCCATGACAAGAATTAAAACCACTAAAAAAATGTAAAACTGCCAGATTATTTTGTCCCTTGATCTTACTTCAAAATTAGTTGTCAGATTTAGACATATATAGGGTTCTAGTTCTTTATTTTCTCCTTCACAGATATCTAGATTGATCAGCAGACTTAAAGATGTTGAGATCTCTTCTAAAGACACTGTGTACTGAGGACAGATTTAAATCAAGTGTTCGTTGACCTCAATTTGTAAAATTTAAATACAACCTTTTTGTTGGTTCATTTGTTTGTGGTGTTTTTGGTTTTTTTGTTTTTTTTTTTTTTTTTTTTTTGGCAAGTAGCAGAGCTTACTGTCCACACATTATCATCTTGGAGGTGTTCTGCACTGTCATGTGGATTTGCAGGTCTTCTCGAACACATCACCACTGCAGTTAGATTCTTATTTTGCCACTTTCTGAGATCAGTTGTAATGCTGCCTGTGTGAACTTCTCTTGGGCAAACTGGCCCAATCTTATGCAACTTGTCTGCCTTCCTCTGTAATTTCTGAAGGGCATAATCTTTTTCTCTGCATTTTGTCTTTCATTAGTGAGAACTCCATATAGGGCCCTGTCAAGTGATATAGTTTCTCTTTGTGAGCAGCTGGTGCATGGTGACCATTGTTAGCTATTAAACATTTAGAGGTCTCCTTAGATTTATAAGAACTAGAATATGCTTTCTTGGTCATGTTGTGCTCGTAGCCTGAAATACTTTTTGTAGGAGTATTTCTGGTAATTGTGGTTTGCCTGAAACTCGTAAGGCAAAGTGGTGGGTTCTGTTCTGGTTTTAATTTTGCTGATAAAACACGTGCATAAGCTTATAGTTTAAGTCAAGATTTCATTCAATCACACTTTTCTTCAGTGCTTTAGAAAACACCAGAAACTGTGCAGGTTTTTATGTCCAACTTATAAACTATATGTTTGTAGATAAAGAAAGGCATCTCCACCTTCCCGAGATATTTATTTTTTTGACAGGATCATTTTGAAATGCTTGGTGAATGATTTGTGCTTAGTTTCAGGTGATGCTGGGCCCATGTAAATAAAGATATGGGACCTCTTACACAGATGGACTAAGGCAAAACTGCTGCTTCTGTTTGAATCTCTTGATATCCATTCATGTGGACCTACCTCACTTAGCTCTAACTTAATAGGCTTGGAAAGAGTGCGGCAGCCTTCTTGATATTGCAAGCTGCATAATGAATCTTCTCTCTGAGATTTTCCTTATGCCCTGGAAAACACACTCATATTTCTCCTTACTCATTTAGGACCATTTGGTCTCCTGAACTGCCAAACACTTGATGTATATTTAATTTAAGATAGATATTTTCTTCCATGCTGCTATTACAAATTGTGTTGGTTTATCAGCGTTGATAATTATTCTGACTGAGCAATACATGCGTTCCTGTTTGGCTTGCACTAGACACAGACCCTTCTTTCTATACCCGATATGTCCCAACCTTCCTTTAACCCTAGTGGAATATTAATAAATGGTGACAATATACAGGCAGTTAACACAACAGTAATACTTCCAGAGGATTCCCAACCGGGGGTTCCCCTTTTCCATGCATGGCCACAGGGTGTTGAGCTATTCACCATTACTTAAATATTTTCATCATTGTATTTATTGAAAAAACAGAAAGCTATAATGAGAGAAACTTATGAAAAGGGGAATCTTTGATGTTTGCATATGTTTCAGACTTGTTATTTCAATAAATCTGAGCAACTTCCTTGCAACTTGCATTTCTAAACTGCTTCACCAATTGATGTCTTTTTCTGTTACTGGAAATCCAGATCTTCCTGAGTATTTTTCATCTTTCACAAGTCTTGTCTTGTGTGTGAACAACACAAGCATGAGTGTTACAAGGCCATAAAATAGTTGGATATAAGTTTGATTTTTAAAATATTTGGTGGTTTGTATGATTGGAGGAGGATTCCTGTATTTTCAGAGTCTGTTTTCCTGTCCTCCTAACTTATGTGAAAACATGCAAGGCATACATCATATCACAAAAAGCATGAAAGCCATTCTAGGATACTTCCTTTCCTGTTGAATTACTGCCAGAAATCCAACCTAGGTTTCTACACTGATTGCCTAAATTGTTTACATAAAACTTAATAGCCTTTTAGTCGGTACTGAACTCCATCATGCTTTCCAGTAGTCTTCCATGAAATATTGTATTTTTATGACAATCTATTTCTGATTGAAGCATTTTACATAAATTGTAGTTGAACTTCAAAAGCTGCTGGGGGTTTTCTCTTTTTTCTTTCTTTCTTATTCATATATATTTTTTGTATCAGTAGTGACACAATTAAGTGATGTGTTACCAGGAAACTAACTAGTGCATGGGAAAATATATTGAAGTGAACATAAAACTAAACATGTAAGAACAACATCAGATTAGTGTGCTTTAAGTAAGGCTTAGATTTATTGTCTTAAGATGAATGGAAAGTTGCATGATGAACACCGTTATTGTTTCTGTGATGGCTGCTTTGGATATACCATGTTCCTTTATTACAGAGACACATTTATGGTATGCATATCTTGATTTCTTTATCTGCATATCTGAGTATGTTTATGGCTACATGTAAATAAGCATCTGGGTTTCTAATTTAAGAATGGTCCGGTTCAATCATTCTGGTGAGGAGTGGTGCTGCGCAAGGTCTGCACATGTAAGAGAATAAGTGGTCAAGTGGGAAAGAGTGAAATTTATATTGGTGACAATAAACTGCCTGTGTTCTGTCTGTGGGAACATATCGTTAGCAATTTCAAATTCTAAGTTCTGGTTTTATCAATTCAATCAGTAAGTTTCTATGCTCTTTCAGTGAGTATACGTGGTTACCATCACCAGAGGGGCATAAATATATAAAATTTTATACAAACGTCTTAGGGGAGTTTAAAGTTTTTCTAGTTGGTGTAAATTAGTGTTGGAATCAGTGCTGAAGAGATAGTAGGGGTAGCTAAGACAGCTCTGCCAACACTTGAAAGCTTTCTTGTTAGGACAGTGGTGAATAGCTTTGCATCCCCTCTGTTAGTGGAAAAGGTTATTATAGAGAATATGGCTTTTAAAAGCTTCTGGGTCCTCATTGCTAACCTTTCCAGGATCACTGGCTAGACTGGGTGAGTTCATACAGAGGATGCATAAGTGGTGAAAATTTCCACAGTCTGTTCTAGGAGAAATGTAGAAAATGAAGGAAATTATCAATAGTGAAAAGGAACCCATGTTGGTACCATTTACCAGCCATGGTTACCAAAAGTAACCACGTTGGCTTCCTTTTGAAAGTTGAATTCCGTACTGACTTCAACTTTGGAGCTATTTCTGATCATTTGATTTTAATATTGTTAGTCATTTGTTTTCTGATCAAAGAACAATAATTTAATCCAATTGACAAGAATATTTACATGTTTACATGACAAGAATGTTTACATATTCTCATGAGCTGGCATGCTAGCCTTTTCATCAGCTTAAGGATAAGAATGCTCTCCTACATATCAAAATAATTGTGGCGTCTTTTGCTATTCTTAAAAGTTAGGGTAAAGGTATTATTTTCATTTCAACTGATGTGTTTTGAATTTTTGAGATATGGCTCTTGGGATTTAATACCATTGTTGCAATGTCATGTAACAATTTTTAAGCTGTTAAATTGTACTGGGAATTAAAATACATGCATAATTGAAGTGTTTCTCCTGTGTTTACAGGCAGAGAGTACAGTACATAGAAAGCTAGTCAAGGAAAAGTCAAAATAAAGTGAGGTACACTGAAGAAATCAAAAGATTAAATAAATAAATAAATAAATGTTACCAGAAAAAGAGAGGTACAAGGCTTAGCTTAACTATGAAGATAAGTTTCATGGCAGAGATTGAGGTAGTTACCACCAGAACATAATTTAAAATATTTGCACACAGCACAAAGGGAACAAAATACACAAAGTTCAAAACAATTGAGGGAAATTACAAGGTGACTTCTTCCACCAAAGAGCCTGTCCCACATGATGCCTCTTTGGGCAGTACGTTAATCAACACTGTAGTGCTCCAGCCAGAGAACCAAAAATTATTAAAGTAACTAGACTAAAATCATTCCTTGTTTCTACACCTTATCACCAGGTAACAGAGTGCTTCTTAGAGGTAGAACTGCTGTCGGGGAAAGCCACGGTCTCTGTAAAATCTGTGGCCTTCATGTGCTATCATATAAATTGTGGTCACAACAGATATTATTTTACAGTCTTCAGCAGAGAAGCTGAGGACATGAATGGGCATAGAGATCAGTCTGCTTCTCCAGGAGACCCAACTAGAGGAGCAGTGTGCGTCACGTTAACTATGAATTGTAAGGAAGTTTCAGTTGCAAGTTCTTATTGTCTTCGTAAGTTAGGTAGAGGACTTCAGTTTACTCTGGCGTCTTCTGAAAGCACTGCCATTTAATGTCTGCTTCTTACAGTCATGTCCCTGAATATCACAAGAAAATTCAGAAAGATGACACCAATACTGTAACATGAAGCAGATACATTCCCAACAATGACTACTAACATATCGTGTCTGTTGCTTTTCTGCAGGGAAAAAGAAGTAGTGATTATAAAATCAAAACAGTCTAGCCTGAAAAAAAAATAATTGTGGAGCAGTGGGACTGAAAAATATACTATGTTCTACATACACGAGATCGGAGGGGGGAGAGAGTTGGGGTGAAATACGAAAGCCTCTTAAGGGTTTGCCACTTGTGAATTATGCATCTCACTCTCACTAGTAGGCGTAAATGCATAATTCTAATCTGTTCTTATTACTTATTTATAACATGCAGTAGAATGTAAATTCTATGCCTCCTTTGTACAAGCTTAACATGCCAGTTAAGGTATGCAGATATTTCAGGGAGCCTACATAGGCAACTTTCTTGGCATAGCACACTGTTGCCAATTAAAGGGCATAAACTTCAAACAATAAATTAAACTAGCTCTCCCCCTGCATTTACAGGAGGAATATAGACAGGATGTAAGAAATAAGGGAGAGGATCAACAGATAATAAGATGATAATTCATCTTGAAATAAACTACTCTGCATTATTATTATTTATGGTAGTTACTGTTATTAATAAAGTACATGTGGGATAGAGAAAAAGCCTGCAACAACCACTGAATTTATGAGACTCGGGACAGATGGATGCTCTTTCTTTTATATCGCTGGCACTGATCGATTTGTATTTTTCCCTGATGATGGTTTATGCCATTATAACTGTTTGGTGGCTCCTTACTATTGAGTTATGGTTGCAAAGCACTTCACAAACGAGAACAAGACTCTGAACATTATATCCTAATCTGCACATCCTATAGATATGGCATAATACAGAGCAGCTGACTGCACCACCTGTGATCTGTGTACCCACAAACATGATTTATTCTGGTAATCCCAGTTTAATGCATCACATCAGATTGTTGCAGTTATGTTATCTGATGACATTACTGACACTATATGACATAACTGGGTAGTGCAACATGTCAAGTTGAAAAAAAAATTTGGTCTTTTCCAGGTTTTGGGGTTTTTTTTGGTGTATGTATTTTGAAAATAAATGTAAAGGAAGTAAACTTTAAAAGGAAAAAAAACACCAAAAAAAAAACCTAAACAAAAAAAAAAAAAACCAAAAAAACCCCACAAAAACAAAACAGGAGGAAAAGAAATCCCAATAACCACGTGTTGACTATTAGTGACTCAACAGCTGAGGCTGATTGTTCCGGTAAGTACAAGGGAGAGCAGGTGAAAGTACAGTATATCTTACTATGCTGCTAATTCTGTGGACAGATGAAAACTATCTCAGCTTTTGTAGTCTTGCAACAGATTTAACTTCCTATAAATTGTCTTGTTTAGGAACAGTGCTCAGAAGCTGAGTCCTCCCACTATTCTTGTTCCAGCACTACCGTAATGTTTTAGCAAAACCCTTTATTCTCTGACTATAATTCAGATATACAGAGCTGTTCTGGTCTGGGGAAGGTGATAGTATCTCTTCTACAGAAACTCTTAAATCACATGATGCCTTGCCTAGGCGGTGAGAGTTGTTCCCTAATCATCTTGCATGCCTGGTACTATACAAAATGGTGGAACAAGTTACCCATAATGGATGTAAAATGCATATATAGGTAAATAAGGCTTGTAACCTATAAACCACTAATCTGTAACCTCTAGTTTATACCAGTTCAAACAGCCGTTGTCATATTTTTCTTGTTCAGATTCCAATTTCTAGTCGTGAGTGTGCTGTCTCAAGTTTCTGCTTGCTTGATTTTTTTTATTTTTTTGTTGATTAAAATAATTCTTTGTGGGTTAAAATGGTATCTTGCAATGTAGTATGCATGTTCAATTTTAATAAGTAAAAATCTACTAGTAAAATTGTTTACTTTTTGTCAAAATATTTCTTTTGGAAATTAATTTTCTTCCTCCCATCCCTCTCTTTCTTTTTTTAGTCTGGAAAACTCAAAAAATATAATAAAATACACCGTTGCAGAGTTCTAAGTAGTTTTGGATACAGAGAGAGAAGTATTGAACTCTTGCAGGACTCTGTTCCACAGGTTTACAAATTACAGCGTTGTTTATAGAATCATAGAATGGTTTAGGTTAGAAAGGACCTTAAATATCATCTAGTTCCAACCCCCCTAAAACGTGATGGTGATATTTAGTGTCTCTTTGCCAGAATTTGATAAATATGAATCTTGTCAGCAGTGTATGTTCCATGATTTTGGGTGGGGTGAGTTTTTCTGAAAGTTCCACGTTCTAAATTTTTTGCATGTCCTTTTTCTCCTGTATTATTGAAAGGGAGATCATGGGAACACAGGGTCCTAATTGCTTTTCTGTGTAGCACTTCCTATCTTATATACCTGTGTGGTGTGTCATCTTCTTTGTTTCCTTTTGTCAGGTTGTTTTTTCAGCCTCCCTTCCTAAGAGAGTGTTTATAAGTCTGTGCTTTCTCACTGCTGTTTTCCAGACAGACTTTATTTCTGCACTCTTTAATATATGCTATTCCAGATCAGACTGCACTATTGATTTATATAAAATGGATAGTTAAAGTGCTGTATTACTTACCATATATTCTTATATAACTTAACATCTTACTGGCTTCTCTTACTACAGCTGCACACGTCTCTCTGTTCTTCAGTGGGTTGTAAAAGTGGCAGTCAGGCACTTCTCTTGACCTGATATGATTAACTCGGCACCAAATGTAAGGTGGATCTGAATTTTCTTTCTCCCACTGAAGCAAGATTGGAATTACTTGGGAATACAGAGTGTACTTCTGTTAGTGAGCCAAGGAGTTCTTGGTCATAGTAATGTGAATCCAGAGTAGTTCCAGTTTTATGGCGCAGGTATCTGAGATTCAAATTTGCAACATAGTTGCCTAGTGCAAATATATTTTCCAGTTGTGAACATAAAGCTGAAGTAATACAGAGGTAAAATGTTCAAAACACTTTTTTTTTTTTTTTTTTTTTTGCTTTTTCACTTTTTTGGGGTCGACATTGATGAGAGATCATGGTTCTCATGATATATACCAGCAACTCCCCCCTATTTAATCTCATAGAAATACAGTGACTGGATTGGAAGCATTCATGAATGGAAATTTTCATTTAAATCTTAAAATTGGGCTGCGTCAGGCTGTATGATGTGCAAAGAAATGACAGAGAGAGAAATAAAACTAAGATAGTGATATTGGTATGACGACAATTACTTTTCTTCATGTGCCTGGTAAAAATTAATGTGCTCTGTCCTCTTTCTGTTTTCTCTCCCTCTGACCTTCAAACTCACTTTATTCGTCCAGCTGTTATAACTGAAGTAAACTAGAGAGAAAATGCATGGTTTTAATTCTAGTAAACAAAGATGTAACTTGGAAGTTCATTAGGTTTGTTTAATTCTGAATGTTTGTGCTGATGGGCTACGTGTGGTTTTAGCAGCAAGAGAAGTCTTTAAAAAAACCAAACCCCAACCACCTCTATATTTTTCTGATGGTGGCTAATGATGATGGGCCAGGCGAACGGTTTGGGGATGTTTGGGGAGGGAGTCTTCCAAGGAGCTTCACGCATGCACCACGATTCTTCTGTGGTCAGTGCCATGTGATGTCTTTACAGTCACACAAGGATTATGGTAGATTAACTGAAAGTAAAGGATTGAAAGAAAAATTTAAATGTCCTTGTCTGATGTTTCTCTTCAAGTTTTTCTAAGTAATGTGGTATGTGACACTCCACATGTTCTGAGTTTTCTTCATCTGAGCACCTTTAGGATTTCAAGCTAGTGTGTCCTCACTGGAAGGCGAGAACAGTCTGGAAAATGTACCCACAATAGCTGTCTCAGGGACATGGCTTTAAAATAGAAGACTGGAATGCTTGTAGCCCAACTTTTGCAATGGGAAAGGAATAATATTCATGTTTGATTAAACAGATACGTACCTTTCTAGGGTAAGGTTAAAACTAATAGTTTTATCAAAAAAAAAAAAAAGGAAAAAGAAACACAATGATCAGGTATGGAGGCTAACATGGCCTTGTGAATTGGCCAGGATGAAGCATAACATTTGAGGGATGAGTTTGTGCACAAAGTAGTACATGAGTTTGGGATGATAAATCATAGAAAGGTTTTCTTTACAATAGTTAAGGGTTATAAGAGCATAACCAAGACACATTGTTACTGTATGTGAGAACAAACAGACTTTATAATCTTTGCTGTTAAAACATAATTATATTTAAAAACATGTAAGTACTTTGAAGTTACCACTTTTCCAAAAACGGAACTGCAGTTCTGTCATGTGCATTTAATAACTGAAATGATTAAAGATCCTTTTGTTTCACATTTGTGCCAAAGGATTTTTCTTCTTGAATATAATTTTCTAACTTTTTTCACACAGTCCAACACAACTGTCATGTTTTTGGTGTTCCCGTATCATACGTGGTTTTGTGCTATGCTTTTTAATTCCTCAGAGGGGGCCTGGAAGTTGTACCTTTCCTGAATTCTTCTGAAGGCTATAAACCTCAAATGGAATGAGGATCTACTCCTTTATGAGTAATTTGGAAAACCAACAATATTTACTGCTCAGCAAATAGGTTCTTAAAAACATCAGAATTTGTTGGCCAGCTAGAAGCAAAGTTGTTTAGTCCACATGCCATTGTGTCAAAGCCTTTGCTGGTTAGAGAGCAGAGTAACAGCTTATGGTTCCTGAAAATAATTATTTGTAACCCTGAGTTTATTTCTTTCTCTCTCTTTATTTCTTGCACTTGTTTCTAGTGGTTTCACAAAATTCTTTTAATTCTCATTCTGGAACATTCTTAATTATTAATTAATATCTGGAAGAAGTTGCTGCTATCTTGGAAGATACCTGTTTTCTTCAATTAGTGGCCTAGTTCCGCACGTGAAAGGCTAGGTTATACAATAGGTACATGCACACACTGTTTTCTTATGCTTGACAGAGTAGTCAGTCAAGTGGTATCAGGTTTACAGGAAATCTGTGGAAAAGATGCAGCATTAGTATGCCACCTTCCCAGAGAAAGTTGTACATTAGTGATGGTTCTTCAAGAGTCGATATAATTAAGTGATTGGTGCTTTATAAATACAGAAAACAGGATATGGAATCATAGAGTTGGAAGGGACCTCTGGAGATCATCTAGTCTAACCCCCCTGCCAGAGCAGGGTCACCTAGAGCAGGTTGCACAGGAACGAGTCCAGGCAGGTTTTGAATGTCTCCAGAGTTGGAGACTCCACCGTCTCTCTGGGCAGCCTGTTCCAGTGCTCTGCCACCCTCAAAGTAAAGAAGTTCCTCCTCATGTTTAGGTGGAACTTCCTATGCTCAAGTTTGTGCCCATTACCTCTTGTCCTGTCGCTGGGCACCACTGAAAAGAGCCTGGCCCCATCCTCCTGACACCCACCCTTTAAGTATTTATAAGTGTTGATAAGATCCCCCCTCAGCCGTCTTTTTTCCAGACTGAAGAGACCCAAATCCCTCAGTCTTTCTTCATAAGAGAGGTGTTCCAGTCCCCTAATCATCTTGGTAGCCCTTTGCTGTACCCTCTCCAGCAGTTCCCTGTCCTTCTTGAGCCAGGGAGCCCGGAACTGGACACAGTGCTCCAGGTGCAGCCTCACCAGGGCAGAGTAGAGGGGAAGGATGACCTCCCTCGACCTGCTGGCCACACTCTTCTTGATGCACCCCAGGATGCCATTGGCCTTTTTGGCCACAAGGGCACATTGCTGGCTCGTGGTCATCCTGTTGTCCACCAGGACTCCCAGGTCTCTTTTCACAGAGGTGCTCTCCAGCAGGTCAGCCCCCAACCTGTACTGGTGCATGGGGTTATTCCTCCCCAGGTGCAGCACCCTACACTTGCCCTTGTTGAATTTCATAAGGTTTCTCTCTGCCCAACTCTCCAGCCTGTCCAGGTCTCACTGGATGGCAGCACAGCCTTCTGCTGTGTCAGCCAACTCCCCCAGCTTTGTGTCATCAGCAACCTTGCTGAGGGTGCCCTCTATCCCCTCATCCAGGTCATTGATGAATATATTGAAGGGGACTGGACCCAGTACTGACCCCTGGGGAACACCACTCATCACTGACCTCCAACTAGACTCTGTGCCCCTAATCACGACCCTCTGAGCTCTGTCTTTCAACCAGTTATCTATCCACCTTACTGTCCATTCATCTAACCCACTTTTCCTAAGCTTCCCTATGAGGATGCTGTGGGAGACAGTGTTGAACACCTTGCTGAAGTCAAGGTAGACCACATCTACCGCCCTCCCCTCATCTATCCACCCAGTCATGCCATCATAGAAGGCTATCAGACCAGTCAGACATGATTTCCCCTTGGTGAATCCATGTTGAGTACTACTGATAGCTTTCTTCTCCACATGCCTTGAGATGACGCCCAGAACGAGCTGTTCCATCATCTTCCCAGGGATGGAGGTGAGGCTGACCGGCCTGTAGTTCCACGGTTCCTCCTTCTTGCCTTTTTTGAAGACTGGAGTGACATTGGCTTTCCTCCAGTCTGTTCTCCAGGACCTTTCAAAGATGATGGAGAGCAGCCCAGCAATGACTTCCGCCAGCTCCCTCAGCACTCTCAGGTGCATGCCATTGGGGCCCATGGACTTGTGTATATCTAATTGATCTAATTGATCCCTTACTCGATCCTCCTCAACCCAAGGGAAGTCGTCGTCTTTCCCCGTTAATTCCCCTAATGCCTAGGACTCCCAAGGGCTGGGCTGAGCAGTAAAGACCGAAGCAAAGAAGGCATTCGGCAACTCCGCCTTCTCCACATCCTCTGTCACCATGGCTCCTGTTTCATTCAACAGTGGGCCCACAACTTCTCTGGCCTTCCTTTTGCTTCCAGTATACTTATAGAAGCCCTTCCTGTTGAGCTTGACATCCCTAGCCAGGTTTAATTCCAAGGCAGCCTTGGCTTTCCTTGTTTCATCCCTGCACTCTCTGGCAGCATTCTTGTAATCCTCCCAAGGGGTCAGTCCCTTTTTCCACTTATTATAGACTTCCTTCTTCCACTTGAGCTTTTTCAGAAGCTCCCTGCTCAACCATGCAGGTCCCCTGCGTCCCTTGGCCAATTCCTTTCTCTTAGGGATATACTGTATGAAAAGTTATATATGAGTTGTTGCTTACCTTCAGAAAACAGTGTAAGGGAAAGAACTGCTAACGATGTCTGAGGGAGCAAGTCTGATAACATGTTTTGGCATCTACTTTACGAATTTGATTTTTTTTTTGGTAGTGCATAAAAATCAGATGGGGACATTGTTGTATTTGGTGATGCAAATTTATGGTCCCAAAGATTTTACCTTCTAATTAAATATTAAGTTACTGTGAGTTAATTTAACAAACTATGAGAAAGAAGATAAGAGAACAGAATAAGGATGTGAGTAATGAGCTGAAGTAGTCATACAGTCTACCTACATAAACAATGTGGTGATTGGAATTCTTTGGAATTTTTTCATCTTCATACTCTCTCAGCAGGTATTCTTTGTTGTGCTGCTAACAATCCCTTGCTACAGTGCTGCCGTATTATTTTCCTTTGAATATAGCAATAGCATAGCTATTGTCTCAATTATTTTCCTGAGAGAAACTACATGGGCTTCCTTACGAAGTCACGTTTCAACTGAGTGCTCACCAGGACAGGACATTTCCATTTCTGGTCCTTACAATAGCTGCCTGAAACCAGGGAGAGTGGAAATAGAGTGAAAGAGGGGAGGAAAGAAGGGTGTGTGACTTTCTTCCTATAGACACGAGTACAAAATGCTGCATGTTACAGATAAATTAAACCATTTTAGACATTACTACGGTGGTTTTTTGGGGGTGTGATGTACTCTGACATCTTGACGCTAAAGCTCATGTTTAGGGTCAAGTTCTTAAATCTCCAGTTTCAGGGTTGTGGTTTTTTACTCTACTATGTTTTTCTTCTCTATCTTAGTAACATCTCTAAAATTCCACGCTAAAAGTAGCACTATAGTGTTGCATATTATCTTTCAATGACTACCCATTAAATTTGATCAAAGCAAAGTGAGTGTTCTTATTGACCATGCAAACAGGGTAATTTTTTATTCTTTCTGTCTCATGCATTGATTGTGCTATCAGGACTTATGCTGGTGGTTATTAGAAGCTGGTTATACACCAACCACTAGAATTAGATTTACCATGATATTTAAGATAGTTGGCTTGGTTAGTGTGGGAATTTCCACATATACCATGTATATAATAAATGTAGTGGTATGCAAATGTCGATTTTAATGATAGCCAGTATAGTTGGCAATTCTCTTGCTGTCATATGAGTTAGAAAACAATTTACTTTCTTTGTATTGCCTCTGAGGTCAAAGAGATGAAAAGACAGGTTGATTCTCTCCCTCCCCTTCCCCCCCACCCTGGCTTCTTTTGGTTGCTTTTCTTTTTTTTTTTTTTGGGGGGGGGGGGGGTGTGAGTAATTGTTTTAAAACAATTATGTAGGGGTTTATTTTAGTTTTCTTCTTTTGCTCTGTTTTTGACATGAAAAATGAAGTATTATTTTTCTGGCTACCTGTTACCTTAATGGAATGATTTGGGGGAATCCTATACGCCTAAGAAAGTATCTTTCTTTTTCTTTGCCCTTTGGTGCTCTTTGCCCTTCTGAGTCCAGAAACGAGCATAAGACCAAATCCTGAATTTAGGTTTTTCTTAGTAAACCTCTAAGTTTAACTACGTTTTGGTAAGAAAGAAGTGATTTAAGAGAGTAGTTATTGGAAAATTGCAATACGAAGCATTTGATATTATTTTAAAGTAAAACAGGGGACTGGAATTATGGTACACACAGGAAAATAACCTGATCAAGCAAAAATGTAAGAAAAAAAATTCAGTTTTTGCTGTGAGTTAAAAAGAAAATAATTGTCTGCTTATTGGGTTCATTTTGTAAATCGAGATCAATGAAATTCTTCTAGCAACACCATGAAATCAATTGTAAAATAACATATAATTCATGCCCTATATTGTAAATTATAGTTTGTTTGACATTAATCGCTGCGTTTTCCGTGCACGGGGATGCATTTTCTTGTAACACATTTCTGGATAATGCTTGTGGATCCATTTCTAATGTGTTTGAGAGTGATCTGTTTTTCGTGTCCACAATTGCCTACATTTGATCTTATGCAAATCATGCAATCAGGCAAATGGAAAACAAAACGTTGTCGCTAGAGGACCTTGACAAACACAGTAGCTTTGTAGTTTTAAGAACCTCCTCCCTCCTCATTCAGATTCGTGTTTGTATCTATAGTTGTTTGAATCCATTGATCCATTATGAAACGCTTTGAACTTTAAATAGGAAAATAACTGCCAAATCAGATTGTGACAAAAAATCGCATCAATTATGATGTAATATGATTTTTATTGTTCAGTTTGTCATTTTCTGGTTCTAAGCTT
The DNA here is from genome assembly GCF_963924245.1 of Chroicocephalus ridibundus. Classification (NCBI taxonomy): domain Eukaryota; kingdom Metazoa; phylum Chordata; class Aves; order Charadriiformes; family Laridae; genus Chroicocephalus; species Chroicocephalus ridibundus. The sequence continues at coordinate 25,427,356 of NC_086286.1, forward strand.
TTAGAAATACCACCTACACTATATTTGCAGGCTCATCTAAACTTTGGAATCTGTGGAGAGATTTTTGTTGACTGCAAAGCTCGTGCTTTGAGTGGCATTCCTTTCTGTAATTTCTATATTTTCTTCTGCTCCCACTAACTTCATTTTACTTTTTAGCACTTATGCCACCAGAATCTTTCAGATTCCGTTGAAACTTTCTATTTGGTATTTATTAGTCAAAATACATTGGCATTATTAAATCAAGATGAGGAATAAAGATTTCCTTTGATCCCGGTGATGTGTTGCTTTTTCCCATATTTTATCTTTTTTTTTTCAGCCTCTCCTCTCCTCCCCTCCCCTCTCAGTATGCTTATCAGTTGATCCTAAAAGATGTTGCTGCTCGTATGTCCTGTATTTCCATTGCTTGTTATTCCTATTCTTTTAAACTTTGTCTGTTTCCCTGTCTTGTCCTTTTGCTTTTTTCATTCCAGGAACTAAGACACACATGGTAACTTATTACAAACTTATTAACTTATTAACAAACACTTGCTTTTTTCAGGAAGGGAAATAAAACATTTTTCCATCTTCCATTCTCTTCATCCTTGACAAAGTTCCTCCCTCTTCAAATTTAAGTAGGTATTTCAAGAAACTCTTCTGCATGGAAGTAATCTCATCAGCTACAGTGCACATTAAATCAGGGTTTCAGTAAAAGCTACTTTTTTTTAAAAAAACCAAACGTTCCTTGATGAGGAATTTTCCTAAAAGGAGAGAAAAATGCCCCTCCCCAGCCCCCATTCCTGATCTGTGTTCAAGGAAAACATTTGTCTACCATGAAAAAATGGAAAAGAAGAAATCCACTTTTTTTTTTCCTGTTCTCCCTTTCCTTGTGTTATATTGAGTCTTCTAAATGAAGGCCCACAATATGGTTTCAGCTTAGAGAGAAGAATGTGTATTCACTGTTTACAAGGATATGAATTAAATAGGTGCCATGGATGGCTTTCAGCTGTTCATTTTAGGATTGCTAAAAGTAAAATCCTTCTGTTCACTTGTTTACCCACCGAGAACATGGAGTATCTGATCCTTGCCTCACAGACTTCCATCTCCAGCTGTACTTTTTGTGGCTTCTCTGATGGCAGCTGCAAGGAACAAGGGATCCAGGAAGGTGTACGCTAACGAGGGCAAGCGGTGCGGTGTACGGAGTTTACTTTCTCTGCTTGCTGAGCCAGCTTGAGCACCTGCTCTGGAGCGTGCTTTCCCCCTCTCACCCACATAAGCACTGCTTAACCCTGGTAGAATCAGCCCCATTATGTTGATTAAACATGTCACTGTGTTACAGGCATTCACTTGATGATTTGTTTTTTTTTTTTAGTTATGGCCTTTTTTTTTTAACTCACACTTTGCCATGTGCTCTATAGAACAATACCACTGGGGGGTACTGCATTTGTCAGTAAAAATGCACGAGTTCATTCTCTTCTCACACAGAGTGGAGTAAATCAGAAGGAATTCCATTGCAGCAGGGACTGGAGATGTTATATGAAGGGAAAACTGAGAAAGAAGTTGGGTCTACAACATTTCTGCTTTCTTGATGTCTTTATCATCCAATTGCAATTGTCATTGCAATTTTTGAATTTGTATTCACAAATATTTTTATACAAAATGACAGTTTGATAGTATTTGGCTCTGAAAACACTAGCATTTGTCTTGCAAAACCCCAGACCTTTTCTGGCATAATAAAATGTGTTTCTATAACATATGCATTTTATTTGTATACCTTATACTGTTGCCAAAACCTCAATTATAAATTCCGTCTTAAAGGATTTGCTCATTAAAACCTGTGATTTGTATTTTAATAAAAAAATGAAAAAGATTAGAAAATTATGTCTGCATTAATTTCCTACTATAATTTTTCTGACAAACATTCCTCTATTAGTATAGGGAAGAATATACGAAGCTAAAGATCTTTTAGAATATTTATTCAGCAAAGATGCTACATTTTATTCACCGTTTTCTGCAGTAATTGAAACTCAAGATAGCTTCATAATAAATAACCATTTAACAGTTGTTTTGCTATAGCATTAGACAGGTTGTCTTTACGGAAATGTATTTTACAAACATTTGACGCTCATGCAGCTGAAGACAAACAGGCAAAGAGAGAACAAACCAGTACGAGTGGTGGCAACAATGAGCTTCCTTTGTGTTCATGCTTATAGTGAAATCCGCATGGAGTGAATCATTGTATGTATTGACGCTCGACATTCATATATCATACAGCACATTTTTTTAAAAAAATATATAATCTGGCTGTGTTAATGAACCTGGACTTGTTTTTCCATTAATTTGATTTGCTTTAATCATCTTAAAGGTGTTCATTTGCCACTGTAGCAAATTGATATAGTATGTAGCGCCTAAGAGGCTAATATCTTTGTTTTGTTTGGGTGGTGTACATTCTAGTGTAAATGTACTGTGCAATGGGGTCATCTCAATCAAAGCATGCTCTGTAGTAGTCAAAATTTGCAGTGATTTGGTATTAAGCAGCCAGCACCTATCCACTCCTCTGCAACAAATCCGAAACACTTAGGAGATACAGATCCCTCTTCCCCTAGATTTTCTGAATTCACTGTCCTCTGAAAGTTACAGAAAAACAAGGTAAAATTAATACAAAAAGTAAATTCATATTCCTTTTTTGCCCTAGATTTAGCTGTTTTCACGCCACACCAGTTTCTGCTCACTGCATGCACGCTTGCTGGCTGTACAAACAGTTCCCTGGTCACCTTGTTTACAGCACAGCTGCCACCATCTCATGTAGATGCCCCGGTTCTGACGGTTTTGGATTCTAGAACGATATACGTACAGTAAGTAAGGATTTCTTCTTTCCTGACAACACAATAGTGCATCAGTTTATTCAAGAATTCCAGTGAGTTCAATCAGGGGAAGGGTTTGTGACATAAAATTAAATTTATTATGATTAAATGCATAGAAGTGATTAGTTTAGTGGTTCTGTGAACCTTCTGATTATCACTTGCCAACTTAATTTCCATTTTGTCTTTACGCAATCAGTATAACCTACATATGGGCATAGCCTCTGCAAACTTCAGTGCAGGAAATGTTCTGGTGATATGCCCATTTTGTAGCCTCTGCTTTGTGTGTTACTGTAATCATTTATCTATTGAGCACAAATACTGCATTGTAGGTATGCCTTAGATTTATTTTTACAGTTGCACAACTACGTTTTCAAATTCTTAAAATAAACCCCATAAAGTCCCCTAAACAAAGCCTTACATTTTTTCAGAGCAGTCTGAATCTTTGCTGGTCTTAATCATATTTTGCTTTTATTTGCAGATGGAAAGAACCAGTAGAAGTAAATGGAATCCTAGATCGCTATATAATTTATATTGCCAACAGTGAGCAGAATTTTACAAAATGGAATGTAATCTATAACAGCACAAAACTTTTTCTGGATTTTACGATTCAGCAGCTTTTCCCGGGTACTGAATACCTCATAAAACTAGCTGTAAGTTTTAAATATGTGTAGTAGAGGTGTAAAATGGTGAAAATGATTCTGATTTTTTTAGTATCTTAAATACTTAATGGTTCATGTGTCCACTTTGTTTAACCTCTTCTTTCTGAAACAAAGGTGGATGAGCCATTCTGAACAACAGTAGATGTTTTGTTTCAAAACAGGCCCTCAAAAATATGTATGTAATTTAAATACAGATTTTCTTCAAGAATAAGCTGGATGATAACAAATAGAGAATTTCGTATATGAAATAATTAAAAAATGTCTCCTGCCCCCAACTTACAAGAAAACATTGAATGTATTTGAAAATATTTTATATTTTCATATTTCATATTTTGTACCATGATAATTTGCTCTTTCTTCATAAAATCTGTATGTTTTATTTTGTGATGAAATAGGACAGCTTCAGCTCACTAACAAACCTGAAAATATGTGCATAAAAGCATGGGATTGTCCCTTGTTTTAAGCACACTGTTCGTTTTATAACAATACCTATATAAGGGTATTTGCTTTGATAAATGCCATAGAAAAATATTCTGCTCTTGATTATGAATAAATTTACATTTATGTAGACTGGGTATGCATTTATTTTTTCTTAACATGCTCTTGAATGTTCTAAATATTATACCACAAAAAAATAAGCTACCTTCAGGTAATGATAAGGGTCTGACTTGAACTTGAAAAAGCAAGGATATTCAGTCTAATTAAAGCTTAGATTCGTGTTGAAATTAATTCATTTGTGCCTAGATGTTTCAGCATTCTAAATTGCATAGCATATAAAATAGCACCATGTCCAAAACTAAGGCAATACTTCATATAAAGGCATTTTATGCCTTTATGTGCAAGTGGGATTATCAGAAGAATTTGCACTGTCCTTCGCTTTGCCACAGTTCTTCTCTGCTCCTGCCCAGCTCCTCTGCACGGGGGCAGAAGGAGAGAGGATCTGGGGAGAATTAACAGCCAGGATCTGGAGAGCCACTGGCACCGCATCTTTTGGTGTTTCTGCCTTGGGATATGGTTGAAACAAAGAGGTGTTGTGTGGACTTTGTTTTTACTTCGTTAATGTGTACAGCTCTTCTAGAAGTTAATGAATACATTTTTAGGAATCTTTGATCTTTATATTTTATCTCTCATTTCTTTGTTTTTTAGTGGTTTGGTTGGTTGGTTTATGTTGGTTGGTTTGGTTTTTTTTCTTTTTAATATTTACATTGCATCAGTGGTAACCAGAAAGTAAGAGAAAGATAATTTCTTCTGTTGATGAAGATAACAGAGTGATCTGGATAAAATGCAATGGTCTATGATAGGCACGTTAGAAGATCTAAATGTCCTTGCAGCTTTGAAAATGGCAAGTCTAAAAGCGCATGAAATGCCCAATATCTTTGAGGTGATAGCTTTCTTAAAACATTTGGACGCATTGTATTTAGAACTTGTCAGACTAGTTTGATAAGAATGTAATATTAGAGATTTACAAGTTATGAAACTTAAAGGTGGCCAAATGTTACACTTGATGAAAACAAACAAACAAACAAACCCAAATCAAACATACCTGGAAAGAAATTGAAATATTTAGTGTTTCACATGTAGTTTAATCTAAATTTCAATAAAACTTTTAAAGTAAAACCAACAACATACCTTCAACACTGGAAACTTAATTAAATGCTTCCTGGGTTCTTTCGGTTAGAATTAAATATTTCTATCAGCTAGAACCTTTTCCTTGTTTCACAGGTAATATTAATTTTGTTTTGTGTCCATGCAAAAATTGGTTTTGGTTTATGTGGGAAATTGGAAGTTGAGTTATCAAAAGTTGCAGCTTTGAACACAGGTATCAAGATCCTCATCAGCAGAACTTTCAGCACCTCACAGGCTGCTGGCTTTAACTTTTGTATGACAAGGTTAATATAAGTACATTAAATAAAATGAACGAAATGTTTGTCTTTGGATGCTATTACCGATTTTCACAATTGATTACTGCCATTTAATACGTAGTAATTGTATTCATGAATGAGCGCAATAGCTTTTATAAGCAAATCTAGTGCTTCTTTCCAAAAGTCTGCAGAGAGTTTTTATGGTTATGTCTCCATGGGCTAGTGCAAAGGAACTTGCTTTTGCTCTGTTCATGCTCTAAACTGAATGGGTGTGAGTCAGGCAAATCTGAAAGCAAATGAAAAGCTGAAAGGCTGCATTTAGTAGCTGGGGTGGCACACCTGTTTTATGACTTGAGTGCTTTTGTGATTTAGCTGTTAAGCTAGTATCTCCTCATGGCTGTGTTGTGTGGGTAAGCAGCTCAGGTGCTAGCCGCAAGATCACTGTGTGATGTCTTGTTATGCAGTTTGTATCTGTCCCTTGGCTCTCTAGACACTTTGGTATTTTTGCAAATTTTTCCTGAAGTCTGTTTCTCAGTGAAGTTCAGAATGGCATAATGGGACTTGATCTTGGGTGTAGGATTTTCACGGCATTGAGCATCACTAGATGTGATTGCCAGGGTCCCAGCAATGTCCAGTCCATTTGGATGCACTAATCTAGATTCCCACTATTTAAAGGCAAGGTAAGCTTTCTTTTACTGACTTTCATGAGAAGAATCAGAAACTTCATACCCCAGCAAGTTTCAGAGATACAAAAATTGATCTTCATGAAATTCAAGAAATAAATGAACGGGAAGGTTGGTGTTACTGAGCCCTTGACTGAAAAAGCTCTCCACTGCTGAGGACGACTCCATGGAACTTGTTTAGCAAGACAGTAAGGAATGTACGAGGACAGGTCTTCCAGAGTTGTTCTTTTTGGCTTCTTCATGAAGCCAGTGGAAGTAAAATCACTTGAAGAGTGGTCTGCCTTTGCTGGAAGGATGGTGTTCTTAAATATTTTCCTTATCAAAATGCTAACAGTTGTCTGAGCATCCATCTAAGCTGACTTTTTTTTTTTTTTTTTTTAAAAACACTATCATGTTTAAAGTAAATGCCTTTTTTGGATGCTCCCAAAACTGGAGTTGCATTCTTTCATCTCCATTTGATAGGCCAGACTGAACACAGGGAGTCATGCTGTAGTTGTGTTGGGAGTGTAATTTCCAGTGAAATCAAAACAATCTTGGTGTATAAAATAGCCTTATTTACAAACAGTTCTTATTTTTACCCATGAGGCTAGTATACGCTTTTGGAGCAGGATAGGAAATATGTTGACTGCTCTCTGTTTTGAAACACGCTGGGAAATGGGAAATTGAAGCTAATCCTTTCAAATAAAATATACTAGATTGAAAGAAACATTTTATTCCTGGAGATCTGGACAGCAAGATTATTTTTCCTTTGTGTGCTGCTGATCCAGAGCAGGCTACTTGTCCACTTCGGCACATGGGCAACTCCTAAAAAACCAGGTGATCCTATAACTTTTAATTGAGAGTAAGTCTGAATCTGAATATTTGTTGAATTCAGGTTTTGATTAATTTTATTGCTAAACAATAATATTAAAAATAAATGATAAACCAAGACAAAAATCCTTAAATTCAATTTAACTCCATGCAGAGTTTATATATTCTTGTATATATTTTTTAAACTTCTCTAACAGCTTCTGTCACTTGTCATTGATCTTAGCGCAAGTAATTGCAAAACCAGCACACATATACCACAGCTGTGTAGTCTTGTGTTTGTGCATGTAAATCTTTAAAAGCCTTTCATATGGGGTGATATACACATTTTCTTGCACATTTTATTGTTTCATAACCAAGGAAAGTGTAAAAATCCTGTAATCAATCTTTTTTTCTCTGGTAACTGAAATACAAATGATTTGACTTTGTTATCCATAAACAAGTAATAATAACTGTTACACATCAATTTATAATAGAGTGGTTTTTCACTATTTTAATTGCATCTGCACAGCACTGTGTGTGCTGTCATGAAGTGCAGGACTGTCGGAATGGCATTTTTTTCTCAATGACTATTAATCGAGATAAATTCCTAAGTGCGTTGCAAGTTGGTCTGTATATTCTGCGTCTGGAACTTGTGAGAGCTTTTCAGTCAATTCGAGAAGAGTTTTGCACTGTAAATGATATATATTGTATTCTGATTTTCTTTAACTGTGGCTGCAAAAGCAGTGGAAATCTAATTGCGATTATGACTCACAGTCAAATGCAAAATGCTGTGAGTCAAACTTTCGTTTAATGTTTTAGCTATATTGTATCTAAAAACTAAGTATCATGAGTAACACATCTTGTTATTTAAGAAAAGAGGTAAACAAATTTATGTTAAGAAAAGTGTCTTTTATGAAAAGCACAGACTTCCTAAGTTTAGGTTTGTAAAAATTATAAAAATATAAAATCATTGCTAAAATTATTAGTATTATATTGAAATATGTTTATTTGTTTGGATTCATATTTTAAGGCTTGCACTGGAGGTGGATGTTCAGTAAGCGAAGCTAGCACAGCTATAACAGATGAGAGTACACCAGAAGGTGTTCCTGCTCCAAAAGCCCAGTCATATTCATCTGACTCCTTTAACATCTCATGGACTAAGCCTGAGTATCCGAATGGTAAGTGAACTCTTTTAGCCTCAAGTTAAAAAGATGATTAGTAAAGGTAAATTAATATTCTAAATGGCAGCTTATATGTGGTGCTTAATTTTTAATGATCATTTTAGCACATAAAATACCTGAGATAGTATCATTGTCTGCAGCTAGGAGATTGTGGTTTTCAGCCTATCGTACGGTTTCAGTGGCTCAAAAGTGCTCCCTTTTGATAGTTCTTGGGTACTGCATCTCATTGTTTAATGTTTTTCAGGACAATTGAGCTGAGGAACAGGCATTCTTGGAGAATATTAGTCTAGGATATTCATTTCATCCTCCAATAAAACATTAATTTCCTTTACATTAATTGATATATAATAATCATTAGATTTGTGTTCTACATAGTCATCTTGAAGGTGTACATTTCCATGGCTGTGGAAGTTAAATAATATACTTTCTTTTGTTTAGAAATGTTTTCCGTTGTGAAATATCCGTGTGTAAAACTTTTGGACAAATTTTACATTTCTAATAGTATTGCACAGTATCATATGTCCTTGGAATTCACTGTGATTTTATTATCATGCATGTAGCAGTTTAAATCACAGCAGAGAAAGGTATACAGAAGTCACTGAATTTAAAGCAACAGACATGTTTTTCTTCATTGGCTTATCATATTGATATATATCAATTATTTATCACAGGGGTTTCACATGAATTTTATTTTTCCCCTGCAAGTTTTTCCCCACTTTCAATTGTGGTAGAGCACATCCTACTTGTACAACTTCACTATGAGGCACTTCAAATGATTTCCCCAAAATTGGTGATCGTAAAGCTACACATATATAATATTCTGTAGGGTCTCTACGTTACTTTTAGAAAGAAACTAGAGTATGTCATCTGCTGTTAATGTATTTGATAATTTATGATTCTTTGTATGTGAGTCATATTGGAAGATTTTGCCTCCTTAGAAACCCTTTAACCCTGTTTCTAAAATCCTGTCAGCATCTGTGGCAAAGGCTTAGAGGAATGCAAGGAGGAAGGAAAAAGGGGAGGGGTAAGCGATGGGAGTGGAAGGAAGGGGGAAGGAAGACAGGAAGGTCATGTATGTGGCTTAGTGGCTAAAGTCTGAATAATTTTCAATGAAATGGGCGTTTTTTTACATGTAATAGTTCATGTCAGGATCTGATCCTGTTATCCTTGCATCGTGGGGAAAAAATCCAAATAGTTCAGAGAGTGGTTTGACTAATTAAATAAATATAAATATATACATATATATATTTATATATACATATCACAGCACAAGATGAAGACCTATAGTTTGATAAATAAATTTCCACAAGCTTCCTTTAAAACAACTAAAAGACGGGAATACATGACTAAATTTGCACATTGTATCTTGTTGTTAATACCGTATTTACTATATACATCTTGACTCTCCTTTTAATTACAATAAATGCGTTGTTAGGAAATACAATAAACGGCTTGTTAGAAAAGCTATGAATCTGAACTGCATGAGCAACAGATGTGATAAGAATCAGGGGAGCTTTATAAAAGAAATTATATTCTTCTGTCTCTTGTCCCTTCATCCATGGAAACTGGACATTTCAACAGCCTCAATGACAACACTGTTCACCTCTATATTGGGGTCTTGAACAATGCATTTAGGTAATTACCAAATTTTCCATATAGCCTATCCCTCTGTAGTCCTGAATACACCCTGTGTAGGCCTCCTGTGTGCATTTTTCCCCTTTAAAAATATTTTCTGGTATTTTCATATCTTCTCGCTATTTGAAGCCCATAGAATATTTTTCCCTTGTGACTGTTGTTATTTTTTGGTGATATGTGGATACCATGCATGTCGCTGTTAGAGGGTTTTCCTTAGGATCAGAACTGATGTAAGGTATTCAGTGAAGTCAGCTGCTGCTCTCCTCCCTTGCAGGGAAACGCTGCTGCTTTTCACCTGTGAACTCTTGCTGAGTAGTTAAGAGTTGGAAGAATTTCTATCTCGTGAGCATTTGGCAGCCAGAAGGGCATTAGAGGACCAGGGACTTTGTTGTTTAACCGCAGCTTACTCACACTTGCACAATGGTCAAGAAGGAATATGCAAATTTTCTCTCATTTTTCTTCATTCTTCTCCCCCACTTTTTTGGTAGTTTCAAAATGAGTATATAACTAATAATACATTTTCCCATTCTCCTTTCTTTCCAATTTTCTATGTCCATCCCTTTCCTTATTTCATAAAATAACTTTTCATTTAGCAACTGCTTAATCAGGAAAGCTTAAATTGTTTGGTGACTTTGTTTTGTTCATTCTCAGCATATCTTTTGGGCTGCCTAGTGGCCACGTCATTTATAATTGCTCTCTGTGTCAGTATTTTAAAACTATGTAGGAGGCTGAAAAATATAGTTGAGAAGACTGAAATATGAGAAAGACCGGTAGAAGGTACTTTCCCTTGAATTTTCTTACTCTTCAGCATTTTACTGGTGTTATTTTCACAGTCAGAAGTTCTAAGGTAGCTCCTTTTTTTTGCAAAAGGATATAAACTGTTTCCCTCTTTGGACTTAACTGGTTCTAACTTCATGAGTTTTAGTCTACTAGGTGTAAGTAATGCTTTTTGAAATTACTGAACTTGGCTTCATTTCAGGTCGATATCTCAGAATTGCAAAGATTTGCGTATCATAAATTGTCATCTCCTCAGTAAATCTGTGGGGCCATTCCTTATTCTCCCTCCTCCTTTCTTCTGACGCTATAAGACAAAAGTTACTGTTTATTTCCATGGGTTGAAGAAGCTTATTAGCTGTTGCTGATGGAGAATGGGTGTGTAGGCTGACTGGGGTTTGGACAGCATAGACTTTACTATGCTCTTTTGATAAGTATGGAGTCCAGCTGCTTGTCACCAACTAGAAAAAGTTAAGGGGGATTAATACTCTACCCTTGAGACCAAAGGTGGCAAACAGGACTAAAAGGTATTTGGCTTTGTCACAGAAATGGCACAATCAGGGGACTCAAGCTTTGAGATAAGGGACCATCTAGAGGTCAAAGGCTAATGTTATCCAAACATGGGTATTGAATTTTTGGGTTCCATTTTTGGTGAAATTAAGGCCAATTTACACTATTTTGTGAAAAAAATTCGTTTCATAGAAAATAGGAAACAATATACCTAATCCTTTGTTGCAAGTTGCTTCAGAAATTTCATTTATGTACCAGCTGTATAAAAAAGACATTTGGAAGATGATATGCTGAATATATTTGTAATATACACATTTTCTTTTGTCTTATTTTCAAATCAATAACAAAATGGTTTTTTATGGCCCAGAGTGTGACACTTTACAGCAGAACCCTCCTCTATTTCTATCACATATGTAGATAGTGTAATATAAGCCATATTGACCATTTAGTTGAGGGCAAGATGCTTGTGAAATGTCATGTGGCATCAGATATTTTGTTTTGAGCCCTCACTATTCTAGCGGCCTCAATAAAGAATTATATATTCTTCAGAACATATCCATTATAGTCTTGACATATAGTTTGAGGTCTGCTCTTTTAAAATCCATTTGCATAAAAAAACGACCTTACCTCTTTTCACCACTCAAAATTTTCCATAGATGGCCACTTCTCAGAAGCTTCACTTTACTTGTGTATGGGTCATAGATAAAATCAAGTCTTGATCTGGACTGTATCTTCCAAGGCTATATGGAGTTTGTGTGGGAAATACTAGGTATAGTAAAAAACGATTTATAAAATTATTCAGTGAACTACTCCAGTACTTGTTCCTGCAAATCCTTGTGCTTGTGAGAGACTACTTGTGTTTGTAGACAGTGAAACTGATGTAGGTAAAAGTATGTTTGCTTAAGATTTGACCTCTAGATTGTACCTGAAGAGTAAAGTACTTTTGTAGCACTTCAGATTCAAAACCTCTTTTTATCTTAAATGTCTGGAATATCATTGACAGATTATATGGCCATACCCAGGGAGGGGAGAGGAGGAAGAAAAAGGGAAGAGTGTGTAGCTTTCTTCAGTTTAAGCTTAATCTACATTGTTGGGTTTCTTTTGAAAAGTGAAACGTTATTGTACTATAGTCAATAGAGATCTTATCTTCAGTGAATCGAAGATTTAGTCTAGCTACCTAGACTTAAAAATTATGAAGAAACTGCATCTTTTCATAGTGACCATGTGTCACTCATGAAGCCTTGTAAATCACAAAAAGGTGCTGTACTTTTCAATATTTCATATATTGTAAATGCATATAAGTAAACTTTGGGTCAACTTTGAACTTTTTCTCAGAAAACTTTGGAAACATGTACTGGTGAAATAAAGAGGCTAAGTTATTTATCCCTGGCCAAAAAGAATTACTGCATAATTTAGAAAAATGGCTTCATATCTCAAAGTCAGACTACTAGCCCTTTTCTTCTGAAATGTTTTTTTTTTCTTTCTTTCTTTTCATTCTGTAATTTTCTCCATCAGAGTCATATAAGACAAAGGCAGAAGTAAAATCAAGAGATAAGGGATCAGCTTATTAGAGATGTTTGTTCTCTGACAGTACTTGGAGAACTAACTAAAGCTCGCAGTGTTGACCAGCAAGCTGCTTCTCAGAGTGCAAATGCTGCATAGTGCTGTGTTTGCATAAACACTTTAAAATAATGGTCTGGTTAATTAATACAGAGGGGATCCAATAGAGGTACATATGACACCCACATTAATATCAAATGATTTCATTGTGATCCATGCTGTTACCATAAATATCAAAGGAATTAATAATAATTTGTCCATTATTTTGCTGGTATAGGTACTTAACGTACTTCAGTATTGCGTTTTTCCCCTGTTAAACACATCCTTAATGCCAGCATTCACATTTAGGGATGCCCTTATCAGTCTGTATTTAAGTATTTTTCCTCTGAGATAAATAAAATATTTTAAAAATATATATATATAATTTACTTATTTAATGTAGGGCAAATACCAACCATTAATGCCCTTGCTTTACAAGCAACTAGACGCGAAAACCCAAGGGATTTTTGCTTTAGGAAGCCTGTCAAATGTGGTAGGATTGATAGTGTGAGATTTACCAGAACTTCCTCCCACACACACGTCTCTGCTGCCTGACTTGAGTTTAGCCTCTCACTTTTCTAGAAGAGAAAAGAAATGAGGAGTCTGTGAATCACTTCACCATACTCAGCTCTGCATTGCTTTAGCATATAAATCTTTTGAAGTATAACTCTTCAAATCTCAACTGAAACAGTTGTGTATACACTTTTATTTACGAAGTGTTTCTCAATTCAGTAGAGGGTAAAAATCATTACTCAATTTAAAACATAATCTTCCTCAATGTAGTTTCAAACCATTCAGTTTTAAAGGGAAGGAAAGATGAACTGAGCTATATTTTTACAGTATGAAGATGTTTTCTATAATGGGATGCTTAGAAGGCATCCTCTGAACCGAACTCGCTTCTAATGAATCCTTCTATAGCTTTTCATTTATTGGGCTTAAGATTTCACACTTAAATAGCTTTTAAAAAAGGAGAATATTCAGAAGTGAGAAAGATGAAGGAATATCCCTGAGAAAAAGGATTCCTTTGCAAGCTCAACTTCCAAAGTCCAAGCAAATCTGCAAAATTCAGTTGAAATTCTTAAATTCAAAACACTGTGTATGTATAGCCTGTACAGGGTTCATGCTATCCTATCATGCACCTCTGGAAGAACAGATTTAGATTTCCTTATAAATGAAATAATCAATCGCCTGAAATTTTTGAGTTAGTATTAACCAATTTCATGAGAAGCACCATTTTCTCCTCTACCTAAAAGTCTTGCTAATGTTTGTTTTGAGTTTACAAATAGTTTTTCTTTCTTAGATTGAATAGGTAAGGAATACCTTACTTCAGGAATGTTTCTACAGCATGCTGAGACGGAAACAGCAATCCATACTCTTTCGTGGTTTTCTTTAGAAAAGCGGGTAAAACTGTTTTCTGAAAAAAACCCCACCCAAATTAATGAATTACCCATTTTGTTGGCAAAATGTAGAAAATCTGAGCTAATTATCAACAAGAATGAGTATCAATAAAGTGTTTTGTGTGACAATTATGTGTTACTGATTTGTTGTAGTTATAGCACTGGCCTGTGTTGTCCTTCAACATTTCAATTATGTTGTAGATCACGATTATTTTTTTTCTAAGTCTAAAGCTGTTAAGATATGAGATGGTTTTGTGTGTCTTTCCAGTTCTCGTTTCAACAGCCATATGCAGAGTAGGGTGTGAAACAGAATTGCCTCAGTTTTCATGATTCCAAGGTGATGTTAGCTGCTATTCAGAAATAAATTTGCTAAGGGGTAATCTTTGGAACAGTGTAATTGTTTTCAAAAGATGCAATCCACTTGCAAGGTTTTCAACAGTTAAGGATGGGAGAGTGTGTTTCTTCCAAGTGTTGCATACACAGTCCTGCTAAGCGCTTACTTGCTTAACTGTAAACTGTTTGAAATACTGCTACTACCACCCTCATGTCTGTAGCATTAGTTTTCTTCTGAACTCTGTAGCTCTTCAGATATTAAGTGAGTGCTATCACATTGTTTTATAGGTATTATTACTAGCTATGGATTGTATATGGATGGTGTTTTGATGCAAAATTCATCACAGCTAAGTTGTTATGCTTATGGACTTGCTCCTTGGAGTCTGCATTCCTTCAGAGTCCAGGCATGTACTGCAAAAGGTTGTGCTTTGGGTCCGTTGGTGAGTACCTTAATTTGCATTCTGGGTGTATAATAAATGTCAGATGGCAGTGAATATCAGAGTAAATGGTGATGATTCACTCTGGTCAGTACTAACCCATCTGGCAAAATGTGACATTTAAAAAAAAATCCTGTTTAAGAGCTGCTAAAGATTTGATAGGTCATTGTTAGGCACCGTTCCAAAGTGGAACGTAGGTACAGAGAAGAAAGGAAAAATTTGAGGCTGAAGCACACATTATTGAAATTAAATAGAGTTAATATGTTTGAAAGGTGCAGATGTGCTTAGCCAGATTTATAAGGACGTATATAAAGAAAGAGTTACTGTTCCAGTAATGAGCAAATTTCTAGCTGCCTGACTGAAAGGACTGAAGTTAATTTGAGAATTGCAGAAGCCAGAAGTGGTGATTCGTAAATATCTTTTGAATGCAAGTGTGTGATCAAAATACTATACTGGACATATTTTAACAGCCTTGTACAACACCACATTTTTTCAGTATTTGAGAATACAGGAATATTAAATTTGACATGTGAAAAGCAAGCCTTCTGAGGCTTTTTTATTTTGTTAAAGGTTTTTAGACGTATAGCTGAGCTGATAAATCCAGTATGATTTCATAGTACTGCGGTGATGAATAACTGGAATAATATCTACTATGCTGGATTTTGTTTTCAAGCATAACTGAGAAAGAATCCTGTGTTAATTCTGAGTAACTTTTTGTTTAATTCAGCTTTATGTGTGCACGTTTAATTTTTCTAACAAGAAAAGGGAGAAAAAATGGAAGGTTTGGGAATTTTTCATGCTGTTTTGTTTATTTTTCCATCATAATTTATAATATCACTATATTGTGCTTCAGAACAAACTCCCAGCTTTTATTTTTATGATTTAATTCATTAGTCACATTTCTGATATTATTTCTAAGATTGCTTTCTTTCAAATGCTGGTAACATCGTCTATCTCTAGAAGACTAGACTTTATAACCATTAAGTGTTTTATAGCTTGCTCTACTTTGAAGGATATTTACTCTTAAAAGCTTGAATGGCTTTTTGCCAGTTCTTCTTGTACATTTTTTACAACTTCACATATACCCCAAAAGCAAACCTTGTTTTAAGGTATTCAATGTGCAATAACCTAATCCATTGTGCTAGTAGTGATGTTTAAGGCAAGACGCTACCAGACTTTGCATACAGATGAAATATGTGTGTTTTCAGTACTTCTATCAAATAGGCATCAAAAGGACGGAACAGAATGGCAATAGTTAAAGTTTTTAAAAATATTGTTAGTAGCCTTTTTTCACATCTCCACTGAACTGCAGGCTTGTAACTTGAAACAATTCAAAGTAGGGGTCGCTGTAGCTGAGACTCATCTGCATCCCATGATGAGTACGCAAACTGTTTTCCAAAGCCAGTGATCCATCTCTAATCACAGGAATTGAAGTACAACATCTTTATTTAGGCTCACCTAAGTGCTGCCAGGAAGTTAAAGCACTGCATCTTCATTTGTTTTTTTGAAAGATTTTTATATCAATAACAGAATAAATCCAACACTTCTTAAAAAAAAAAAAAGAAAACCCAAACGTTTTGCCTCTGCTCTAAATAGTACGGGAAGCATCTCCTAGCAGTAAACTGATATGCTTCCAGCTATTTTTGTTGCTGATCTTGTGCTTAATGTGCCCTAATCGATGAACGGATCTTATGTGACTGTCCTAAGTATGGGATTTCTCCAGCTTGTTTCTCAAGGTGGCTCTGAAGATCTTAATCAGTTATGAGAGCATTAGCAGTTACTATATTTCAGTAACTTTTTTATTTGGGTTAGATAGGTTTTAACTTTTTTTTTCAGTGACTATGATTTGTTTTTCAAATGAGATGCAAATTGGTAACATGTAAATTAAGAAATGCTAAATTTTAAACTCTTTCTAGTAAAGCCAAGACAGTCCTTTTGTGTCTGTTCTAATTGGTTTTTATTGCTTAAAAAGGGATAAAAATATGGATTATCAAGAAATAGTGTAACCTTTAATAGATTCTTCAGAGGAATTCAGGAGATCTGAAATTCTGCTGATTTTGAAATGTGTTAGCTCTTGTAAATATCTTGTAAATAAATGGAAATGGGCAACACTGAATATTTGTCATCTCAACCCACTGCTATTAAATTTCAGGGTTTTAGCTTATGTGTATGCTAGTACTTTTTTTTTAAACTTAGATGGATGACAATGTTTTCCCGATATTATTATTATTCCTATCATGTAATGTAGTGTTATTTATATGATAGCAGAGTTTTTAAAATTAAGTTATTAATAAATACATCTGAAAATATCACAGAATTGTGTATAAAGTAATGTTTAGAAAAAGGAATATGAAACAGGTTTTCTGCACTGTATGTTTGTGTACCGAACGTACATTTTTTACACAAAATATTATTTTCAAAATACACTGCATAGGTGTACCTGTAGAGGATACTACATGAACTGATTCTAAACAGTGTTTCAATATTTTTTAATGCTGAAAAGAATAGCAGGTCGTAAAGAGAAGGTTAGAGACAATACAGCTGTTGCAGCTGTTCAGGATGTGGTACAGCTTGCTACAAATTCATACTGTTTTAAGAATATTTTAGTCCTCTTCAGTAGAAAAAAATAGTTGCCATTCATTTCTCCACGTTTCTGATGTTGTGAGAAGGGAGTACCTACATTTAGCAGTACAACTTTACAGGAAATTATTTTAGTTTAGAAAGCACGGTTTAGTCAAATTCTTCCATAAAGATGTTTTTGACTGAAATATCCAAATAATCAATGTGACACTGATCCAATAAATCCATGAAGCATTTGTTTATCTTTAGGCATGTACTTTATCCTGTTGAATTTCATGCAACTGCTCCCCTATTTTAAATATAATAGAGTGTATGAATATAGAAACACATGTAGAGATATTGATACACATCAAAGATATAGCCTGGCACTTGTTAACAATAAGCTTTCCAAATTTTAAACGCTAAAAAGAAAATCATTCATTTTCAAGGAGAGAGAAAGTATGTGTGGTTATTTTGATGACAAAGTAGGTGTGGCACATTAAAAATAGCATTTATTAGAGCTCCTATGAACTTGCAGCTGAGGCACTTAAAAAGGTGTGAAGCCATCTTATACCTTAGAAAACACCAAATAAATAATGTATGAGAAACAAACTTGTTGCCATAAATAACACAATGGCAAATTATTTTGTTCCATAGCATTGAAGTTGTCACATTTAAATACTAAATTTCTATAATATTGAATGACTATTTATTTTATTTATATAAAAAATCTTTTATATTCATTACATTTTCCAGCTCTTTTATCATATTTTGGATTCTCTTAAAGATCAACTTTAAATTGTTAGGTGAAATTAGAAGTTAATTCAGGAAGCAACCAATATTCTGCAAAGGGTATTTTTTCTCAATCAAATATCTATAGTAATCTACTACAGTATTTAAATACATGTTCCTTACAGTTGTCTTTTAAAATGCAGAAAGTAAAAAAAGCTGTGGTCTCCTATTGCTGCTTCCTCCCACAGCACTAAAGTGAGATCATTCATCCTCATGAGGTACAATGGTGTTTTCAAGAAAACGAATCTTTCATTCTTTTCCAGTATTTATTTCCTGTTCCTTACAGGGGTCTCTGTACAGAGTATGTTAGTTGCTGGACAGCTTCAAACAAATGTAGATGAAAGGAAAGTAAAATGCTTCCAAGTTAGTACACCTGCAATGTTAGCTGCATCTTTTTCTAAAGAACTAACTTTTATTAAAATTTTGTGTATCTCAATCCTTCTCTGTTTGTAAACTGTGGCAACAAACCTCTGTCTCATGGCTGAACTTACAGGTAGAAGCTCGGACCATGGAAGCTTCCCCCGAGGGAACAGTTGATATATTTGCTATTGTTGATGGGTCCAAAGAAGTTCAATTAAAATGGCTTGCTCCAAATAAACCTAATGGAAAATTGACCTACACAGTCCTTGTCACTGGTCTCTTCTATGCTGATCAAGGTATTTTTGTTTCCTTTTTAATAAGTCTAATGATAGCATTGATATTCCATTTCATTTTTTAAAAACTTCCTTTAGCACTAAATATTTATGCTTTTTTGGCACTCCACTGATTATTTCAGAATTATCAATTTTATTCTTTAAGAACTACTGCTTTGATTTATGGTGCTTTACATTTGTACAAACACATAAATTGGCAAATAAAGATAAGCCCTCTGCACTCATTTAGTGTCTAGATATACACATGAAGTCTTATCTCACAACCTTCTCTCAGATAAGGAAGCTATACTCACAAAATTTCGGTTAGTTTGCTTATATAAGTGGGAGCCATTCATGAAAGCTGTTCATAATATGGTTGACTGTGGGTATATTTGAAATTTATATAAGCTGTGGTAAAGAAGTAAGGCTTACAAACAGCCAGCTACCTAAAAAAGTATGCAATGAAATCAGACACTTATTCCTATAAAGAAGAAAGGAAAAGAAAACCGACTCTTTATTTCTATATAACAAACAGACTCACCACCCGATACAAAGCCTAAAAAGTAACTGTGTTCTGTTAAACCTTACTGTATTATGGGCTGCTGTTTTGTTTCCACTGGTTTATGTCGTGGGGTTGTTGATGTTCTTCTGTCTTTTAAACCTAAACGTAACAATGTGGTCTTGGGTGAAAATGTTGCTAAATCAGAGTGGTAGTAGTAGAGTTACACAGCGATGTTACCCTTGCATAAAGGACTACATAAGGGACTAAAGTATGTAAATGGCTATTTTTTCCAAATGCATTACACAAAGTGTATTCTAATTATTATAAAAATGTAAAATACTTGGGCAGTGAATAAAAACGAATGTTCACAAAATGCGTGTGAGCATTTAATATGTCAATTTGAGCTATTAAGCATGCTCTGAGGTATAATAAATAATAAAATATTGTACACAAATAATGTTTATGAATTATGCCTAACAATGTTGTCATTAATTTTTAGTGCACTTCAAATAGCGTGATTGACATCAGGCAACTATAAAAATGTTTTCTTATAATACAAAATTGTGGTTGAAAATAATGTTTGGACGTCATTTAATCCTTCTATGTACTGTACGCAAATTTAATCAGTATTATAAATGCAGTAACAGATAGAGAACTGAATCACTGACG